>NC_085037.1:13845692-14190405 GCF_963692335.1 Osmerus eperlanus
GTTTCAGTTTTAGAATTCACATTTGTTGCTGTTTGTTAGTTTCTCAAATAAATAAAAAAATGAATTCACATGCGCACAGGTAAAGAAATCAGGGGCTTGTAAAGTGTGTGTCTGGACCAGAGAAGAGCTCCAGAGAGGCTGACTGTACCTGGAAGTACCTAGCGAGGACGGAGGCCACCAGCAGGCTGAGCAGAGGAGAGCTGAGCAGACGAGGGTTCTGGAACTGGAGCACGTAGGCCAGGAACACGGAGCTCAGGTACACCTTGTGAATGTCAGCGATCTGCCCAGGAGAGACAGGGGTGGGGTGGGGGGAGAGAGAGGGATGGGGGGAGAGAGAGAATGAGAAAGGAAATAGAGAGTTTTGAACCATATCAACTGCACAATATATTGTTAGTTATTGATATATTCTATAACTTTGGTTGCATTACTGTTGACACCTTGCTCAGTAACAACAGTCGTAGGGACTAGTGGATGACAGCAGTTGTACCTTGCGTGGCTGTACAAGGTCAAAGCTGTCCAGCAGGAAGAGAGCCAAGCCCTGGACGAACAGCACGTAGTGACTGTGCTCCCACACCAGGACGAACGTGAAGGTTGTGGCGCTCATCAGAAGATAGCAGAACATCTGAATCATGCCAGCGTGTCAGTGGAACACACGAGAACATGGCAGTACTAACCAGTGTAGAGTAGTAAAACCACTAATAATAATTTTCCAAATATGGACGTGTTTTATGAGGATTCTTTTGCTTGAACTATTGCTTGAAAAGCTTGGAACAATTTTAATTAATTATGATCAGAATCAGAATAGTGTAATCGCCAAGTAAGTGGTCACAAACAAGGAATTTACTTTGGTGGGCAGGTGCATACAGTAAACAAGATAACATGTAGAAAATGTACAACAAAATTATTCTTTCCTAATCCCTATTCCTGCTAATTAGCCTTTAGTATAACAGTAATCGTGACCTCTGTGGCAGAGTTGATGTTGTTACTGAGGAACCCAGTCAAGGCTGCCACCTGGCAGGAGAAGTATGGCAGGGCCCAGTTGTCCCTCAGTGGGATGGCATAGTCCACCTTGGTCGTGTCTGGCCTGGGGGGCAGCACCACCCAGAGGAGTTAACACAGGGCTCATACAGAGGACAGGGCTCTGCGACCAGACTAGACAGTGTCTCTACCTGCCTGTGACTCACCTGTTGATGACGTACCACGCCACGGCCAGCATACCTGCCACCCAGGTCCCACTCATCACCCAGCTGGACACAAACAGGGCTGTGACGTACAGGGCCTGGAGACCAAACACCATCCCGATGTAGAAGTACACAGGCTCGATCACCTCCTGAACAGAGAGTGGCTCTCGTCATACACAGGCCCTCTCCTAAACACACCCCATGAGTCTTAACACACGTGCACTAACAGAGATCTACCGCAGTTTAAAACACTTGCATGGTGATCTGTTGGTTCAAAGTTTTGGTTTGAGAATGTGGTTAAAGTGAACCGACCTGACTCCCAGTGACTCTGTACAGGAGGCTGGTGACTAGCTCTGGGTAGAGAGACAGGCGCTCCACCACGTTGATGGTCTGACCAGACACGGTCCTGTTGTCTCTGGTCAGCTCGTAGACACCTGGAGCAAACAGCAGGAGGTGAGTGAGAAGGCTCCACACACAGTTCACATCTAGTTCAGCTCGTTTTCAGCTGGGCGAGTAAGTCAAGTAAAACTAAACGGACCTCTTTCAAACGAGGGTGCCGTCAGCATGTGTTTATAGTAGTAGTAGTACAGTCCACTGCCACCCTGGAAGGTTATCTCACGCTCCAGTTCCTAGTACAAAATAATATTAAACACACAGAACAGCACCATTGAGAATATTTATATAATATATCTTTCCAGAGAGTAAAAGTACAGGCCATGCAGAGGCAGACACTACAAGGACACTGCTACCCACCTGTCTGGATGAGAACCAGAACTTCCTCTCGTGGTATGTGGAGAGATATACCGCATACATCATCCCACAGGTCACCGCTGCTAGGCAGCCAAAGAACAGCTTCACTAGCCGCTGAAGCATCACCGCTGCACGTTAGTAAGGCAAGAAGAGCACGTTTGAAAACGACAATTTGAAGCTTTAACTTACTCTTTGTATCTCACTCTCGTCATCCTTTACTTAAAACACACACCATTTGTAAAGGTGCCCTTTGTACTGCTGGACGGTGAGTCAAGCTACTGTACTTGAAATCACTCACATCTACTGGAGCGTGTGGATGTTTTAACAGGAGACGGCATCTGTTTGTCGGTCTCGTCCTCCTTTTCTCCCGTTTTCTCCTCCACCGGCTTAGTTTCTCCCTGGTCCTTCTCTTCCCGCTTCTTTACAGACTCCTGTGTCCCTTCTACACCACCCACGTCTGTGGCATCTACATCATCATGACTGACTGGATCTCCTGTAGATAAACGTTCAGTATTTTATCCAGTCGGAAATGCGCTCCAATACA
Organism: Osmerus eperlanus; assembly: GCF_963692335.1. Lineage (NCBI taxonomy): Eukaryota > Metazoa > Chordata > Actinopteri > Osmeriformes > Osmeridae > Osmerus > Osmerus eperlanus. The sequence goes on from NC_085037.1 coordinate 13,848,168, forward strand.
CGTCGACATTTTACTACAACAATGTGTTTCTTGCCTCAAAGAGTAGTTCCAGTACCTGAATTATGCGGGTTGTCCTTGGACTCCAGGTCTTCCTCGCCATCCTGTCGCTCTACTGGCAACACCGCCCTCCGACATCTTACCTCAGCCATGTCCTGCAGCTAGCAAAACAATGCAGCAACAACATTGACATAATACATTATTTGTCATGGCCTGAGTACAGCACACTTCCCTGCCGCAACCACCAAATAGTCAACCGTTATTCCGCATTTTATCTCAGCCAGAATAAGGTAGCTAGTCTTTAGCTTGGCTAGCTGGTCAACCACTTTTTGGTATTTGAAAGTCTACTGTAACCCCACCTTTTACAATACGAGCAAGCAAACTCGGTACTGTAACACCCGATAGAAAGTTAACAACCCAGCAACGGAAGACTAAAATGTTCTTTTTACATCATGCTCAATCAATCATAATTATATCACTCACCTGAGAGGGATTTTTCGCTAACACCGGCTAGCAAGGTACCTGTAGCTGGTACTAGCAAAGCGACCTTAGCTAGTACTGTAAGAGCTACTAGTTAGCTAGTTATATAGCTAACGTCAGGTAGCCGGATGCCTGTGAGTTTTCACATGGCAGAAATCACATTGGAAGCCTGGTTGCCAATAAGTCTAAAGTTACCAAGCCTTGAAAGCGATGGACATGAGAAATTGATCATGCAAAGCACAAGCTAGGTGCATTAGTGCTAGCTAGCCGGCTACTTCCTTGGACTTTCTGAGGCAGCAGTAGCCTACACTGGTCTGCCTGGCGGATCCTCACTGATAACACTAGATGGCAGTGTCGTTTCTGCTAGGGTTAACGGACGAAATTGATTTCAACGTTAAAAGAGGTGAATCAAGCATTGGACCTGGACCGGTAATAGGCCTACAGGTGGGCTGCCAAGTATGAAAAATGAATAAATATCAAAATATTTACATATAGCCTGTCGGTAAATTATTTGTAAAATTCTTACAATTTTTTTAATGACCTTAAATTCATCATGACCTAAACGCCAATAGCTTCATGTTGACAAAGACCAACTGACATTTTGCCTAAACTTGCATTGGCCCACATTTATAAAGAATTGAATTACTCCTCTTTATATTGATACTTATCATTTACATCTCTGTTTACACAGGGATTTTTTTCTCCTTGTTCTTCGAATTTTGTTAATGAAACTTTGTAGATTTATATGGAACAACTTTTGCTGTCATCGTACAGTTGTATGTCTTCTGAAAAAAACTTGCATTGGCCCACTGCAATCAACTGTGCAAGGAAAAAAAGAAGCGAGCTCGAGTTTTTTTCTCTCGAAAATTTACTAAATGTACCCCCCCCTCCCACGGCTCCGTAATTTTGTGTCTTCAGGACATCATACCAATACGCGTACTGTTGACATGTCCATCTTCTTTTGTTAAATTGTCAGTGCATTCTTACTGCCAACAGACAGTTGCATGTTACTTTTATTACACATTATAAATACTCAGGCATTGTGACAGCTGACAAAATAACAGCATAAATACTCAAACACATGGTAACCTAATTAGGATACAATTAAATCATTATGATATAAAAATTCTATAAATTATCAGACCTCAGGATTTCATCCTGTAGGTAAAAACACTAGACAACACTACAAAACATTTTTATTTGGTGTTTCAAAACTTTCATTCCTATCTCAAACATGCCATGTGATAAATCACATCAGAAGTGCTACAAACAAGTACGAATTTGAACATTATACCCAGTTGTCCATTTTAGTTCATAGTTTTGGACATAAATACAGTGACAGGGTTCTCGGTGAGTGTCTCATTATCTATAGGATGTTGTCAGGCAGTCAGGTGTTTATTGTGAATTAGGTCAATTCCTCACTGAATCCTGCCTTCGCACAAAGTACAGTAGATTGAGTGAAGTCAAGAAAATCTTGTTTTATCATGGTGGTAGGTGACAAGTTGATGTATAAATGTTTCAAAGGATTCAAGGCAGGGTTTCGAGGCAGGGTTTCGAAGTCACAAGGCAGCTATTTTACTAGCTTCCCGGACCCCACTCAGATAGGCTCCTGTTACTGTCTGAGGAAAGTGTCGATTTGTTGCCTGCAAACAGAAAAACAGCTAATATTAACACAATAAATATCACCTTCTTATCTGGAATTTTCTCTGAGGAATATAACCTTAACAAATGCATGTAAGTAACAATGATAAGAGACTAACCTCGCCAGCAAAAAATACTTTTCCCTGCACATCTTCAGCAATGACATCATACGCCTCACCGCTGCCCCCTGTCTTCACAAAGCTGTATGACATCTGAGACCACGTGTCTTTGCTCCAGCGTGTAACAAAGTGCTTTACCGGCTCTGGGACTTCCTGTCCACAAACACAGGAACAAGAAAAGTGTGCTTAGATAGTGTAGACTGTCTGGTGTGTCATTTCTCTTGACTTTTGGTCTCACCTGGTCCTTGAAGAGTTCACGAAGCACCTTCATGGCCTCCTCCACCACCTCCTCGTCTCCCATGGCGATGATGGAAGGCACAGCATCCCCGGTGATCACAGACATCAGGACGCTCTTCTGTCTCTGTGGAGTGGGCCATACATCACTCTTATCTGGCCTTTAGGATTCAGAATTGACTTCGTGGCCCAGTTTCCCAGACATGGATTAAGCCTAGTCCTAGCCTAAACTTTTTCAATTGAGATCTTCATTTAATTTGTCCCTGACTTTAGCACCTAGGCTGAATCCATGTCTGGGAAACTGGGCCGATACATCTGTCGCTGGTAAGTTAACCAACTGGAACTCAAACCTGTGGATCCATGTCATAGAACACGCCAAACATCCCTCGCTTCTCTGGACGAGGAGGAAGATGACCGAAGTAGTCTGCTCCTTGGATCTTGCTGTCCCAAAATCTATATGGAAACTGTAGTGCAATCTGTAGAGACAAGTTCTGCTTAGGCTGCATGAACTAGTTCCCTGTGTTGTCTGTAAACAAGTAATTTTTTATCCACTTACCTTCTCAATTATACCTGCTCCAAGACTATGGATGGCTTTCAGCTTTCTTTCAGGAAGAGGAGGGATAAATTGAATTGAATTTGTTTGAAGTAATGTCAATGGGACAGTAACGAGGACCTAGAAAAAAGACAGAACACCAGATCAGTGTCAGTGTAATGTTTGAACAGCTGAAGTACAAAAGGGAGTGAAGTGAGAAAAAGATAAAATCCTACTTTCTGTCCTGTCCACTGAGCACCGTTGGAGGAGGTAACCTTGACAACATCTCCTGAGTAGTCGATAACTTGAACCTGAATTTAAAACAAACAATTGTTATTGTTACTGTTGCTTTAGGTGCATTTATATGTTGAGGGGCAACCAAAAACTGAATGGAAGTTGGGAGTCCTACTGGGTTCCTGAGGCGGATGTCAATGCCCTCTGAGAGTTTGTTGAGGATTGTGGAGTAGCCGCTGGTTAACAGAGTATGGTCTCCGGAGAACTGGGCGAAAAACTCATTGTGGTCCCAGGATCTAGCGGACACCTGCGAAACGAGTACATGTAGCCGATGTGAACTGGTTAAACTCAGAGTGCGAATTATACAATGACAATTTGGGGGGTCAACTTCTTCTCCAGGGCATAAAGTAATATTTACAATTACAGGTATATAAATGTATCGACCCCTCCGACCTGTTGTTTTTACCTCTTTTGGGGGGGGTCCAAGTCTTAATTAGGGGGGGTAAAACCCCCCCAATCCCCCCCGTAATTCGAACCCTGGTTAAACTCACTCCTTAGGTGTAAATGCACCACAACCACGCCAGCAAAGAGCTAGCTTTTCGGCGGCGTAGCTGGTTAGTAGTCTCACTTGTGAGCTCATTTTCAGACCTGGTCCAGTGTGCTTCCACAGGCGTACTCCAGGTTACTGAGGTGGAACTGAAGTACCGTCTGCTCCAGCTCGCTGAACTGGATCCCAGACTCCTGAAGGAAGTTCTTGTAAACCTCCTGGATTTTTTCTGAGGGTGACATGTTTTCAATCAGCAAGGCGCAAAAGTCGATTTAATATGGCCACTTATGTTTGAATTGACAGTCTGCGTTGGGGTTGTGTGGCAGCTCACCTCCCAGAGGCGTGTCCTGGTGCTGAGACTTGTCCTTCCTCCACTCTGAGATCACATCCAAGATGGCGTTGAAGTGGAAGTCCATGCGCTTGTCGATGGCCTGGTCTGTGGCCCTGCCTCCCTCCTGGAGAAGATCACACCTCTCTCCCAGGGTGTGCATCTTAATTCCCAGCTGCACAAACAAGAAGGAACAAATGACGAATGGAAAACAATGCTGGCAACGGTGACTCCCCACCCAGCTGACAGGGAACAGGAAGCGGTGACGCAGTGACGCAGGATCCAGGTAGGTTACAAAAGCTTGGAAAACTTCCACAGCACACACCTGCTCACACATCAGTGCGATGGGGTTGTTGATGCAGCCGTTCACGATCTGAGCCCCACGACCAACGTTGATGCCTAGGGACGTATCATCCCAGACCCGACCTCCTATACGGCCCCTCGCCTCAAGGATCACCACCTACGCAAGGACAACCACCCAGGGTCAGAGCAGAGACTAGCAGACAAACTCAGTCCCACTGGCATGCATGCCAGTGGACAGCACTTGTTTGACAGCAGAAATCAGAGATTTCCTGAAAAGGGGTTTAGGCTGGTGTAGGTGCACTGGGCATGTGTGAAGCCCTCTGTGACACTGCTTTAAAAAAAGATACAAAAATAAAATTTGATTGGATCTGAAAAGGTTACCTGCATGCCAAAATTCTGTAGCTGTCTTGAAGCGGCCAGGCCCGAGGCCCCTGCTCCTATGACGATCACATTCTTCTACAATCATAAAAGTGACACAACAACATCAGATACAGGCCACAGCACAAAACTAGAACATGGTCCAAGGCATGGTAGAAACCAAGGGTCAAACTGACACACTCACGTTGTGGTATCTTTCCGGGAGAAGAGCCTGTTGGACGGAAAGAACTCCTGTGTTGATCAGCCCCTTCCTGGTCATGAAGTGGAGAACTCTGTCCATCTCCTGCACGCATCGCACCCGCACCAGTCCTCGCACGATGATGTGAGGAGCACACTTCTGGGGAGTCAGCACTTCCTGGACACAAAGCTGTGTATTTACTACGAGGCCCTCTTATACTCCAGTAGGGTTAGTAGGCTTTGAGGTGCGGTGGACATCTTTAGAAAGCGGTGTGCGTACCATGCAGTCCCTGTGCCAGGAGGCCAGGATGAGGTTGCGCAGGGCCAGGTACATGGTGGGATCTCGAGAGAACTCCGGAAACTCGTATAGCTCGTCCAGCTCCATCATGTCTGGTCGCACACACAAGGCCTTACCGCACTCGTTGGGTTGGTAGAAGGGCTGGAAGTACCGACACAACCCTGGAACTGAACATGTTACAAAGCATAAGAACGTCTGACTCACTGGACCTGTTGAACCATAGCAGTAAACCAGACACAAACTTACATTTACATTTAGTCATTTAGCAGACGCTCTTAACCTCACCGCTACAGAATGTAGGTATGGATCACTGTACTACACTACACCTGGAAGGTTAAGGTTGGTTTAGGTACAGTTCTACAGGCGTATGTGAAGCCCTCTGTGACACTGCTTATTAAAAGGGATACACAAATACAATGTGATTGGATTTGATTCTACATTACAAGTTGTTTCTCCTGACCGGTTTTCCCATAACATCATGGCACTGTCCAGATACTGCACTGTGGGTGTTATCCTCTCCCTCCTCCAGACTTACTCTGGGGCTGGACGGCCCTGCAGTGATCCACCCTCAGCTCAGCCAGGCACTGGTTGCTAGGGGACCCGGAGGGGCTCATGCCTACACAGTCTGGGTAGTAGGACAAGAGGAACGGGCTGGCAGGGCTGTCCTTGAACAACGGGGGCAGGATCAACATGGAATGCCACCAGCTGTCAGTCACCTCAGCCACTCTCTGTGGACGACAGGAGCGACAAGGCAAGAGCATGGTAGTGTCCACGAAAGGCTCACAAGTATTACACAACCAGAGGATCATTTGTGAAGCTCTTACTCACCAAATCCTCTGGTAGAGAGCACTGGTCTTGTCCTTCAGTCTGGGAGCGTGAACACAACACAAAATTACATCAACAAAGCATGTCAACTGACAAATTGATGATTATCTGTGAACTTTGACGTCTTCCCAGTCACCTTGACGTTGTTGAACTTCATCCCACAGCGATATGTGGCCGCTAGCGAAGCAGTGAGCTGGATCTCCTTGGTGAGTTGACGCCATTTTCCACAGTCTGCCTTGGTGCACTGGACCTGGAAACCGGTCGCATGGGGAGGAGTTTTATGTTTACAGTCAGTGTGATGGAAAGTAGGGCACGGTGATTATAAATGTTTTGAGTGGCAGGATGGCAGCCGTTCTCACCCAGTATGGAAGCTGCTGGTCGGCCATGAAAGCTTTTAGACTAGGCTCACTCTTCCCATTTCCTGTCCAGACCTTTTTCCAGGAAGCGTATGTCTCATAGCCATCTTTGTGACTGGAAAACCCAAGAAAACAAAGTTGTAATTACATTTAGATCAACATCTGCGTAAACAAATTAGATATCTTTTTTTGGCTATATACGGTACCTTCTGTAGTAATGATCAAAACACTCATTGCAAAAGTGCTCTCCACAAGACAAGTGGTACCAGCGAGATGTGTAGCCATTTTTTGCACACCTAAAATAAATAATAGTCTATTTGAAAACAGTTACGCAGTCACAGAAATACTCTCGTAGAATATGTTCTCTCTCTCTTTCAAGGTTATAAAACATGTAGAGGTGGAAACGATACCTCTCAGACGCACTGGCAAAACACACTGGGTACGTGGCGCTGCATCCAGCCTTCTCACACTTCCTGTACTTCTTATCACACTGGTCATCCTCTTCCTCTGTGTCGGTGGACTTCCTTTTAGTCTTCATCATATAATATACAAATTAATATACACTATAACATGTAGAACATCAGTAGTTGCAATAGGTATAAGATGGACCAATGACAAAGCAAGCTACTCAGTGTCACCTGAGTATTCCTGCATACCTGCCCAGGAGGAGGGTTGTTGCTGCGCTTCACTCTGACGTTGCTCTGCCTTCCAGAGGAGCGTAAGGACTGGCCATCTCCCGGCGAATCCATCGCTGCTGTTCTCTTCTTGGGCCTCTTTGCGCCGGAAGCATCTGGAAATTGTTGTTGCATATTTTATTATAACGGAATGCCAAAGAACTTTAGCCTACCACCGTTTTTAACCAATTCACATAGCGAAATTAAATACCCTAATGATTGGCACAATCAGGAACATATCAGCATATCAGGAACAAGGACCAAGAATGAATTATGTTCATTCTACGCAAATCACAAGTTCACTGATTTAGTAGTTTGCAAGCAAATGTGACAAACGCTAGCTTGGTTTACAGACCATCCTCAGCCTAGACGAGTTGGCGATTCAGAACTGTCAAACAACATTCTCAGTGCATGCACTCAACAGAGAAAAACGCTGACCTGCATCCGTCAGCATTGCTGTGCCGACTCTCTGTTTTTGGTTATATATTTTAATCAGCCAGGACGACGTCTTATTTATTGAATAAATGTGTCTTTGTTGTTGTTTTAATGTGGAGAAAATCAATGCGACGCTGTTATCAAATCCCACTTCCGGTGTAGAAGGGAAAAAGATGGGCGTTCCCTTCTAGTGTTTTGACGTCTCCTGCTTTCCGTAGCAGATGGATAACCATAGCAACGAATACATGCGTTTGGTTGTGTGGAAAGCCAAGCACTGGCCGTTCAGCAGTAGCAATGTGCTTTTCTTTACTTGTTCTAACTATTTGCTAGGTCGCCTTTTATTTTATTTGTGGTATGCTTTTGCAATGCCCACTTCAGTAACCGAAATGACTCAAAGTCATTGGATGACAACAGAAAATGGATCCAAAGTCAAAGTTCATCGCAGAAAACCTGAGATTCCACTTGTCAAAAATATTGGAACGGACAGCAGTGACACGCTTGGGGTACCGGATATCAGTGTGTCTCCTGCAGTATTTATATGTATTCATGTCTTATAGTAAAAATAATAGTTCGTCTACAAAATGTGATGCATTTAAATGTCTTATTTCACATGATGACAATAATTCAGCTAAATGTATTCTTTTTCTTTTTAAGGTGGTCCCCAAGCCCCTTGAACTTAGTCGCGTAATTAATCTTCTTGAAGATCCTTTAACAGTAAGTCAAAGTATATCTTCACATTTGGATTCTAAAACTTTTTTCTTCAATAGACTATACTGTTATCAACAATTCACATTTCTAGCGAACTTTAAAACGAATTTCTTTTTTTCTGAAGGGTAAATTGAAAGAGAGGCATCTATTTGTGTTCAAGAAACTATTGAAGAAATGTCAAAGAGGATTTGTATCCTTTTACTTCCACATTTTTACTACCTTGATTTCTCTTAAATAACATGTCATGGTTTTGTTATGTTATTTGTGATGTTCTGGACGCAGGCGCTGTTAGCATAATGTCTTGTTGACAAGGACTGAAGCGTAAGCTAATTCCCAAGATTCCAATTTAACAGCGTTGCCTATTGCTTTCTGTGTCAGCATTTTCCTTGCACAGAAATAGCCAGTATAATTCACTGTCTGCCTCAGTGAGGTGACATACTGTTTTTTAAATGTATTTCATCTCATGTTGGTGTATGTCCTTAAATTAAAATGTCAAGCTTTTGAAAGAACTCGCTGACATTTTTAAGATTGTAAACATATGTGCGGAGAAGTCTAAGGATCAGCCTGAATATGCCTCAGTGCTCTGCGACTTCCTGAAAGTGTGCAGGTAACAATCTGTTTCAGCCTATTAAAAAAGTGATCTGTTCTTCTCATGATATCCATCTCACTCTTTGCATCTGACATGCTTTCTCCAGGCTTCCCTTCCTGAAGGAGAAAGTGTCTGATGAGATCACCTATGCACCTGCTGTCAGAGAGTGTATCTCTCAGATAGGTATGAAGCGATGTGAATCTTCCAACTGTATTTATTTGGTTTATTTAATGTAGTGCTTCTCCAAAAGGTTAACAGTCAACCAGTTTGTTTCTCTACTGACAGGGTACTTGATGAGAGTGCCACATGCTGAAGTCAGACACGAGATCTGTGACTCTATCAAGTCGTTATACAGCCCTGTGGAATCTAAGCAGTCAGTGGATGGTATGGACTGGCTCTCAAAGATAAAAGCTATTACTTATATCTATCTCAACAAACAGTATATATTGACATTAAGTAAAGTGATCTAATTGCATTCTGGCAGCCTGTGTGCATTCCACATTCTAAAACCTGTCTGAGTTGATGTAATATTGGGGTCTAAAGAAGCGTGTGGAAATGCTGTGTTTCTGCAGGACCGCAGCCTACAGCCCTGGGCTATGTAGTGGGTCTGTTGGAGCAGAGTGGCCTGGCAGAGACCCTGGTCCTGTCCACCTCCCTGCTGGAGAACCAGCCGTCTGTTTACAGGCAGGTCCTACAGACTCTTCAGAAGCTGACAGGCTCTTCTGGTAAATACCAGCTTTCAGCCACAAGGATGGAAAAAAAAGAAGGCTATCAAGCAGATTAACTCCCTTGTTAGATTAAGTAGCTCTTAGAATAAAGCAGTTCTTTAAGGAGGACCAATCACAATCTTGACATTCGGTGTCCCGCTGTCAATGTCAATGGTCCTATTTTCTTATAATTGCACCTTGTTGCTTATATTTGTTTTTTTCTTCCTCAGATGTAAACTGTGGCCATGTGCTGAAGGCTCAGGGGGCCCAGATAGTCTGCTTCCATATGAATGACCCAGACCCAACTGGACAAATCCTGTTCCGCTCTTCTGAGATCTTGTGGAACTTGCTAGAGCGAGGCTGCAAAGATGAGGTCTCATCTCAGCTAAGCAACATGGACTGTATTGTGTGGGTGGTTCTATTATACAGTACTTCATGGTCAGTCATATCATAAATAAACTACATAAAAGGCGGTTAAAAGGTTAATTTTGTGTTTGAATTGTAGGGCTCTGAAAGAAGCCTTTTTGAAGCTGCTGTTAAACGGCTACCGGCATTATGATTCTCAACTCAGGAATGACCTGCTCGTGATCACAACCCTCATTGCTGAAAATCCCAAATCTCCACTTATTGTAAGTGTTGCTCTGTGACAGGAGGAGGTTTATTCTCATTTTGGATTGTTTGTTTTCTTATCACAAAATTTTATTACAGGAGAGTTTATTTGCCAAACAGCTCATTATTATTGGCACATTTCCAGAGAGTGAGTAACAATAAATGGTTCAGAAATAAAAATACTATCGTAAAAAGTCTGTATACGTTTTAAACAGATTATGTTTCAATTTCTAGTGAAAAGTCACAACCCTTTAGTCCAAAATCTCAAGCTGTCCTACAATAATGAAGATTTTGAGATGAAGAAGCTGCTACTGAACTTGTTTGTTGTCATGTCAAAGGACCTGTCTGCCCTGCAGGTAAGGTGTTTGTTTCCCCACTAAACCCACTAGCTGACTATAACACAACTACTAAAGCAGGTTTTGCACCTGAATAATTGTCCTGAACTCGCGTTCTGTATCCTCCTAGCTGTTCAGAGAGGGTGGTGTAGTGGTGGCCCTGCTCCTGCTGGTGAGGCCCCCCAGCCCCCATCCCAGGGGCCCCCCGGGGCCCCGCCACTGGACCTCCGTCCAGCAGGAGGAGCTGCAGCTGCAGGCCCTGGCCACCCTGGCCAGCGTGGCTCCCCTGCTGCAGGAGGAGTACGTGAGCTGCAAGGGCAGCACCTGCCTGCTGCTGCTGCTGGAGTGGTGCGCTGAGCGGGGTGAGACCTCCCGGGGGCTGGGCGGGGTGAGACCTCCCGGGGGCTGGGCGGGGTGAGATCTCCCGGGGGCTGGGCGGGGTGAGATCTCCCGGGGGCTGGGCGGGGTGAGATCTCCCGGGGGCTGGGCGGGGTGAGATCTCCTGGGGGCTGAGCGGGGTGAGATCTCCCGGGGGCTGGGTGGGGTGAGATCTCCTGGGGGCTGGGTGGGGTGAGATCTCCTGGGGGCTGGGCGGGGTGAGATCTCCTGGGGGCTTGGCGGGGTGAGATCTCCTGGGGGCTGGGCGGGGTGAGATCTCCCGGGGGCTGGGCGGGGTGAGATCTCCTGGGGGCTTGGCGGGGTGAGATCTCCTGGGGGCTTGGCGGGGTGAGATCTCCCGGGGGCTGGGCGGGGTGAGATCTCCTGGGGGCTGGGCAGGTGCGCTGAGCGGGGTGAGATCTCTGGGGGGCTGGGCAGGTGCGCTGAGCGGGGTGAGATCTCCCGGGGGCTAGGCAGGAACAATAGATAGGCTGCTTGTTTCCACTCCTCACAGTCACTTGACTTGATCTGTTCCCCACAGACACCTACTTCGGCCAGGGCCACAGTTTCCACGGCGCCGGGGGGCGGGGCAGCAAGATGGCTCAGATGCGCTACTGTGTGAGGCTGCTGAGGGCCATGGCTTCCCTTGGCAACGAGGCAATCAACCAGGGGCTCTGTGATCAAGGAGCCATCAGCCAGTTGCTAGGTACTTCAGGAGGAGGGAAACTCCCCTTATGGAAACATGAAGTTTATGTCAGTCTGTAGGAAGATAACTTTTCTTAGGAAGATAACAGTCTTACAAATAGCTACTAAAAGGTGTTTCTGTAACCTTGTGGTCTGTGTTCTCAGGGATTGTGATGCAGATGGTAGAAAGCCCAGAGGAAGAGGATGTTGTTACCCTGGAGATCAAGGCTGATATTCAGATAATCTTATCAGCGCTGTGTGAAAACGATCTACACAGAAAGGTAGAGCCTGTGACAAAACCTAAGATGATAACTGATCATTAATGTTTTTGTTTGATAACGTAGTGTTTATTATTCCTGTTGCGCCACAGGAATTGTTTGGATCTGAGGGAGTGGAGATGACGGTGCATTTCCTCAGAATGAACCCAGAGAAGTTTTCCAGCGGTCTGGGACACAACATCCTCATCCTCTCCACGGTGGACTGTGTCTGGTCAGTTCACAGACCCACAGAATCGTATAAACTTATTTTGCAGCTGTGTAATATTGTATAATTCCTGTATGACCCAGGTCTTGTATTGTGGGGTGCTACACGACGGAAGATTACTTTCTGGCCAAAGAAGGAGTGTTTCTGCTGCTGGATCTCCTCCACGTAAGAATCTTCCAGAAGGTTCACACAACGTCAAGCTCAGCCAAGCTTCCCTGTCCTGTACCGTGTTGTGATTCTGTCTCCCATGCAGTCGAGTCCCGGCAACATGCGAAGCGTGATCCTGGGCACCCTGCAGGACCTGTGTGACAATCCCAAGACACTGACTCATGTCCTGGCGTGGCGGGGCCCAGGGGGGCTGCGCTCCGCGGGGCTGCTCCTGCATCTCTGGAGGCAGGAGGAGGAGGAGCTGGAGGTTAGCCGAGACCTGCATGGCAGGATAGCAGGTGGGGTTCCCTGACACAGGGGCGTAGGTCTGTCTTCAACACGTCCCACCCATGATCATGAAACCTAGGGCCCTGCCTTGACAGCTACAACCACAAAATAGCACACAGACTAAGCTACTTAGTTTTACGTAGACTTGAATTCTATGAAAAGAAAATCAAGGTGACAATAAATGATTATTGAAGTAATAATTAATAATCCTCAAAATAATAATTGTGAGGATGTTTTCCCTAATAATGCCCAGATCCCAAGAAGCCTGTTCTGTACTGCCACCAAGAGGAGAGTTCCCACGTGTCTATGCCGGCTAACAGACCCAGCCCAGCTGTGATGGAGGTGTCTGAAAACCTGCGCTCCAAGATCTACTCCGTCTTCTGTAAGATAGGTAAGGAACACCTTGTTTTTCAAGACATGGTTGTGGACTGACGTCACAATGAGAATATTGGCTAACAGTCTCTTCATGCAGGGTTTGAAGGTCTAGATGGATTGTCAACAGAGGATTACATCACTCTGAGTATTGTGCACAGATACCTGGACTTCAAGGTAAACATTCTGTAAAGCTGGAGAGCAAAGTAGTCTCACAGTGTGGATGTTTTAAAGAAAGCTTGACAGAAAAGTGAGTAAGAGTGGGAGGCTGGTGTGGTGGTGATGAGGCTGGTGTGGTGGTGATGAGGCTGGTGTGGTGGTGAGGCTGGCGTGGTGATGAGGCTGGTGTGGCGGTGATGAGGCTGGTGTGGTGGTGATGAGGCTGGCGTGGTGATGAGGCTGGCGTGGTGGTGATGAGGCTGGTGTGGTGATGAGGCTGGCGTGGTGGTGAGGCTGGCGTGGTGGTGAGGCTGGCGTGGTGATGAGGCTGGCGTGGTGGTGATGAGGCTGGTGTGGTGATGAGGCTGGCGTGGTGGTGGTGAGGCTGGCGTGGTGATGAGGCTGGTGTGGTCGTGAGGCTGGCGTGGTGATGAGGCTGGTGTGGTGGTGAGGCTGGCGTGGTGATGAGGCTGGTGTGGTGGTGAGGCTGGCGTGGTGATGAGGCTGGTGTGGTCGTGAGGCTGGCGTGGTGATGAGGCTGGTGTGGTGGTGAGGCTGGCGTGGTGGTGATGAGGCTGGTGTGGTGATGAGGCTGGCGTGGTGGTGGTGAGGCTGGTGTGGTGGTGAGGCTGGCGTGGTGGTGATGAGGCTGGTGTGGTGATGAGGCTGGCGTGGTGGTGGTGAGGCTGGTGTGGTGGTGAGGCTGGCGTGGTGATGAGGCTGGTGTGGTGGTGATGAGGCTGGTGTGGTGGTGATGAGGCTGGTGTGGTGGTGAGGCTGGCGTGGTGATGAGGCTGGTGTGGCGGTGATGAGGCTGGTGTGGTGGTGATGAGGCTGGCGTGGTGATGAGGCTGGCGTGGTGGTGATGAGGCTGGTGTGGTGATGAGGCTGGCGTGGTGGTGAGGCTGGCGTGGTGGTGAGGCTGGCGTGGTGATGAGGCTGGCGTGGTGGTGATGAGGCTGGTGTGGTGATGAGGCTGGCGTGGTGGTGGTGAGGCTGGCGTGGTGGTGAGGCTGGTGTGGTCGTGAGGCTGGCGTGGTGATGAGGCTGGTGTGGTGGTGAGGCTGGTGTGGTCGTGAGGCTGGCGTGGTGATGAGGCTGGTGTGGTGGTGAGGCTGGCGTGGTGATGAGGCTGGTGTGGTCGTGAGGCTGGCGTGGTGATGAGGCTGGTGTGGTGGTGAGGCTGGCGTGGTGATGAGGCTGGTGTGGTGGTGAGGCTGGCGTGGTGGTGGTGAGGCTGGTGTGGTGGTGAGGCTGGCGTGGTGATGAGGCTGGCGTGGTGATGAGGCTGGTGTGGTGGTGAGGCTGGCGTGGTGATGAGGCTGGTGTGGTGGTGAGGCTGGCGTGGTGGTGATGAGGCTGGTGTGGTGGTGAGGCTGGCGTGGTGATGAGGCTGGCGTGGTGATGAGGCTGGTGTGGTGGTGAGGCTGGCGTGGTGATGAGGCTGGTGTGGTGGTGAGGCTGGCGTGGTGATGAGGCTGGTGTGGTCGTGAGGCTGGCGTGGTGATGAGGCTGGTGTGGTGGTGAGGCTGGCGTGGTGGTGATGAGGCTGGTGTGGTGATGAGGCTGGCGTGGTGGTGGTGAGGCTGGTGTGGTGGTGAGGCTGGCGTGGTGGTGATGAGGCTGGTGTGGTGATGAGGCTGGCGTGGTGGTGGTGAGGCTGGTGTGGTGGTGAGGCTGGCGTGGTGGTGAGGCTGGCGTGGTGGTGATGAGGCTGGTGTGGTGATGAGGCTGGTGTGGTGGTGAGGCTGGCGTGGTGGTGAGGCTGGCGTGGTGGTGGTGAGGCTGGCGTGGTGATGAGGCTGGTGTGGTGATGAGGCTGGTGTGGTGGTGAGCTGCAGGTCGGGGAGGTGTGGGATGAGATCTCCAGAGAGCTGACCCTAGAGGGACTGAGACCGGTCACCCCAGACATGGAAGCTCTGGACACCATCGCTCAGATGACAGAGGACACGGCAAAGAGGGTGATCGCTGAGCAAGCCAGCATCCTGGAGAGACAGGCAGACACAGACATCCATGAGGAGAAGGCCATGTACACAGAGGTGAGAGATCACATAGCTCTGTCTGCCATGTTTGTGCGTATCTCTCTGTTATGTTATTGTAGGGGGATGGGAATACAGTGCATTTTAATAATAAATGCGTCGCTGCATCTTAATGATGTCTTTTTATTGAACAGATTAGCTCCAACTGGAAACAGCGGAAGCTTATAGCCCAGTCATGGGACCATTACGTTGCCAAGACATCACATTACAAAATTCTGAAGGTACGTCATCACACTTCATACGTATTTGTTCCCACAGTGTTACTATGATGGTGATGTGACGGATTACTCTGGTTTTTCTTCAGGAATCAAAAGCATTACAGGAGAAGTCTATTGATGTGTCCAGACCTGTGACAAAACCAAACGGTTCTGTATTTCACTCAACACAGATCCAGGGGTTGCAAACCACGGTATGTGAATTTGTATACTGAATTTAAATTGTTATAAAAAAAATACTGCTTTTAAAATGTTAACGTGTGTGTGTGTGTTTAGACCTTTTCTGGGCGAATGATAAACATCCAGAGCACCCCCGCCCATGTGACAGGAGGCCCGCTGGCCGACACAGAGCTGGCCCTGGAGAGATTACCCGTCCAGGGAGGGGCCCTGAAAACAGTCCCTGCTGGGGCCCCTTACCCTGAGTACTTCAGCACCGTGTCTGTCACATAAAGACTCTTATCTGTGCTTCCTTATCTCATTGTGTGTGATGATAACAACTTGCATTATCTCCAGTTTTCATTTGTTGTTACTAAGTGTTAAAATCAGAAGTAACAAACTCATTGTAGCTCAACTTAGGAAATCAAATTTTCTGTAAATTCTGTGAAATCGATTAAAAGTACACAACATTAAATGTGAAAATATCAGCTCTTATAAGAATAAAAACAAGATGTTTGAAATTGATAAAAAACAAAAACAAAGCTTGAGTCGACAATGATTACATTTCTAGAACTGAAGTTTGAGTGGGTAAAATGATTACTTTCAACAAGTAAACACTTGAAATTTAAATGTTATTTGTCAGAGACTAAATAATCACAGAGGTATTTCAAGGTCATAATTTATTTACTGGATAGCTGACTCAACTGGCTTCATTACATTTACATTACATTTAGTCATTTAGCAGACGCTTTTATCCAGAGCGACTTACAGTAAGTACAGGGACATTCCCCCAAGGCAAGTAGGGTGAAGTGCCTTGCCCAAGGACACGTCATTTGACACGGCTGGGAATCGAACTGGCAACCTTCGGATTACTAGCCCGCTTCCCTCACCGCTCAGCCACCTGACTCCCTTCATTATGAATGTTTCGTTACCAGGCACTTGTATAGAGTTTATAGTATTACTAAGTAAAGGTTTTCTTTAGTATTTCATGTGACTTCTTGTGGGTAAGTAAGAGACCTTATAGGATTGGAAACTTCACAGTGCTATCAGAGATGATGTCTTACGTAACAACAGAAAGCATTCAATCAATTATTCAGAGAGTTTCTTACATGTTTGTCTCCATACTGATGTTCAGAATGTTATTCACAACTGGTTCACCTTCAGATTATAGTCATGAAGGGGTGACTAAGGCCTGTTACCGGGGAGATGACAGAAACGCTGGTTCCAATAAAGTCTGGGTGAGTTGGTTCTTGTTACATAACCCTCTGCAGTGCATTACCACACATAACCCTTCAAGCGTGCAACATGCAGCCTCACCCTCTCTGTCGCTTAGTGACTACATGACCAGATCTCACTTGACAGGGCAAGGGTTTTCCACCGTACTGTAAGTGTGTCTGTGTGATGGTGTTCTGCCTGAGTGAGTCCATTCATCCCATTGGATGGGACTATGGAGGACAAAGGAGGAGAGACACACATTAGTTCTCTCAGTGACCCTGTGATTCAGGGTATTTTCCGGGAGCTCTGGTTGAGTCTCTGTCTGGTTGCTCGGCTGCTGCGAGGTGAGTTGTTTCAGTTCACCTCCTGATCTGTATTCTTTTTCTTTGTGAAAAGCCGTTAGTTTAAGATTTTATTGATGTTAATACTTTATTGACTCATGTTTTTTTTTTTTGGGGGGGGGGGGGGGTGTTGGCATGTGTCTCTGCTTTTGGCTAAATCTGTCCTTTACTCTGTTGCATCAAATAAAGTCAGTCTTTTCCTAAAATATTGATTGATAGGGTTAATCGATTTTTCTTGATGTAAGAACCTCAGTATCACTAATCGGGTGGGTAGTGGATGTGGTGGTTATTATGGGCTGTACAGTGTTTGTTTTCTAGTAGTTCTACAATACCTGAAGAGTGTAATGGAAATGTAACTGTGCAGTGGTCATGTTGTTGTTTGGTGCTTGTGTCCTGTCAGAGTCTGGGCAGTAGACATGATCCTGAGGCTAGGACGGCTCACCCCTGGATACTTCCGTCTTCTCCAGGTTTGTATCTGTCAATAACGCCCCTCTTATTCTGCAACTGTGTGTTTGTCAGTTGTGAAATGAACGTTAGCTTCAGGGAATATGCCGCTGCGTTTGTTTGCAGCTCAGGGGAACGGAACTTCATGTTTTAGTGAGCGGCTGGTGCAGACGTCATGACAGATATCATGTCATGTTTATGAGTACTTATCCTTTTGAACCAAATCCCTGCTTCTATTACTTAGTACTTATTACTTGGTGCAGGAAGAGCAGATAGAGATGTAATCTGGGAAGTGTTTCTTGTGATGACAGTGTGAGTGTTTCTTGTGATGACAGTGTTGATAGCATGACCACTTGACTCAACTGCTTCTTGGCCACTTAGCCATGCTCACCTACTGCTTGAGGCACCTCTAGTCAGTGGTGGATGTTATCTCCTACTAATCAGGTGTGGTGTGTGTGTGTGTTCCCCCCGCTCAGAGCCAGGTGTCAGGTGAAGTCCAGATGCAGTGTCAGGGCAGCCTGGTCAACCCTGTGGCCCTCATGATGGCATCTGTGGGCATCGGAGTGTCTCTCTACAGCGCCCGCCGGATGTCACACACGGCCCACCTCAAACAGCCCGCTGCCTGAGGAGGAGGGAGAGAGATCTGGACCAGGAGGAGGGAGAGAGAACTGGACCAGGAGGAGGGAGAGAGAACTGTACCAGGAGGAGGGAGAGAGAACTGGACCAGGAGGAGGGAGAGAGATCTGGACCAGGAGGAGGGAGAGAGATCTGTACCAGGAGGAGGGAGAGAGAACTGGACCAGGAGGAGGGAGAGAGATCTGTACCAGGAGGAGGGAGAGAGAACTGGACCAGGAGGAGGGAGAGAGAACTGGACCAGGAGGAGGGAGAGAGATCTGGACCAGGAGGAGGGAGAGAGATCTGTACCAGGAGGAGGGAGAGAGAACTGGACCAGGAGGAGGGAGAGAGAACTGGACCAGGCGGCACACCACCACACACGTCAGTGGTTGGGACCTGTAACAGACTTGAATTTTAGACTCACCAAGCAGTATGGTTCAATGGGTATGTGTTGGTTGTTGTCGATGAAAGGTTGTGTGTGTTGCTGCAGGGATGTTGGATGTTGGGAGGGATGGTGAGGGGCGGAGTAAGAGCTGCTGTGTCGGCCATGACAGTTTGAGAGTGTTTGTGATGTACCGGAGGAAAACATGGAAGTGTCTGAAACTATAGAAACACCCAGCATACTCATAAACTGTAGTTTAACTTTATAAATCTACACACCCATGATCCTAATTCAATAAGATATGACCTGCACATATCCTCTAAGGTATCTGTACCAGTAGCTGAAGCACACTTTAGAATGTCTTGAATTAAGCATAAGGCGACACCACAAACCAGAGAGGTTATTTTCCAAACCCTACAATTAAACATTTGAGCACAGAATGTGACACGAGAAACATGCTGAAACTGTTCTTCATGTCTTCTGCCACTCTAAACCAGAAAGCAAACATTATGTTTTATGTATTAATGTATTTTACTGTCTTAAGTACTAGATTTTGAACAACTGAATATCAAATAAAGCTCACATTTCATCCCAAAATTTAAGCATATATTTATTTATCTTAAACCTTATGTTGACGGCTCATTCTATAACTAATACATTTTTCTATATTAGTAAATGTACTGGTGGAACAAGCTGCACAGCTGTCTGCCAGTACTAACTCAGACGTTCTGCTCAGTATCATTCTGTACGTATTTCCTTAGTTTCTACTTTCATGGGAACGTGAGACGCTCATTCAGTCGCCGTGGGAACCGATGCTGGGAGCGGAAGTTTGACACTGGGAACCAGCCATGTTCGAAGTTGAACTGTGTGCTCAATTAAACAGTCTAATCCTTTGCATTCGGAGTATATTCATCATGATATTAAACAGAACAGGGCTGGTCACCCTTCCCCAGATCTGTGCCTCGATACAATCATGTCTCTGAGAACCACCAGGCTACCGTGGACAGTATCAGACATCCCAACCTGCAAAAACTAATTTCAGCTTCCATGTAGGCTGTTGTGTTATACGGCTCTGCGGCGAGGGAGCGGCAGCTGGAGCCGCTGAATCTCTGAACACAGGCGGGCGTTATGTTCCCTCCCCCGGCACAGACACAAGAAGACACCCCTCCTCATTAGTCTCCCACTGGGGTGCAGTCAAAGCATTTTAAGGGATGTATTTGGGCTATTATACCGTCCCTGAATACATTTTACTCTAGTACAAATACAGCCTAACACATTCATTGTCCAGACACTACATTCTTAGGGAGTAGGCTAAACTTTTTTAAAGAAGTCCCTTGATGAATGGGGTTATTTGTTAGGCTGCTAACCGAAAGTCTACTGTTCATGTTTCCCCTCCTTGCCACTAGATGTCACTGAACATCACTGTATTCTTGGAGCTAACGAAATGGAAGACCATTCACATTAAAGACACAACCAGCCTATCTTAGATGTTGGTTGAAACCTTGTCCTAAGCTTGCCACAAAGATTACCAAACCAATACAGTAACACTCGCGAGTCGCATTATGCAGCAACTGTGATAAAAGTGCAGTTAGTTTAACCGTTACTTTTTTTTCTGACGCAGATGCGTAAAACGAATAGTCTACTCGAGGATGATTCATCATTGGAAAAGTATGCAGACCAGTATGCCACCAGCATCGTTACCGGTTTTGATCTTCAAATAATTTATCAAATGGATTTGAATGTGCGAAATTAGGCTATTTGAAATGCATGCAATCAAATGTGCCGCTTTGGGTGGCCACATACGTTTTATTCAGTATCACAGAGGTATTTTGGTTTTATTTGTCATGTTGGCCATTTTATCACGAGGTGTCTACGCGACCGAAAACCATGACATTTCAGGCAACGAAACATCTCGCAACCCACCACTCAAGACAGAAGCCTCACGCAATACAACTTCAACCAGCTCTGCTCACCACAAAAAGGCTTTCCCTGTCCTCTCTGTAAACTACGATCACGTCCGAAAGCCTTTTGAGATCTCGCTATGGATCCTTCTCGCCTTGCTGATGAAACTTGGTGAGTCCCCCGGTGTGACACCTTTAGGGCTTTTCCTCCCGTTAGTTCATATTAGCAATACCTGCAATATTGTCGACATAATAACTTCCAGATTGGAATGCCACCCATCGGACTTTTTCACCGTATCTTGTTTCATTCATCTCCTGTTATTATAGTTTCCTACAACCCAGTAGCCCTAATGTACCACAGACACTTGAATTTCGATTCAAGGAAAGTAATATGAGTGTGGGGAGATATGTTGTGACTTTGCTATGCCAACACGTACTAAAAAATCAGATGAATTGGCCTGTTTGAATTGCATGCCGACAAAATGCCTCGGACCATCCTGAGGAAAGGCATCATGTTACTCATAATGGTGTCAGTGTCTGGGGCTGGTGAGTGAAGGCTTATCTAGTTGGCCAGCTGCTCTTAGCAGGACAGATAAGGAGGCATAAAGGAGTGTAGGAGGCTGCTACTCTCGAGCCCTGGAGAGCAGCGTTCTCAAGTGTTACACTGAACTTTCCTTCAATGTACTATTAACTAGGAGACTTCCTGTAAAGGATTCACCTATTCCAGAAAGTGATGAGCTGTGTTTAAAATCCATAACAGTTGGAATGATGTCACAATATGGGGTCGACTGAAGGGGTCAAAGGGCCATTTTCTGGAATTGAAAATGATAAAATGTCAGTTTTAGTGCAGTTGTAGCGGTAACTGCATAATCAAGACAAAGTCTCTAGTAGCCTATGCATCACTCGAAAGAAGCACGATCTTTCAGGCCCTTGTAAGATCACCCGAGCCCTACCTACCTACGGAAGAAGGAATGGGCTGGTATGTGTCTGCAACCATGAGCCCTCTAGACGGCAGGTTTTAGGCTGTCACCCTGTCACCCTGTCACCCTGTCACCCTGTCACCCTGTCACCCTGTCACCCTGTCACCCTGACAGAGAGCTTGATGGTGCCCTGGTCCCCTCCCCCTCCCTCCACAGGGTTCCACGTCACCCCCTGTGTGTCAGGCGTGGTTCCAGAGAGCTGCCTGCTCATCGTGGTGGGGCTCCTGGTGGGAGGGTTCATGAGGGCCATCGGAGAGCCTGCTCCCATCCTGGACTCCAAGCTGTTCTTCCTCTACCTGCTGCCGCCCATCATCCTGGACGCCGGCTACTTCCTGCCCATCCGGCCCTTCACCGACAACATGGGCACCATCCTGATGTTCGCCGTGGTGGGCACGCTGTGGAACACCTTCTTCCTGGGAGGCATGATGTACGCGGTGTGTCAGCTGGAGGGCTCCCCCTACCTGAGCCAGGTGGACCTGCTCTCCTGCCTGCTGTTCGGGTCCATCGTGTCGGCCGTGGACCCCGTGGCCGTGCTGGCCGTGTTCGAGGAGATCCACATCAACGAGCTGCTGCACATCCTGGTGTTCGGGGAGTCCCTGCTCAACGATGCCGTCACCGTGGTGAGTGGAGGGGGGAGGCCATGGTCGTCACCGTGGTGAGTGGAGGGGGGAGGCCATGGTCGTCACCGTGGTGAGTGGAGGGGGGAGGCCATGGTCGTCACCGTGGTGAGTGGAGGGGGGAGGCCATGGTCGTCACCATGGTGAGTTGTGTGGACGTGGACAGGGAGGAGTCATGACCGTGTGAGGTTGCTGTTTAAGACGCTTGCCAGCTAACTCTGACTTTAAGTTTGGGGTTAATTGTTAGATGTTAACAGGTCTTCCTGATGCTGACTATGTCCAGTTGGAGATGATGTCACTTGGCTCTGTAGTCTTGGATTGTGTTTGTCTCTCTTGACACGATCCTCTCCATTGAGGTACTGATGTGAGCCCTGTCAGGAGACAGACTAGATGTTAGGTGTCAGTAGAGAGACTAGTGGCAGAAACCATCATTAACATGCAGCCTGTCACACAACCAGCTTTCACTGTCTCCATCGACCATGATCCTGCACATTTGTCTCAGCATAGGACAGGCCTCGTATCACAGTTTTATGAAAGTATTTCTTGTCTGTCTGTAACTCAACATATGACCTTCTCGTGGGTCTTACAAAGTGCCACGAACCCCCCCCCCCCACCACCTCTAGACTTATCTGCAATGTAATCTTGCCAGAACAAGGCAGATGGTGTTTAATGGACTAGAAATGCAATAAGAGGGCATTTACTGGCCCTGATAGAGTTCATTGTGCCAAATATCGGGGGGTGAATTGGATCTGCGGCCAGCTGTCTACGGAGACAGAAAAACGATATGACAGTACTCCTAGCAGTCCACTGTTCCATTAGCTAAACACTACATTCAAGTCTATTGATTTTGAACAAAAAACTGGATCCACAGTAGAAGCACAGCGCCCCTCTCATTCTCTACATACCTCTCCTGGCAAACTGCACTTCACACTGTCCAATGAAGCATGAAAATGCCCAAAAAGATATAAAAGTGACCGTGTCTGACCTCCTCTCCTGCAGGTCCTGTACCACCTGTTTGAGGAGTTTGCTGACGTGGGCTTTGTGACGGTGCTGGACGCTGTCCTGGGCGTGGCCTGTTTCCTGGTGGTGGCGCTGGGCGGTCTCCTGGTGGGCGCCATCTACGGCCTGCTGGCGGCCTTCACCTCCCGCTTCACTTCCCATACGCGCGTCATCGAGCCGCTGTTCGTCTTCCTCTACAGCTACATGGCCTACCTGTCAGCTGAGGTGTTCCACCTGTCTGGCATCATGTCGTGAGTAGCAGCAGGGGGCGCTGTCTGGCATCATGTCGTGAGTAGCAGCAGGGGGCGCTGTCTGGCATCATGTCGTGAGTAGCAGCAGGGGGCGCTGTCTGGTACACCAGGCTCTCATGGACACTGGGGCTGGCGTTTAGGCGTAAATACATCCTACCTGTCCTCTGCTGCTTGCTGTTCCAGGTTAATAGCATGTGGGGTGGTGATGAGGCCCTATGTGGAGGCCAACGTATCCCACAAGTCCTACACCACCATCAAGTACTTCCTGAAGATGTGGAGCAGCGTGAGCGAGACCCTCATCTTCATCTTCCTGGGCGTGTCCACGGTGGCCGGGCCGCACACCTGGAACTGGACCTTCGTCATCGTGACCGTCATCCTCTGCCTCGTGTCGAGGGTCATGGGTAGGTACAGGAAGAGTCATTCAATGACAAACCACAACAATGTGTGATGATAAAGTACAATCAATCAATGAATGTATGATATTTATGACCATAAAGTTGAGTCTGATCTCAGAATGTGTCTGTTCAAGGTGTGGTGGGCCTCACCTTCATTATTAACAAGTTCCGTATTGTTAAGTTGACCAAGAAGGACCAGTTCATCGTGGCCTACGGTGGCCTGCGAGGTGCAATCGCCTTCTCCCTGGGTTACCTGCTGACCAATCACAAGATGAGGAACTTGTTCCTCACCGCCATCATCACAGTCATCTTCTTTACTGTGTTCGTTCAGGTGAGGTGGCGTATTCAAAACAGGGTGTGCGGGTGTGGGTGGGTGTGGGGTCATTAGCAGCTGTTGTGTTATCTTTGCTGGGTGTGTTGTCAGGGCATGACGATCAGACCTTTGGTTGACCTGCTGGCTGTGAAGAAGAAGAAGGAGAGCAGACGGTCCATCAACGAAGAGATACACAGCCAGGTGAGACACACAGCCAGGTGAGACACACAGCCAGGTGAGATACACAGCCAGGTGAGACACAGCCAGGTGAGACACACCCAGGTGAGACACACCCAGGTGAGACACACCCAGGTGAGACACACCCAGGTGAGACACACCCAGGTGAGACACACACCCAGGTGAGACACACCCAGGTGAGACACACACCCAGGTGAGACACAGCCAGGTGAGCACACCCAGGTGAGACACACAGCCAGGTGAGACACACAGCCAGGTGAGAGACACACAGCCAGGTGAGACACACACCCAGGTGAGACACACACCCAGGTGAGACACACAGCCAGGTGAGACACACAGCCAGGTGAGACACACCCAGGTGATGAAGGAAGACTGGCCAGGTGATGAAGGAAGACTGGTTTGTAGTGTCATTGTTGTGTGATTTTCTCAGTGTGTTCATGTGAACACATCTCCTGTGTGCTGTCAGTTCCTGGACCATCTTCTGACGGGGATCGAGGAGGTGTGTGGCCACTACGGACATCATCACTGGAAGGACAAGTGCGTACAGTTCTGAACGTGTGGTGTACCTAGACAGAAAGGGCCTGACCACCATGAGCCGGGCTGCGTGTTCTTCTGATTCCACCATGTTGTTTGTTGCACTAGGCTGAATCGCTTCAACAAGACCTACGTGAAGAAGTGGCTGATTGCAGGCGAGCGTTCCTCAGAGCCGCAGCTCATCTCCTTCTACAACAAGATGGAGCTGAAGCATGCAATGGAGCTGGTGGAGAGCGGCAGCTCAGCCAAGCTGCCCTCTTACCCCTCCACTGTGTCCATGCAGTACGTACCTGCCCTCTTACCCCTCCACTGTGTCCATGCAGTACGTACCTGCCCTCTTACCCCTCCACTGTGTCCATGCAGTACGTACCTGCCCTCTTACCCCTCCACTGTGTCCATGCAGTACGTACCTGCCCTCTTACCCCTCCACTGTGTCCATGCAGTACGTACCTGCCCTCTTACCCCTCCACTGTGTCCATGCAGTACGTACCTGCCCTCTTACCCCTCCACTGTGTCCATGCAGTACGTACCTGCCCTCTTACCCCTCCACTGTGTCCATGCAGTACGTACCTGCCCTCTTACCCCTCCACTGTGTCCATGCAGTACGTACCTGCCCTCTTACCCCTCCACTGTGTCCATGCAGTACGTACCTGCCCTCTTACCCCTCCACTGTGTCCATGCAGTACGTACCTGCCCTCTTACCCCTCCACTGTGTCCATGCAGTACGTACCTGCCCTCTTACCCCTCCACTGTGTCCATGCAGTACGTACCTGCCCTCTTACCCCTCCACTGTGTCCATGCAGACAAAACATAAACATAAACAAAACATACTCAATATGAATAAAATGTAATGAAACTTCATTATACTACATTTCATAGAGGACGGTTCTGTTGTGTTAGGAACATCCGGCGGGGAGGCCAGGATGCAGAACAGCCTCGTATCTCTGAGGCCCGCCAGGAGGAGATCAGGAAGATGCTGAGGGGGAACCTACAGAGGGTCAAACAGCAGGCTGGTGCCCACAGCATCTCACCCCAGATCAAGACCAGACAGAGGGTAGGACACTAGGCTAGTGCCCACAGCATCTCACCCCAGATCAAGACCAGACAGAGGGTAGGACACAAGCTCAGATCTTTGGATGAAAACGTCTGCTAATGGTGTCTGTCTGTCTCCCTCTCCTCCCCCTCCTCTCCTCTCTCATCCTCCTCTCCCTCTCCTCCTCCCCCCCTCTCCTCCTCTCCCTCTCCTCTCCTCTCTCCTCCTCAGGTGCGCTCCTACAGCAGACACACGTTGGCTCTGGACCCGGAGGAGGAGGACGCGCTGTCAGAACTCCGGCTCCGCAAACAGAGAGTGGACATGGGGAGGAGGGTGAGTGAGGGTGGAGGAGGGGGAGTGAGGGGGGAGGAGGGGGGTGAGTGAGGGTGGAGGAGGGGGAGTGAGGGGGGTGGAGGAGGGGGAGGAGGGGGGTGGAGGAGGGGGAGTGAGGGGGGAGGAGGAGGAGGAGGGGGAGTGAGGGGGGAGGAGGGGGGTGAGTGAGGGTGGAGGAGGGGGAGTGAGGGGGGAGGAGGGGGGTGAGTGAGGGTTGGAAACTTGTGGTGAGAAACCAGGGTTTGTGGAAAATGACATACTTCCTCCCCACCTGTAGACTATTATCTGAAAGCTTGAACTGGAACATTAGAAGACTGGACTACACAGATGTAGGCTCCATGAAACCCTTCTGTCCCTCCCCTCAGATCAGTTCTGTGTGTTACACTCTAACTTTGATGACAGCGTCTGGATGTTTTCAAGCTATCCAATTCCATTTTCAATTTTGAAATCCTGGTGGTTTGGGAATGTTTTGAAAGAGTCTGAAGGGTCCTCTGCTCTGCCTGTAGATGAGCCACTACCTCACTGTTCCAGCCAAGCAGGGCACTCCGCCTGTCAGGAGAGTGCGATTTGAATCAGGTGAGTCTGTCTGGGTTGTTGAGCTTGTAGTGGAATTGATGCATTTTAAATATGTCCAGGAACATGGTGATGTCCATTAAACGCAGTGTTATCGATAAAACATTGTTATCAGTTGAACAGTATTGAATGTGTTGGCTGATGTGGTAGTTATTTTGTCCTCCAGACAGCCACGGTCTGAGCAGTGTGGACCCGCCGACCCAGCACTCTCTCCACGCTACGAGGCTGATGGAGGAGTCAGACAGGACAGGTCACCAGAACACACCCCAGAACCAGGGCTGGGAGACAGGCGCGGTGTCCAGGGCTGACCACGGCCAGCGACAGCCAGACCAACGACGCCTCCGGTGTCTCAGCGACCCGGGCCCTGAGGAGGACGAGGAGGAAGGTCTCTTCCTGTCTTGTTGATGATGCACTTCCTGTGACCTCTGAGTGTTACGTGCTTAGAGAATCTCCACTCGTTTTACTGAAACCTATTTATCATGTGTCTGTGCGGTTGATATTTAGACTATGGGAGAATAACTTTCCTCCACAGGTCTCATGACTTTTGATAAGAAACCGATTTGGTAGTCCTTCACATTATCAGAATCGTTATTTCTGTGTTGACACTCTTATTTTTCACATTTAAACATCACGAACAGCTACATCATGACATGATCAGATATGCTTATTGACTTATTGTGCTGATATCAAGGAATAAGAATCTGTCTTTCAGCCCTGCTGTCTTATTTACTAGCTTTGCACTTCATTCACTGCCTGCATGAATGACAACGTGTTTTCTCAGGGATTGCAACACGGATTCACGGCAATATACCGACCGTACGCCTAGATACTTCACGGACAACTTGCAGTCGATATTATTAAAAGTCAAGTGCACTGGAAGTTTAGGTATTTTTGTTGTTTCAATAGGAAGCAAATGAGTGTGAACCAACATGTGTGCTAATATATATCAAAGGAATGTCTCCTGTCATGCCTTGTCTTCTGTGTTAGAGGGGGACGTGCAACACCTGCTCCAGCATTGTCCTAATGTCACCTTGCAATTAATCGTTTATATTATAAAAACAGTGTGCCAAGTTCAGTATTTTTATACCAGATAAGAAGGTACTAGGTTCTTTGTATTCACAAAATAAAGCTTTACAGAATGCACTGGAAACATGTAGACGTTTTCATTTTCAAAATGATTGCTCATTCATGCAGTGTGAAGTGATCGTTTACAACGGAGGTGTTTTGTGACCAGTATGCATCCCGTGGGTCCCTTTGACATGCCGAGAACGCCGAATAACAGGGAATTGGAAATCCCTAAAATGCCAACCGTGTGTGTGTGTGGTGTGTGGTGTGTGGTGTGTGTGGGTGTGTGGGTGTGGGTGTGTGGGTGTGTGTGTGTGTGTGTGTGTGACGCCTATAGCAACATGTCAGTGATGATCAGGTATGTTGTCTACCGGTGCCTGAGGCTAGCATCATACCGAGGGAACGGTGAACAGAGATGGACTTCAGCGGCAAATGGGAAATCTATGCGCAAGAAAACCATGAAGAGTTCCTCCAGAAAATGGGTTAGTGCTCTAAATGACAACTGATGTTTGTAGAACTATATATAATGGTTAGAACTATATATATTGTGTAGACCTGTATGTATAGAATTGTGTACAGTACATACAACTTTGTATAATATTTATAATGGTAGCCTATATTTAATGTTTGGAACTCAACTTTAGAACTGTAAATACACTGTATGTATAGAACTGTATTTTTACTGTATACAACTATACAGTAGGTTAGGACTATATAGACCTGTATATTGTCTAGAAGTTGAAGGAGATGTCTCTGCAGAAGGATCTAATGCAGCCGTTGTGTTTCCGTTAGAAGTGCCTCAGATGTTGGTGAAGATGATGAAGGATGTGAAGCCGGTGACGGTGATCGAACAGAACGGTGACGACTTCACCATCAAGATCCAGACGAGCCTGCGCACCGTCACTAACTCCTTCACTGTCGGGAGAGAATCAGAGATGACCTCCATGGACGGAAGGAAGTTTCAGGTGATATTTATAATCGGATGATTGTGTTTTCTTAGTGCCTAAACTTAGTTGCATGTAGCATGTACACAGGTGTGTGTGTGTGTGGATGTATTTTTGTATTTTTGATTTGTATTTTTTTATCTTCAGTGTACTCCGAGTCTCGAGGATGGGAAGCTCGTAATTACTACAGAGAAGTTCACCAGCATGAGAAAAATCATAGGGGAGGACATGATTGAGGTACAGTTACAGAAAGAGTTGAACATCCTCTTAAAAAATATGACTCATAGTTTAAATTCCTTTCACCATAACATGTTTGTATGGTATTCCTTTCCTCTAGACGATTTCAGCGGGCTCCACAGTCATGACCAGGAGAAGTAGAAGGGTATAATTCTCTCAACATAACGGATGAGTCCATGAACCAAATACCCTTGTTACTGTTGTGTCTTATAGGCTACTGGTAGGCAACAGTCATTTAAATAAAAATTAACACATTTAACTGCATCTTCTCGTTCTTACTGTTCACAACGATTTAAAACCTTACCCTAAATGTACATTTATGATGATTTTACATTTTAGAAGTGATAGTATCAACTGCACTATAAAACAACATGTAAAAAAACAATCTGGAAGAATACGATTTCAAAGCTGTCAAATTGATCTATTGTCTGTGAAGTAAAATTAGAACTGAAACAGTCCAGGTGAACCGAGGAACAGTCAGTAGGCGCGAGTCTCAATCAGGACCACAGTCGTTTTGTGCGTCCGGTAGGTGCCGGTGTTGCACCAACAGGCCTATTAAACTTCCTTGTACTGAGGTCCCCTCGTAGGAGCGACGCCCGCGGCAGAGGAAGAGGCTCCCCTGTTGTTCAGCCTGTATCTGGCCTTTGTGAGTTATGGTGTTTTACCTGTATTCATCTTCTTTTACATGTATTCTTGTTCTTTTTGCATGATTTCCTCTCTTAGACAGTCAGAAATATTGGCTGTTAGTTATACATTTAGGCCCAGTTACAGTAAGTACAGGGACATTCCCCCGAGGCAAGTAGGGTGAAGTGCCTTGTCCAAGGACACAACGTCATTTTGGCATGGCCGGGAATCGAACTGGCAACCTTCTGATTACTAGCCCGCTTCCCTAACCGCTCAGCCACCTGACTCCCTTTTCAGTCTCCATTATGCTCATAAAACTGGTATTTGACTAAAACAAAGCTGAATGTGTATAATACATTCATATATTTGTACACTGTAAACAGATGCCTTCAGTAAAGTTCTGCATTGAAATTGTCAATATCTCCCTATTCAATAAACAAACCATCTCGATACTAGTACTGCCTTATGTGTAACAACAGCTAAATATAATATGTATCTGGTTTGTGAACCTGTTTTGTTAACAGACGAGTCACACTGAACAGCGGATTCATTATTTTCCTTAAAATAACATTACAACAAGTTAGTTTGACAGGACTATCCTATTGATTGCCTTTAAATGGACTAGACGGCGGTAAACTGGCAGGGGGTCTTAATGAGATGCAGAGGGAGCCATCCAAGCGTGAAGTTGGATGCGACCTATTGATCGTTGCTACAGGAAATAATCCATCAATCAGAGAGTGGGGGGAAAGTTGTTGAAAATGTGTATATGATATACTCAACAAGATTGAATGATATGTTGTTGCTGGAAAAAGACAAAAACCAGGGCATAGGCCTACGTTACCATGTAAGAAAACTAGCTGTGTGAAACAATCTGAAGAATACACAGTTTTGCTACTCCTGAAATCCAAACCTAATGGTTGGTAGTGTCTGGTGGCATTTTGCGCAATTAACAGAATTTAACTGAAAAATTGAGAGACTGGTTTATCGTAAGGTAGGCTAAACGATCCCAATTCAGTTTGTATGTGAATCATATAGGCCACGATTCAAGAGATCGTAGGGGAGGCACTGTTACACAGCAAACTGCTATCACTAGCTAATAATACAGTTATACCACAGTGAATGTTTCAGTAGGATTAATCCAACTGCAGAAGGCTGGTGGTGTCACCAGCGGTTCTCATGTCAGGGGCAAACCAGCAGACTCCCTGGTTTTGTAGCTGTCAAGCGGGATTGCGGTAGTTTAATGTGATTCAGATTACGAGGAGCAGACCGAAATTACAGTTAGGTCCATAAATATTTGGACATTGACACAATTTTCATCATTTTGGCTCTGTATACCACCACAATGGATTTGAAATGAAACAATCAAGATGTGCTTTAAGTGCAGACTTTCAGCTTTAATTTCAGGGTATTTACATCCAAATCAGGTGAACGGTGTAGGAATTACAATACATTTTATATGTGGCCCCCCCCTTTTTAAGGGACCAAAAGTAATTGGACAATTGGCTGCTCAGCTGTTCCATGGCCAGGTGTATGTTATTCCCTCATGGGAGTTCGTTATTTCATTGACAAGGAGCAGATAAAAGGTCTAGAGTTCATTTCAAGTATGGTATTTGTGTTTGGAATCTGTTGCTGTCAACTCTCAATATGAAGTCCAAAGAGCTGTCACCATCAGTGAAGCAAGCCATCGTTAGGCTGAAAAATCAAAACAAACCTATCAGAGAGATAGAAAAAACATTAGGTGTGGCCAAATCAACTGTTTGGTACATTCTTAAAAAGAAAGAACGCACTTGTGAGCTCAGCAACACCAAAAGACCCGGAAGACCACGGAAAACAACTGTGGTGGATGACAGAAGAATTCTTTCCCTGGTGAAGAAAAACCCCTTCACAACAGTTGGCCAGATCAAGAACACTCTCCAGGAGGTAGGCGTATCTGTGTCAAAGTCAAAAATTAAGAGAAGACTTCACCAGAGTAAATACAGAGGGTTCACCACAAGATGTAAACCATTGGTGAGTCTCAAAAACAGGAAGACCAGATTAGAGTTTGCCAAAAAACATCTAAAAGATCCTGTACAGTTCTGGAACAACATCCTATGGACAGATGAGACCGAGATCAACTTGTACCAGAATGATGGGAAGAGAAGAGTATGGAACAGGGAAGGAACTGCTCATGATCCAAAGCATACCACCTCATCAGTGAAGCATGGTGGAGGTAGTGTTATGGCGTGGGCATGTATGGCTGCCAATGGAACTGGTTCCCTTGTATTTATCGATGATGTGACTGCTGACAAAAGCAGTAGGATGAATTCTGAAGTGTTTCTGGCAATATTATCTGCTCAGATTCAGCCAAATGCTTCAGAACTCATAGGACGGCGCTTCACAATGCAGATGGACAATGACCCGAAGCATACTGCGAAAGCAACCAAAGAGTTTTTTAAGGCAAAGAAGTGGAATGTTCTGCAATGGCCAAGTCAATCACCTGACCTAAATCCAATTGAGCATGCATTTCACTTGCTAAAGACAAAACTGAAGGGAAAATGCCCCAAGAACAAGCAGGAACTGAAGACAGTTGCAGTAGAGGCCTGGCAGAGCATCACCAGGGACGAAACCCAGCGTCTGGTGATGTCTATGGGTTCTAGACTTCAGGCTGTCATTGACTGCAAAGGATTTGCAACCAAGTATTAAAAGTGACAATTAGATTTATGATTATGTTAGTTTGTCCAATTATTTTTGGTCCCTTAAAAAGGGGGGGGCCACATATAAAATGTGTTGTAATTCCTACACCGTTCACCTGATTTGGATGTAAATACCCTGAAATTAAAGCTGAAAGTCTGCACTTAAAGCACATCTTGATTGTTTCATTTCAAATCCATTGTGGTGGTATACAGAGCCAAAATGATGAAAATTGTGTCAATGTCCAAATATTTATGGACCTAACTGTATACATTGAGCAATTGAATGTCTGGCAGCCTCACATTCGCCTGGATGACTCGCTTGCCCATCACCACCGGCTGACCACAGTGCTGCAAGGTAATTGGCAACGGACCATACAGTATCATTGATTTATCCGAGTGGGCTACAAGTTGCGTGCTCTGGTTTATTCCAGCTGTGTGTGGGGTTTTTTCATCAGCTGGAGAGTGCAAATCGTTGCTCACAACAACATTTCAAGTTTAACTGAGAATTATTCACGAGAGGATAAAGCACTGACCATGACCCACACACCCTTGTTTTGGATTCAACATAGTCATATCTACATTTTATTTCCAAAATGAAAGGTAAGGTAACCATTTTAAACGTTGGAACGTTGCACTGTATGGCATTTTTGTCCACGTAAATTCAGAAAACGATGTACTTTCATGGATACCTTTACTGTATATTGTGGACCAATGCTGCTGCAATATCACTTTTTTTTATCAGTAACACTGAAAGTGCACATTTTCTGTGCAGTCGTTTTTATTTTTTACATTGTGCCCCTTTTCAAATGTTCTTCTTTTGATACAGATTTTTCATCAACCTAATTTAGAAGTACCTTTGTGAAAATGGGAGACTGGAACTTTCTTGGTGGGATTTTGGAGGAAGTGCATATCCACTCCACCATGGTGGGCAAGATCTGGCTGACCATCCTGTTCATCTTCCGGATGCTGGTGCTGGGCGTGGCGGCAGAGGACGTGTGGAACGATGAGCAGGCCGACTTCATCTGCAACACGGAGCAGCCGGGCTGCAGGAACGTCTGCTACGACCGTGCCTTCCCCATCTCCCTCATCCGCTACTGGGTGCTGCAGGTCATCTTCGTGTCCTCGCCCTCGCTGGTCTACATGGGCCACGCCATCTACCAGCTGCGGGCTCTGGAGAAGGAGCGCCACTGTAAGAAGGCGGCGCTGCGGCGCGAGCTGGAGGGCGTGGACGTGGAGCTGCTGGAGGTCCGGAGGAGAATCGAGAGGGAGATGAGACAGCTGGAGCAGGGGAAGCTGAACAAGGCTCCTCTCAGGGGCTCACTGCTCCGCACCTATGTGGCCCACATCGCGACCCGCTCAGTGGTGGAGGTGGGCTTCATGACGGGCCAGTACCTCCTGTACGGTCACCAGCTGGGTCCTCTCTATAAATGCGACAGGGAACCTTGCCCAAACGTGGTGGACTGCTTTGTCTCTCGGCCGACAGAAAAGAGCGTGTTCATGGTGTTCATGCAGGGTATAGCAGCCGTGTCCTTGTTCCTCAGCCTGCTGGAGATCATTCACCTGGGCTACAAGAAGCTGAAGAAGGGGATCCTGGACTTCTACCCTCACCTCCAGGACGAACTGGACGACTACTACGTGAGCAAGTCCAAGAAGAACTCTGTGGTTCATCAGGCGTGTCTGGGGACCTCTGGGGGGTGCAAGGCCACCATTCCCACTGTGCCCAGTGGCTACACCCTCCTGCTGGAGAAACAAGTGAACGGCCCCCACTACCCCCTCCTCAATGCCTGCTCCGCCTTCGTCCCCATACAAGACGCCCCCAGAGCCAAACCAGGATCAGACACCAAAGAGGTGGTGATGCCCAGTTCTGTGGAGCACAACAGCAACTCCAACAACACCAGCAGTGAGGCCCATTCCCCTGCTCCGGACAAGCACCACCCCCCTCCCTCCCACTGTGAGGATGTGGAGTCTGGGAGCCCTGAGTACCCCACCCTGCCGGTGGCCAGCGCCTCATCCTGCCCCAGCCTGTCAGGCTTCACCAGGAAGCCACGGAGGGAGAGCGCGCCGTGGAACTGCACCACGGTGGTGGAGGGGAACGGTTCAGACAGCGGGGACTCTTACCCAGGGAACATGAAGCCTCGCTGCAGCTTCGCAGCCAGCCGGACCAGAGCCTTCTCTAAGCCCGACCTCAAGAGACTGAAGAGGGCCCAGAGCCCAGACTCTGCCGGGGAGCAGAGCTCTGCGTCTCAGCACAGCCGCGACAGCCCTGCCACCTTCTCTCCGAACTGCAGAGTGTCATTGGCAAGTAACGCCAGCAGCAGGCGAGCCACAACCGACCTGCAGATCTAAGCGTTAGTTAATTATTCTCATAATGCCAACAAAAACTTGCAGCACTGTCAGTATGTTTTAATGGCTAATTAACAAGATTTCACACTTCTGACAATTATTATGAGGGGTTCATCTTCACAGTTGTGAGGTATATTGTTTTCGATAAAAGCCGCAATGTATCGTTATACACAAATGTTTGATATAGCTGGAAAGCACCACTAGTGGCCCCGACTCCATGTTGTGCAGTCTAGGCTTCCAAAACAACACGTGCAGAGCAGTGGAAAAATAGGAGCAGAAAATCTATAATCCAGCTTTAGGCAGTCATTTGCTATTATGTAACCCTGAGGTCTAAATTATATATCATCATGTGTGTGATGTCAATTTTAAACTCCAATCAAGAGAAAATTACAACCAGTTTTCTCATCACATTGACGTACACATAAATAGGTTTGTGATATTATGAAGTGCTGAGAAGATTCCCCATCCTACCAACAAGTTTGGGCCTTTAAATTGACAATATTGTTGTTGAAGAATCACAAAGTAGTTACATAATATTTTCAATTTGTTCTGTTTTTTTCCTCCAGATCTCGGTACTACAGATGTCTTCCATCCTGAAAAAACACTGATATGTTGTCTTAAAGTTCAATGATCATTGAAAACTTGTAAATATATTTATATCTATTGGAGTAGAGCTGTGTTTTGGATAATACATTTTATATGAAAAAGCAACCGTTTCTGAAACGCTCATAGTAATCGATATATCAATTGTTATTTAAAAATGCAATTGACAGACAGACACATGCATATACATTATTCATAGATCACAGAGTATAAAAGGTACCAGAAAAATGTGGTGCAAAAGTTGTGCCTCAAAACTGTTTAATAATAATCTTGGCAAGAGTTATTCTCAAAACTTTTGTGAACAGAAATCAGGACAATTCTTTGAAGAAATAAATCATATCTGTTCTATTTTTACAATGTGAAAATAATAATAATAATAATAACTTAAGTGCAACATTACTCTGCAGGCCCCTCACCAGGTGTAGGTTCATAGTGCTGAAGCTGAAAAACAAGCCAAAATCAAATCAATTCAAGTGGGTTTTTCGACTTCACAGGAGACTGTTTAGAAACACACATGACTCACTTACCCTGCTTCTAAGGTCTTTATTTTCCTCTGTGAGCTGTTGGCACTTCTGCTGCAGGTCTGTGAGTTCCTGGCGTAGGGCTTCAGAGTCCGAGGCTTCCGGGCCCGACACTCCAAGGTGATGCTTTATGAAGCTATGGTTCGGGTGAAAGTTAAACGTATAACTTTAACCATTGAGGCTTGTAGAAAACTTCCCTTTCAGAGTCCCACCATACCAGTTGACCAGGAACTTCAAACAAGTCTTACACATAAGTTCATAAAAGGATACTCCAAAGCATTATTCGGTTTGTCTGTCTCTTCATAAAGTGCCACCAGTACTGGAATGAGAAAGGTTTTGAAGGAGTCAAGTGATATTGATGAGAGTACATTTGCCGTACAATCACTTTCATAACGGGCAAGGAATCCAACAAAGTGGTCTTGACTTCGTATTAGAGACCTACCATTAGTCAGACTGTCCAGAACCCCTGCCTTTTCTAGGTACCTTCGGTACTGTTCTCTTTTTGATTCGGAGGCCTGAAGGGAAGTGGAGAAGCCCAGGTGGTTTCAATTAAGTAACTTTGTAATTAGGACGAAACTGGTTTAAACTGAAGTGATTGTGTCAACTGGAATCGGACACGTTAAATACACTATCATGCATTGCTAGACGTTTGAAAACGTAAAGGGTCCAACAAGTACGTCCAAACACTAAGCATGTCCAGTTTATTCGGCTACTAGCTCTACCTCTAATACTCTTACGGCCAGCACTAACTAACACACAAAAGAACGATGGGTTTTAGGGTAAACAACAATGTAGTTAACATATCTACTATGGCTATTAGGCTAACTAAAGTAGCTAGCTTGCTAAATGCTAGAGCTAGTTCTGGCTGTAAAACGAAACCTAAAACGTCTACAGTAGTCTAGCTATAGTCAGACGAATTGTGCGAAACGCGAAAGCTACTGTATCTTAGAAATACTTTGAAAAAGTTGGGTTGAGTAATGTCATCGTATACTTACTCTATAATGTGCCATTATACTGTGTGGAAATTTACGAAATTACAAGCCTTGCTTCACAAATAGACTAACGTTAGCTATGTTGGATTATCAGCTGTAGGAAACAGACTTGTTTTACCCGGACGGTGACTAGTACGGTTGCCATAACGACGAACAACAGAAATCAACCCATAGGAAGTAAATAAAGACAATATTGTCTTGAGTGAGGAATTTATTTACGGAAAACCTTACATATTTTCATTTTAATACATTTACTGGGCAGGTAGTAAAGTTAAGTGTCATTAAATTGGTCCCAACTCATGGCTACGTTTTATATACAGGCGTTTTTAGAGATAATTTGAAAGGATTAAGAAACAGGAGCATTAATAATCAGGTAAAACTAATTTAAGAAAAAAACACAAAAATGCATCCCTGATCATGCCACTGTCTTAAGTGTCGCGTACTTTCTAGTCCTAACTCCACCAAGTCACTGTAAAAGGCGGCCGTCACTGGATGCTAAAACAAGGTAACCCTATGTCCAGGAAACCAATAGCATTGTTGGGGGCGGGGAAATACAGGTAACGTCGGAAGTGATACGGCAAGCTAGCTGTCATGCTCTAAACATTTACTAGTATTTGGGAATATCATCAGAGTAAAAGATAAAAACAGACCAATCCCTGACAATTCAGACAGTTGTTTTTTGTTAGAAGCAGTTACTTAACCTCATCGATTTCTAAATGTTGGACACGAGCGAGGTACTACTGGGCTAGCCTGATAAACAAAGCAAGTCAAGATAGCAGCTGGCACTCGTGATCAACCCGATCAACAAAGCTGGAAGAGTAGCAACACAGCCGCCCGGGCTGCAAGGATTTACTAGCTCTGAGATCAGCGGTGCTTGTAGTCGTAGGTAGACAAAATGTCTATTCAATATGAGGAACCGACATTAGCAGGAAGTTATGGGGTTGTAGATTCTTTTCCAAAGGACTTTGGCTACGGAGTGGATGAACCAGATATTGAAGAGAGTTCGTTATCAGCTGACAGTAAACCAAGAATACTGTTGATGGGTCTTCGACGAAGTGGAAAATCTTCAATTCAAAAAGTAACTATATATTTATCAAGTAAACAGTATCATACCCATTAATAATCCAGTTCAGATAAGTTTTTAAGTCGTAATGTTAAAAAAAAACGGGCGTGGCCACGTAAAAAAATGTTATTTATGAATTGTACTAACCAGTGTTGTGATTCACGGTCCATCCAGGTTGTGTTCCACAAGATGTCACCCAATGAGACGTTGTTCTTGGAGAGCACTAACAAAATATACAAGGATGACATCTCTAGTAGCTCTTTTGTCAACTTCCAAATCTGGGACTTTCCTGGCCAGGTGGACTTCTTCGACCCAACGTTTGACTATGAGATGATTTTTCGAGGCACTGGGGCTCTGATATTTGTTATTGATGCTCAGGTAATAGTTTTGTCTCTTATAACAGTGACAAACCCACTAAGGAATGATTTTCCTCTTGTGTTAAAGCTGTGTGTTTTTGCTCTCTGCTGTAACTCTGTCCTCTCTCCCTATGCCAGGATGATTATGTGGAAGCTTTAGGGAGGTTGCATCTGACGGTGTCCCGTGCCTACAGAGTCAACCCAGAAATAAACTTTGAGGTGTTCATCCATAAAGTTGATGGTCTTTCCGATGACCACAAGATCGAGACCCAGAGGGACATCCACCAAAGAGCCAATGACGACCTGGCGGATGCCAGCCTTGAGAAGCTTCACCTCAGGTAGCTACACCGGTGGTTACTGGCTTCTCTGGTCATTAGAATACTAGTGCAACTTTGTCCCTAGATAAGGAGCATTTAATATCACGGCTCGAACGATGGGAGGTTTTATTTATTTCTAATATTTTCTTTTTCAATTTAGCTTTTATTTGACCAGCATCTATGACCACTCCATATTCGAAGCCTTCAGTAAAGTTGTCCAGAAACTTATTCCACAGCTACCAACTTTAGAGAATCTTTTGAATATCTTCATATCGGTATGTATGATCTGTATTCCAGTCATGCTTGATGAGTACTGTGAGACTTGTAAGAAGCAGATCATATACATCTTGTACTAGCTCTGTGGATAAGCTATGTGTGTCATGTGTTGGCAGAATTCTGGGATTGAGAAGGCCTTCCTGTTTGATGTGGTCAGTAAGATCTACGTTGCCACGGACAGTTCTCCTGTGGACATGCAGTCTTATGAACTGTGCTGCGACATGATCGATGTTGTGATCGACGTCTCTTGTATATACGGGTAAGAACGGGTCATGCATGGTCCTTGTAGCTGGATCACAGGAGTCAGTCGAGTGACTGCATGGTCCTTGTAGCGCATGAACCATCATTTAACCCTTGTGCTGCCTTCGGGTCACATGACCCAAAGGTTCATAACGAACCATCGTTGTGTTTACCCAATTTTACCCAATACAAAAACAAATACAAATAATTTTCTTTTAACCTTCGCAATGTGGGGGGTCTGAGACAGCCCAACGGTTAAAAGAAAATGCTTCACTTTGTTTTTGTATGCGGTAAAGTTGTCGCAATACGACGGTGGGTCACAATGACTGATGGGTCAGAATGACCCGAAGAGAACACAAGGGTTAACATGCTTTTCTTTCTGCATTATGTGCACATGTCTGGTATTATGTGCACGTGTCTGGTATTATGTGCACGTGTCTGGTATTATTGTGTTTTTCAAAATACATTTAATTTATACACAGACAATGATGTTGTGTTGTTGTCTATGGCAGCCTGAGAGAGGACGGGAGCAGCAGTGCGTTTGATAAGGAGTCGTCCGCCATCATCAAGCTCAGCAACACCACCGTGCTGTGTCTGAAGGAGGTCACCAGGTTCCTGGCCCTCGTCTGCATCCTCAGAGAAGAAAGCTTTGCAAACAAAGGTGAGAGGAGCCCAGATAATCAGTGTTTAAACGGATGATCAGTGTTCGCTTTGACATTGCCGTTCTTTATTTAACTGTAGGCTCTCCCCTAAAACAGCCTTGACTTCCTAAAGTATTCCCCGTCTGTGTTTTCTCCAGGTTTGATAGACTATAACTTTCACTGTATTCGTAAAGCCATTCATGAGGTGTTTGAAGTCGGACCGTCGGCACAGAGGACAGGAGTTCTGCCTCCTGGCTCGCCCGGTAACAGCTTGGCCAATGGGAAGTATGCTGCATTAAATGGAAATGCTCTTTAGAGAACCTTACAGAAGGAATGTTGTCACCTAAATAGAAAGCAGTGAAATCAACAGAGATATAAACAACCTTCTGTCCAAAGAAGAGAGAGGTAAAAAAAAAAAAAAAAACTAAAAGATGTTAAATTAAGATTTATAAAAAGGTGGGGTGAACTACAGGCTAGCAGGGATCGTTTGCTGTTAGCTTCTCTTGGGATGTTACTTTTTGCATTGTTGATTAATAGTCGCTACACCTGAGGGACTGCTTACAAGGCAGACAGATATTTACTGTCTTCACGAGGGTATGCCACTGAACAAGTCAGTTCACAGAGCTGTTATGCTCTGTTGTCATATTGTTGTTACAGTAGAAATGGGAAGCTGCATTATAGGAAGATGTAGCTGAAAAGTTTACCACAGTAGTGGAACTTAATTGAAATTCACTTGTCAGATGTCAGGTTTTTTTTCCCTA
This sequence comes from Osmerus eperlanus, assembly GCF_963692335.1. Classification (NCBI taxonomy): domain Eukaryota; kingdom Metazoa; phylum Chordata; class Actinopteri; order Osmeriformes; family Osmeridae; genus Osmerus; species Osmerus eperlanus. The sequence continues at coordinate 13,888,374 of NC_085037.1, forward strand.
GAGAGCATTCCTTTCAAATGTAATTGATTAATGTAACCAGCAAACATATTTTTTCTACTGTCAGTGTAAAGAAATAATACATTTTGAGTTTGTTTGTGCCCATATGTACCCTTACATACAAATATATTTTGAAAGATTCTTATGATAAAATGTGTGTTTACTGAGAAGCAATCTGTTCAGCAATTTGGGTCCAACAATTTTTGGCATAATATTATACAGTAATTCATTTAAACACAGTTTTTTTTTTTTTTATCTCTCACGTGAAAAGCTTCTGGCTGACTGTGTTTGTTCCCTAGTATAAACTAACACCCTCAGTAAGGAATGTGGATAATCACTCTGTTCTACTGTTGTAAGAGTTCAGGGTTCTGCTCAGGATCTTCACGGACCTCTACTGTGCCAGTTCCACCATTAGGTTTGGTTTTGATAGCCAGTGTTTCAGATGGAGGACTAATGGGTGCTGGTATTGATGGAGTCACAGGTCACTCATTTGGTCACTCCAGTCGTATTTGTGACACTTTGACAGTTTATTTTATGTATTAGTCTTATGAACACTTTGCCAAATCTTTTCAGTGCAAGAGATGTGTAACATATGTACAAATATCTTTTGCCACAAGGTTGTGTGTGTTTTTCAGTTTCTTTTTGTGCATAGAGTAATATAAAAATAAATTCTGCTGTAATTGATTAAAGCGATTTAGTGATTTAAATCTTTTGAGATACAAGGGAATGTGAATTTCTTCCACGATTTGGTCTGAAATTGTGTGAATAATTAAAGGTATTTTTGTCATTTTAATCTTTTGGTTGTCTCTTTAATAATTCTGTAGAATGGCTTGATCGAAGCATGGTCTAATGAAATTAAATTGGATTTACCTGTTTTAATGATGTGGCTGTGTTGTGTTTTAAAGGACAGCAGGGGGCATCATATATTCTCCTGGAAAGATTGTGGTCCGTTTTGGAGTAGGTAAATTGGTTTGTTACCCTAGTGCACCACAATGCATGTTAATACAGGTCCGTTCAGGCATTTCACTGGATGCTAAAGACGCAGTTACTGTATTTGTGTTGCACGTGTAAAAGTAGCCTATATTTTACCTGGTGGTTTATATCATACTAATAGTGCGAAGATACAGTTTCTCCGCACAGAGAACTGGTAACTCATAGGCTGTCTGTCTAAATGCATTCCTTCTGCTCACAAAGATTACAGTTCTGACTGTTGAAATACAGTACAACAAAGTGCATAGCTAATGTTGGCTCATACATTCTGTCATGGGTAGCGGCAGGATGGAACCGCAGCTGTAGCCTCTAATCAACCCCAGACAACCAGCTCAGAGGAGCGGAAAATGGACGTCAGAAATTTGGAAAAATATATGTCTGTCTAGGCTGTTTAGGAGTCGTGCAGTTTCTCATGATGACAGATAGAAACCTCCTCATGAGTCGCAAGGAACCGTAATGGAGACTATGAAACAATAACGAGTCAATAACGGCCTATGGGAAGTTAATTTTTGACATTTTTAAACAGGCCTAACAGCTTTCAGTCTTGAATGCTAATATATGGCAGCTGGCTTTAGGCAACTCATGTACTAACTCATGTTTCTTTATTTTCAGAACTCCAAGCATTTTGTAGCCCAGCATTAAATGGGTCTAATGGAATTGCATTTTAAATCGTTTGACAACACTGATTAAAGACTAATAATTTGACAAGTTAGTTTAGCTTATCGTCTATATAACTGACCCCCTAATACGTGACAGTTATGAGTAGACCAATTTTTTTTTACACCAGGTATTGCCTCTGTAGTAAAGTGAGATAAAGGGGCGGTGTTTGGAACTGGGCCCCCTGCGACTATGACGGCTCTGTACATGCGTGTTGAGCTGGCTGCCTGATAGAGCGTCTCAAAACTCCCGGAAAATTAAATCGTACGGACGGTTTTACCAGAGCCTAAAAAGACGATTTTCGTTTTGGTAAGTTTTGACCAGTCTAGTTCTATATTTTATATAGTTGCTGTCTACAACAGATGGTACAAAATAGAACGGTAGTTAAACAACAAAGACACATTAGGCTGCTGTACATTGTACGCACGATTTAGGCTAAGAACGAGTATAAGAAAGTCATTGAATGAGAGGTTTAACTAGAGCTATCCATAGGAATGCTGGAAGACACATTTAGCCGACTAAAAAAAATGTGACCAAGGAGATATAAACACTAGTAGGTATGTTAATATAGAACATGGAGACATGAGACATTACATGATTAACAGCCAGACAGTAGAAAGTCGAGTTTCAAGAAATGAATGGACTTATACTCTACATCAGTGGTTCTCAAAGTGGGGTCCCTTAGTGAACCATAGCCAAGGGGTCCGCGAAAACATTTGCCATAAACTATAACATTGGAAAATTGTGCTGTATCATTAAAAAGTGAAAAATATACAGATGGGGACCAGTTGCACCAATAAAACAAGCATATTGTGTCCAGTTAAGAGCACAAAGGGTATGCTGAATGGGTGTTACGATTGTGGGGGGGGTCCTTGGAAAATGTTCACATTTAGTCTTTTTTCATTTAGTCATATTTTAGCAGACGCTCTTATCCAAAGTCTCTTATGTTCACCCCTGTAAGGATTCCCAGCTCTACATCACCTGTTCCTTATCGACTCCTTCCCTGCCTGTTTCCTAAGCCAGTAAATATCCATAGGCTGTCACATCCGACCCCCCGTTTGAACACCCGCATAGGATGTCTTTATTTAGAAGAAGGAAACCAGGACGGGGGAGTCTGAGTTAGTGCTGAATTGAGCCAATCGCAAAATTACCAAGGAGGGTTTCTAACCCAGAGCAATTTGTCATTTTAATTAATTGGTTGGTTAAATACATATTTAAACAACCTGCTGTATCAACTATCACATCACATTATTTGCATGACATGTTTAAATAGGATAGCCATATTGCATATGTGTACATGAAACCATGTATCAGTTCATCTGAGTTCAAAGCTCAACATTTAAAGATCTGTTTTATTATTAGGGATCTTTACTGGAATTTCTTTGCTATATAATTTATTGTATTCAGCAACCCACCTCAATAAGCCATTCAGCAGCCTGTGATGTCATGTGTTGACTTCGCTGCAGCACTCATGGGATCTAATGGAAATAGTTTCCACATGTTTTCAGTCAAATCTGTATACATAACATCATGTTCAATTCAGTTCCGATCAAATGAACTCATGATTAAGTCATTGGCTATTTATCCTGCTGTGACCAAGCAGTCGATGTTGGCTGAGAAAGAACTCCACCATTATTTTTAGAGAAAGGAATTTGCCTTTCTGGAAAAGAAGAAAAGTGCATTTGTTCAAGTTTTTTTTGTTCCAACATTGGAAACACATGATTCTGTTACTTTTTGACCACAGCCGCATTCCTTAAACATTCCTTATTTGGCGAAGGTTGAGCCTGAGTACAATCACTGGAGAACAGCCAGACACATCGGCTAGTCAGGGCAGATAGACGGGTGATCAGGCTGAACGGATCAGAACCTGACCATCAGGATCCTTCAGAAGAGTCAGTCAGTCCTCCATCACGGCTGTGTTCCTGTTCCCTGTCTGTGGAGGACCTTTGAAGGGCTTGTTTTGACTCCTCACAGGGAACATCAGCCTCAGTTAGTGGACATTCAGCAGGTACACAACCTCTGCTGTGACCAGTGACAACACCACCATCATGAGCTCCTCTCCTGGCGCTGTGATGATGCCAGCTGTCTCGCCTCCAGAATACACCTCAGTCTTCTGGCTCTGCTTGCACATGGAGATGTTCCTCCTCATGTGAGATAAATAAATCAGACACGGCCGTAGGAGTGCTGGGGCTTCTGGGAAGATAAACATGCTGATATTGTGAACACCAGGGCCAGTGGGGCTGATCTTCTGACTGGACGTCCTTCTGGCTCACATCAGCGGATGGGAAATATGTTTACATGTATATTTGTTCTGGATAATCATAGCTAATTGTGTTGACCAGGGCAGTTTTGTTTACTTGTGTTGAGTCAAGTTCCTACAGAAAATTATAACAAGTAAAACAGTCTTACAAAAAGCTAGTTTGCGCAAAAGATACTAACAATATGTTGTTGCTTTTTTTTACAACCATAAACTTACAATAAACTGTCAGACTTTTTGATGTAGTTTAGATACAAGTCACCGTCACCCAGCAACACAACAAATTGATAACAATGTAAACGGTCAATCTTTGAAGCAGCAAGACCACATTGAATTGATGAGAACTCCCTTCAAAGTAAATACAAATACTATTTTTATGTATGTGCTTGGTGCCATGGTAGTCTTGTGATCCGGCAGAATAACTCCACAGTGGCTTGTTGTGCTGGGGTGAAGGGCAGTGTAGTCATTTGGTAGCTACTAGGAACCAGGGTTTCCTTTTCTGCCTGTATTCCTGCCCCTAACCATGAAAGTGTTACATTTCCCAGGGTAGAATGGAGCTGTGTGACTGTATTGACATTCCTCATAAACTCTCTTGTACAACCCTACAAAGTAGGAGTTGTTCTGAAGTCAGAAGTCTTCTCTGTTAGAACGGTATGGGATATAGCATAATCAAAATGTAAAAAAAAAACAAAAAAACAAGTGTGGTCCTTTAATGACATGATTTACCCTTTTCCTGTTATTGACCCAACTCTTTGGTATCTAGGAGCAGTCAAGAGTCTAACTGAATCTGCTTAAGAGCTGACTGCATTACTCAGTTGTAAAGTTCTCTCCTGTTTGGAAGGACGAGACTGTTTTCTAAAGTACTGTACATCACAAGGCCACTGTGTCGAGCAGGACACACCGGAGAGCCTGTGCGCTAAATCATTTTAAGAGTGCAGGTAAAAGCCTTTCATGGGTACTGTTACTGGTCTCTCTTGCTGGTAGAATTCCCCTTCGTTGGGAAGCTTTGCAGTTGTGTCTGTAGCTGTTTCTGTACCTGTATTGATATGATTCTGCTAGAGAGAAATGTCCGAGTGAAGCCACCAGTCCAACATGTAGGGCCAGTACATTTACATTTATGCACTTAGCACACGCTTTTATCCAAGCTTCCGAGCTTTACAAAAGTGCATAGGTCACTGATCATAACAACGAGATAACCCCAAATATTGCGAGCAGCCAAAACATGAAGCATACATTGTGAGAAACCAAATAAGTGCCAAAGGGAAGAACCATAAGAGCATGCAGTTAAACAAGTTACAATTAAACAACATGAAACTCAAAAAGTGTTTTAATAGTTTGTAGTATGTTTGTAGAGGTATGTTTGGTCTGTGTTTGTAAAGCAGCATGGACACCTTGATTCCCCTGTTGGGAAACATGAGCAGAGTAGCACACCGCCTCAGAAATCACCTGCAGGTCGAGCTGGCACTGCTCTGAATACTCTCAGGTTGGTGCTAGAAGAACAACACCATGCTTTGAAGGGAAGAAAGAGGGGGAGGATGAAAGAGAAGCAGATGGAGGGAGACAGATGGAGTGAGAGTGAGAGGTAGAGGGAGGGAAAGAAGGAAAGGCAGGGAGAGGGAGGAAGTGGGAGAGAGGGGGAGGAAGGAGGGAGAGACAGAAAGAGGTCTGGTTGTCGACCAAGTTTGAAGAGTGTTACTGTCTGGCTTACAGTGTAAAGCTTTTAGTCGATGTCTTTAATCTCTCACCAGAGTATATATTCTATATACATATATTAACTAAGAATGCCTATGGGCCTACTGGTGAGTATGAGATGCAGACTTCTTTCAGCAGCGTGCTTGAGGAGGAAAAACACCTCTCTGATGTATGTCTGGTTGTCTTAACATCTGACTGAAAATGGTATGGCATGATCTGTTTTATGTGGTTCGAAATGAACAAAGAAGATGTCTGTAGAAGGAGATGTCCGTCTCCCCCCTGCTCAGTCTGGGCCCATCTTTGATCACGCTGAAGGCTAACACACTGAAGGCTAACACGGTGAAGGCTAACATGCTGCAGGCTAACATGCTGCAGGCTAACACGCTGAAAGCTAACATGCTGAAGGCTAACACGCTGAACGCTAACACACTGAAAGCTAACACGCTGGAGGCTAACACGCTGAAGGCTAACATGCTGAAGGCTAACAAGGCGAAGGCTAAAAAGCTGCAGGCTAACACGCTGAAGGCTAACAGGGTTACAGGATCTGGAACGTGGCTGTTGACTTGGTCTCATGTCGTCCCAGGCTGGCATGACCTCGGCCGTGACTCAGACAGATCAATGAGGCAGAGCTTCCGTACATATGTAAATCGTGTTGGGTGAGACATTTCACTCCAAAAGAATGTGAAAATGTCCTTGTTGTTGGTAACTACAGCAGGAGGTCTAGATGACGTGTCAGTTTGGAGTGAAAACAGCCCTAGGGGGCTGGAACAGAGGAAAGATCTATCTCATTTAAAGAGAAAATGCAGTGTCTCACTGTAAACAGTGCAAGATTATTATTTGTAATTTTTTTTAATGGACAATTGATGTGAATCATCACGATAAAGTTCCAGTGTCTAAAACTGGACACAACAGCTGCAGAGCAGAGAATGCATTTGCAGAAGTTGTCACGCAGTAAGACATTAAAACCAAGGCCGGAAGGAAGCCCATTGTTGTATCAGTGCTGCAGCCGTTCTACAGATGGATGGCCCAGAATAGAAACATCCACCTCTTGACACCAGCGAGGGAAGTCACACAGATTCCCCCCGGCCAGGCCATGAAGTGAGTCCAAACAGACACGGCTGGTTTGGGCTCATTCATGTTTTGGTTTCCATCCCTGTGCCTTTGACTAAAGCAGAGGCCATCTTGTTAGGGAGGACACAAAGGCAGATGCCTCTGTGACTTATGAGGTTTGTAAAATCTAAGTCTTAAAACATTTCTGAGTTGTAGATTAGTTTGTACTTGCATTGATTAGTTGTTCTAACTTAAACATTGAGTTCTTCATGTGGAATGTGTTAGCCAGACGATCAGGCTGGCGTTTAAGGGACCAGGTGTAACCAAGTTGTGGGTTCAAACATTAACCACAAGACCTGTAAAATATCTGCTCTGTGAGATTCCTTTCATGAGCCGAGGCTCATCTGGCCCGTGTCAGGCCAGCTGCTCACAGGTGGAACCAAGAACCTTCATGAGGAGCGTAGCGCTGCTTCAGGGACCATGTGACGTGTTTCTGAGTCCCCCCCCCAGGGCCCCCCCCTCGTGAACACAGCCTGCCTCTCTGCTGCTCACCATCCTGGCCAGCTTCTGATGTATTAAAAGCCTTTCAAGTCTTTCTTTACCCAGAAGACGGAAAGAAATGGTAAACAAACCCTCGTCCAAGAGAAACATTTATATGTGTGTGCCTTAAGAGTCGCTGGCTGGTGTCGTCGCTGGCCAGGGGAATAATGCAGAACTCCCAAATGATTCTGTTATTCCATGTATGATGGCGACGAGTCTTATGGTCAGAAAAATGTATGCCCATTTTGGCAAAAACATTGGTCATTGGCAAGTCGCCCAGTGTTGCTTGCATTTGTATGTATGATGGAGCCTTTGGTAAGTTCCCGAAATTGTTTTCTTGAACATGCAATTGCAAGACACTTGAGCTACGACCCAGCTAAAACACGTGCTGAGGTGAGAAACACTGTAACTGTTTGCCTTATTTTCAGGAGGACTAGAGTCTCAAAGGCAAGCCTTTGACATAGAAAAAGCTGTGTCATCATAGCTTAGTCTGCAATTAATATTATTTATTGCTAAAACTGCCATAAAATATTTCCTTATAATGAGGGGGGGTAGGAAAAGGATGTGAGAGGAGCAACTAATTCACAAGAGAACAAGAGGAGAACACAGGAGAATGTTAGATTACATATTTATTTTGGTCACAACTTTTCCATTGAAATGTATACTCAGCCCTTTCTCAATTTCTTAAAGAAAAACACATGATAGATGAAATAAGAAAAGCGAATTGGCCTTTTTTTCGTCTGTGTACCTCCTGGGTCACCTCACTCACTTGCTCTCTCGCTCTCTCCCTCATTCGTTCATTGTTCTGCTGCACTCTCTCCCAGCTCTCATCCCCCCAGCCAACATCACCTTCAGGTTGTGATTTCTCTCTCCAGGAGCTGAATCGGCCATGAGTGAGCCTTTTGACTGTGGGAACTGCAAGGAGTCCCTGTACGGACGCAAATACATCCAGCTGGAGGACGTTCCTCACTGCATCCCCTGCTATGATCGCCTGTATGCTAACACCTGCCAGGAGTGCAAGCAACTCATCGGACACAATGCCAGGGTAAGCTGTGTGCGTGTGTGTGTGCGTGGCGGAAGAGATACGTGCGTTCTCCGTCTCCAGAACTGAACCGAATTTCAGTGTGTGAGAGTGTGTGAGTCTTCATTTATTTTAGGTTTGGTGCATACTGTTTCCAGTACTTTGATGAAATACCTGGTAGTCTGGCGTCATGTGCAGTGCCTGGTAGTCTGGTGTCATGTCTGGGGTCAGATGGCTGAGCAGTTAGGGAGTTGGGCTATCAATCAGAAGGTCGCCGGTTAGATTCCAGGCCGTGCAAAATGACGTTGTGTCCTTGGGCAAGGCACTTTACCCTATTTGCCTTGGGGGGAATGTTCCTGTACTTACTGTAAGTCGCTCTGGATAAGAGCGTCTGCTAAATGACTAAATGTAAATGTCCAGTGCCTGGTAGTCTGGCGTCATGTCCAGTCGCGTCCTGCCAACATAGAGACCTGTTGGTTTCTTCTCTCTTCCAAACATGAGGAACACCCATGTGCGCCACGGGCAGCCAGTGACCCGTGACTTATGGACTCTCTCAGAAGGAGAAGCAGTAAATATACACCCAGCTTTCTTTGGCTCTCTTTCCTCCACACAGTACATCACCCCCGCTGTCCTGCTCTCTCCAATGGGGCTGTTTCTGAGAAAAGCCATACATCAGACCTGTCTTCCTTCACCCAGACCATAGTGGAATCATTAATAATAGGGGGTGTTTATCTAACAGTGTTTGCTTGCTCTGCAGCTAAACTCAAACACAAGCAGCATACTCCCCATGAGCAGGGCTTCAGTATTTACTCCTGGATACTGATGACTGTGGAGAGTAAAACTATGTTCAACAGCACATAGTTTGCCTCTAACAGACTGTCAGAGGTCAAGATTGCAACCAGTAAAGATTACAAGGTTTGACGGTGGTCAACAGTCTCTTAAACTCTAATGTTCTCTGTGTGGAACGCCCTGCACTAGCTCTCTTCATGTTGCCTCCCCCTCTTATCCCTCCCTGTTATTTTTCTCCCTCCCTTTCTCTCTCTCCCTCCTTTCTCTGTCTCTCCCTCCCTCTCTATCCCTCCCTTTCTCTCCCTCCTTTCTCTGTCTCTCCCTCTCTTTCTCTCCCTCCCTCTCCCCCCCCCCCTCTCTCCCTCTCTCTCCCCATCCTAATCCTGTTTATCTCCTTCCTCCAGGAGCTGTTCTACGAGGACAGACACTACCATGAACACTGTTTCCGGTGTTTCCGCTGTGAACGCTCGCTAGCAGACGAACCCTTCACCAGCCAGGATGAGGCGCTGGTCTGTAACGACTGCTACTGCAACGAGTTCTCCTCTAAATGCGTGGCCTGCGACAAGACCGTCATGCCAGGTGAACTACACTTCCCATGATGCAGTAGGGTTGTGATCGCACCATCACCTGGTTTCCTTCACCTGGCAGCACGTGCAGGCTGTCACAGTCTCTCAGGGGATGAGCTGTCACACAGGTGTGGGAGACACAAAGAGGCTAACGAGTTCTGCTTTTGCAGGGTGTGACAGCTTAGATGTGACGGTGTGATAGTGTGTTTGCTCCACTGGAAGCTCCACTGGAACCCTTCCAGGCAGTTGAACCCCCAGGGCCTTTGTGGCGGCGTGGCACAGCACCAGTGTGGGGGTGTCGGATGTCTGGGGAGGGTGGGGTGTTATTTCTGTGTTTCTTCAGAACTGGGTGTCCATTTTGTTAGCTTTGTACCGTGTGTTGGAATGCAGTTAAATGCTACACTGCCCCCTCGCCCCACTTAGAAATGCAGTCTGACCTTCCTACCAGTTTCACTGCCAAGGCTTGTAAAACACAGGCCGTGATAAAGAGATCTAATGTTCAGTTTCAGACGCATGAATGACGCTTTCAATTTGCTTCTTTTATTACCCACTTGAAGTGCGCGTTTGAGACATTTAAAAAGTTGTGCACTTATTCAGTTGGAATAACAGTACATTAAATGTTGAAAACCACACAATAATATTTGTATTACGTCTTTTTTATCCCGTTTGTATCTGCCTATTATGTGGTACTCACAGCTTGTCAGGGCTAGTTGGCTTTATATAAACGAAAGCGAAGTGTCTGTAGTCATTGGTGAATCATCTCTGCCATGTTCTCAGTTTGCGTGTTAGAACACTTTAGGTGTGTGTAATAAACCAAAAGGTGTGTGACATTCCCCAAGAACGTAGAAGCTAACCTGGCACACAAATTAGCAACTGTCAAACTGTAGTCTGTTTCTTCCTTGCACTCTCTCCTTCTTTCTCTCCTCTCTCTTTCTCCTCTCTCTTTTCTCCCCCCTTTCTATCCTTTTATTTCCGTTCTTTTTCTCTCTCCTTCAGGCTCCAGGAAGCTGGAGTACAGCGGCTCCACCTGGCACGAGGACTGTTTCCTGTGTCACGGCTGTGAGAAGCCCATCGGCGCCCAGGCCTTCATCCCAGACAAGGACTTCTACTACTGCGTCCCCTGCTACGAGGGCAGGTTTGCCCCGCGATGCACACACTGCAAGAAGGTGAGCTACCAGTCCCTCACAACACAGCCACCAGGGTGAAAAGGTGCCACTATGTATACTGAGGTCTTACCACAGTTTCCCGGGTTCTAATCTGACCTGGCCCTTTGCTACAGGTCTTCCTCTCTCTCTCTCCCTGCCCTTCTTGTCACCCTTCATTTAAAAAAACTTCCCAATGAAGCATGAAAACCCCCCCCCCCCCCCCCCCCAGCATTGTTACTGGTGTCGATGCGTTCATGAGACATGGAGCTGTCACAGGTGTGGGCCCGGTTGTTGATGGTTCTATGTGTGGATCCCTCACACAGACGCTGGCTCAGGGAGGGGTGACCTACAAGGACGAGACGTGGCACAAGGAGTGTTTCCTGTGTACGGGCTGCAAGACCCCTCTGGCGGGACAGCCCTTCACCTCCCAGGGAGACAGCCCCTACTGCGTCAAGTGCTTCAGCAACCTGTACGCACAGAAGTGTGCCGTCTGCAACACCGCCATCACAGGTTCGTTGTGTAACACTCTTTTGTGCCACGGTCTTTGAGAGACTCTGGGCCAAATCCAAAGTTGTCGAACTGAAAACAAACACATGGATGTGGTAGAAATGATTTATTGGTGATGAATCTGAAAACAAAGTCTTGCTTAATCCTGGTATTCTCTACCAGTCCAGGCAGAGAGGCAAAGCACCCTACAGCACAGACAACGCCAGGACAGCCTGTGGCGTTCATTTAGAACACAGAGTACCCAAAGAGTTGGCAGATCTGTGTGTGTTATTAAGTCCTATGAGTACTGTCGTAGTTAAATTTTGATATCCACTGAGCTTAATGTTAGGAATCTTTGTGTCTGTGTGAGATGTGCCCTTGTTTTGAGGAGGCGAGAGGCATCATTCATCCATGTTTCAGCATCTGACACGACAGGTGTTGTGTTTGCCACGTGAGCTGTTGTGTTTGTCACATGAGGTGTTGTGTTTGTCACATGAGATGTTGTGTTTGTCACGTGAGCTGTTGTGTTTGTCACATGAGGTGTTGTGTTTGTCACGTGAGGTGTTGTGTTTGTCACGTGAGATGTTGTGTTTGTCATGTGAGATGTTGTGTTTCCCTCCAGGGTTCGGGGAAGGGAAGTACGTGTCGTTCCAGGAGCGTCAGTGGCACCAGCCCTGCTTCAAGTGTTCTCGCTGCTCTGTGTCGCTGGTGGGCGCCGGTTTCTTCCCAGACCGAGATCTCATTCTCTGTAAAGACTGCAACAGCGACGAATGAGCTTCGCCCTTCACCTCCCGGAGCCACGGCTGACCAATCAGATGCAGTGTTTCATTACCAGACCTAAACAGCCTCTTAACCTTTAACCTTTAACCCCACGTGTACGCTACCGATGACCCTCGAGTACCCTAGAGTATACAATCACAGTGGAATATTTTTGTATTGCATGCATGTCTTTGTTGTTGACTGTGTTTCAAACAAAGCTTATTGAAATGTATGTACAGTCTAAATGCAGAGAACAGCAGATGTCTTATAGCCATTACATGTATCATTTCATCATATATTTAAAATGTTTATCTTGTGTTCTTGCAAAAAAAATCTTGCTTGACTTATAGGAATCAAGCGGTCACATGTTATTAGTAAAGCTCTCTTTTTACAAGCTAATGCCCAGAGATACATGTGGAAAACTCAGAGAGAAGTGTACCCGAGAGAAGTGTACCCGAGAGAAGAGTACCCGAGAGAAGAGTACCCGAGAGAAGAGTACCCGAGAGAAGAGTACCCGAGAGAAGAGTACCCGAGAGAAGAGTACCCGAGAGAAGAGTACCCGAGAGAAGAGTACCCGAGAGAAGAGTACCCGAGAGAAGAGTACCCGAGAGAAGAGTACCCGAGAGAAGTGTACCCGAGAGAAGAGTACCCGAGAGAAGAGTACCCGAGAGAAGAGTACCCGAGAGAAGAGTACCCGAGAGAAGAGTACCCGAGAGAAGAGTACCCGAGAGAAGAGTACCCGAGAGAAGAGTACCCGAGAGAAGTGTACCTGAGAGAAGAGTACCCGAGAGAAGAGTACCCGAGAGAAGTGTACCTGAGAAGATAAAGAAGAAGACCCATGGGAGGACCAGAGGTCTTCAGACAGGTCTTCTTCAGACAGGTCTTCTTCAGACAGGTCTTCTTCAGACAGGTCTTCTTCAGACAGGTCGTCTTCAGACAGGTGTGGTCTGTGTTTATGGTCTCTTCAGAAGGATTTCAAACAGACAAAGCATCAAAGGAGAAGGAAATATAGGTGATGCCAAAGTGTGTCATTACCTAGTAGACGATAGGTAGACGCACAGTTTGTACAATATGATTTTGCAAGTATACAAAAGTATATTTTATTCCAAAACTAAAAATGTCACATTTGTGTTATTTGGTAATGAGAGGTTTTATGTCACTATAACACAATTTGTGTGCCTTCTTTACTGTAACACTATTCTTTTTATTACCAGTAATAAGATAATTGTATGTTATAATTGTTACAATCTGCACTTTTGCATGAAATAAAGATCTTAAATTTGAATATTGTGCCATTAAGGATGAATGTACAATGTTATCAAAAAGTCCACAGTAGTAAAATAACAGTTCCAGGATTTGCTTGATGGGTAACTTACTTCCTGTTGTGTATATATTGCGACCAATAGTAATACTATTTAACCCTCGTGCTGCCTTCGGGTCACATGACCCAAAGGTTCATAACGAACCATCGTTGTGTTTACCCAATTTTACCCAATACAAAAACAAATTAAAATAATTTTCTTTTAACCTTTGCAATGTGGGGGGTCTGAGACAGCCTAGCTGTTAACCCTTGTGTTCTCCTCGGGTCGTTCTGACCCATCAGTCATTGTGACCCACCGTCGTATTGCGACAAATTTACCTCATACAAAAACAAAGTGAAGCATTTTCTTTTAACTGTCGGGCTGTCTCAGACCCCCCACATTGGAATGGTTAAAAGAAAATTATTTTTATTTGTTTTTGTATTGGGTAAAATTGGGTAAACACAACAATGGTTCGTTATGAACCTTTGGGTCATGTGACCCGAAGGCAGCACGAGGGTTAAAAGAAAATGCTTCACTTTGTCTTTGTATGCGGTAAATTTGTCGCAATACGACGGTGGGTCACAATGACTGATGGGTCAGAATGACCCGAAGATAACACAAGGGTTAAAGCAGACATTAACTTATTAACTAACTTTGACCTGTTACCGTTCTAAAGTTTGTGATCACAGTGTCACAGAAGCATGGCTAGGCTGCTGTGGTCATGTGACTTTCCCCTGAAGTCCAGTGAGAAACAACATTGACCAGAACAAACACTTTCATTGTGAACAATGTGAAGCAAAGCAAGATGTCACCAACATCCGCATCTTGAACTGAATAATTGTTGTTCTGTTTGTTGGTGTTGCACAGAGATGGGAACTAACAAAGTACAAATACTTTTTATGGTATCAGTACTTTACTATAAATTTTTCTGTCAACTTTTTACTTTCACTCTTTACACAGATATCTGTACTTTCTACTTCTGTACTTTCTACTTCTTACATTTTGAAGCCAGGCTTCAAAATGGCAGATTTGATGAGGACTCTATTGTACTCTGCTCTGATCTGATTTACTCAGTTTAGGCTTCTCTGTTCTGTCCTCCTCTGCCCTCCCCTTTCACTGTGTGTGGAAAAAAAGGTGTGTGTGAAAGGTTGAAAAAAAGTTTTGGAAAAAAAGTTATGAAAGGTTTGACATTTATTTTTGGAAAAAAAAGTTTTTAAACGCTTGAAAAAATATTGTTCATTTTTTTCTAAAATAGGTTTGCCATTGATAAGCACTTGATGAGGACTACTAGTGGAGTCAGGTGGCTGAGCGGTGAGGGAATCGGGCTATTAATCAGAAGGTTGCCGGTTCAATTACCGGCCATGCAATATGACGTTGTGTCCTTGGGCAAGGCACTTCACCCTACTTGCCTCGGGGGAATGTCCCTGTACTTACTGTAAGTCGCTCTGGATAAGAGCGTCTGCTAAATAAGTGATTCCCAACCCTGGATCAGGGCACCCCTGTCCTCCAACACACCTGATTCAAATGAATGGTCATAAGCAGGCTTCTGCAGAGCTGGATAACGACTCATTCATTTGAATCAGGTGTGTTGGAGCAGGGAAACATATAAAACATACAGGACAGGGGTGCCCTGAGGACCAGGGTTGGGAACCACTTTGCTAAATGACTAAATGTACTAAACTCAACAGTGCTCTATTGACACTGCTTTCATCTACTCTGTTTTAGGCTTCTCTGTTCTCCTCTCCTCCTCGCTCCTCTCCTTTCACTGTGTGTGGGGGGAAAAGTAAAAAATTATTTAAAAAAAATTATATATAACCCTAAACTTTTCTGCTTCATATGTCGCTGCAAGTCTATGAGTTCATTCCAACGATCCATAAACTGAAAATCCCTGCATCAAGACTTATTTGAATCCTCACAAAACCCCCAATCACATGAGATCATGTTTCTATGACCCTGGCTTTCCCATGACTTCTTCTTAAAAACGTTTGACCCTGTTAGTGGGGATGTGGATCTGGCCTTGTTTGGCCAGAGGGGAGGAGGGCTGTGTTTGATACGTAGACCCACAGCAGAGGGGAGGAGGGCTGTGTTTGATACGTAGACCCACAGCAGAGGAGGAGGAGGGCTGTGTTTGATACGTAGACCCACAGCAGAGGGGAGGAGGGCTGTGTTTGATACGTAGACCCACAGCAGAGGAGGAGGAGGGCTGTGTTTGATACGTAGACCCACAGCAGAGGGGAGGAGGGCTGTGTTTGATACGTAGACCCACAGCAGAGGAGGAGGAGGGCTGTGTTTGATACGTAGACCCACAGCAGAGGGGAGGAGGGCTGTGTTTGATACGTAGACCCACAGCAGAGGGGAGGAGGGCTGTGTTTGATACGTAGACCCACAGCAGAGGGGAGGAGGGCTGTGTTTGATACGTAGACCCACAGCAGAGGGGAGGAGGGCTGTGTTTGATACGTAGACCCACAGCAGAGGGGAGGAGGGCTGTGTTTGATACGTAGACCCACAGCAGAGGGGAGGAGGGCTGTGTTTGATACGTAGACCCACAGCAGAGGGAGAGGAGGGCTGTGTTTGATACGTAGACCCACAGCAGAGGGGAGGAGGGCTGTGTTTGATACGTAGACCCACAGCAGAGGAGGAGGAGGGCTGTGTACGTAGACCCACAGCACCCACACAGCACCGCGACGTCCCTGTATATTGGCGCTACTCTGGACCGTGTTCAAGAGCATTTTACCGATGGCAGCTGCTAAACAAATCTAAATAACACATGTGACCACCCACCGGCCAAACACAACGACACACTGTAGCCTGCAGACACACAATGAGTAGTGTCTGTGTACGGACATGCAGACAACAGTACAAGACACTGTGGGAATTATATTACAGCTGCATCCCTGCAGTGTGTTTATGAATTTTATGAAAACTGTGTTTATGAATTTCAGTTTGTTTTATGGAGAAAGAAGATGATATATTGCTGTCTATCATTTCACATGACATTACACAAACCATGGCTCAAACTGGAACTGGAAGAGCCTTCCGAACAACAATTAAAAGGTCATGTTACCAGTTTAAAGTAACATTTTCTACCTATGACTTACACATTGCTCACATGACTCACACGCTGAAACCTAACCTGGTCCAACCACAGCCCCCTGTCTGGGTTCCAGAGCTCCAGACTCAGAGACACAGCCACACCAGGGCTAGACAATATCTCATTTCTACCCCATGTCACGTCCAACAGTCACCCTTCACCAAGGATCCAGCGGGTCTGCTTTGACGGAAGAAGACTGACTCAACCTCCAGAAACAGATCACTGTGAGGTGAGTGGTTGAGAGGGCAGGCTGGGAGGAAGAAGACTGACTCAACCTCCAGAAACAGATCACTGCGAGGTGAGTGGTTGAGAGGGCAGGCTGGGAGGAAGAAGACTGACTCAACCTCCAGAAACAGATCACTGTGAGGTGAGTGGTTGAGAGGGCAGGCTGGGAGGAAGAAGGAAGATCTAACACTGGGATGCTTGAGGACATTCCTCTTGAAATGTGGCTCTGAAATAGTGTGGCGCTGAGGCACCATGAAACCAAGGAACACATTCCTGGCAGAGATGTTTCCCAGATAGCCTCTCTATTGTGGCTGTCAACATGTCTCTTCTGCTGGGTGTCTCCAGTCAAGTATGATGGTGCCTGGCAAGTCTTTAAGCACTAACTGACACAAAACAGGGCAAAATATGGCTTTTTAAAATCTTTTTTGGCTACAAAGGCTGTTTTTCACAAGTTTTCTGTGAGGCAGAACTAAGATCTTACTGTAGTTAAGGGATCATCCTACTGCCAAGAGAATGGCAAGACTCAACACAAGACTCATGATTAAGGATAACCATGCAGCTGGATGAGAACACTGGTTCAGCTGCCTCTTCATGAGCTTTAGAACAGCAGCCATTACAGATCTAACGGCCTCTAGCTCCACCAGGTGGGCAAATCTGATTCATCATGTTGCTACTGAACGGTTGACAATGTCCTTAACAATTACTCTCAATTACTATGAAAAACATGTAATGTCATATATAGCCTTTTACTACAGTATATCGTATCATATGTCAAATCAGGACTGCCTCCAGAGTGTGTTCCCTGAGCTTTTATCTATGGGGTTCAATCCAAATGTAAATATTGTTAAAACAAGCGAAGTCTGAGAACTTTCAGAGAAGAATGCAGCAATGATGTCATGGATCGGTGTGTAAACAGTTCCTACTTATTATATCTGGACTGGGCTAAGCTGTGAGGTAAAGCAGAAACCAACCATGATGTCACGTTTGACTCTGGGTGAGGGAGACTGGGGGAGGAGTCAGTGAGCAAGGTGAGCTGTGTGTCGTATTCAGGAGCTGTTGTACTATACCTGGGATCACTACCGTGGAACTGCAGTGAGCCTGTCGTACTCACTCTGCAGAAACATGGATAACTAGAAACAGGAGGTTCTCTGCATGTTTTATTAAAATGGATGCAAAACAAATTTTGAAATAAAAAAAGGTACAAGATGATTTGTGGATAGTCTACAGCTCCAAAACACTTAAAATGTCAAACTTGTATTCCTCCAGACAGATTTTGTGTGTCACATAATAAATACTGAACTATACAATGTGGTGTGAGTTACATATGCAACCTCACCTTGGTCTTTAGCAACATGCAGGACATACACACTTTGTCTGCCGAAAAAGAATGAAGACAAATCTAGTGATCAAACTGCCGTGAGCTGGAAGATGTTCCATGTCCAGAATGCAAGCTGCAGAAATGAAGACAGCTAACAAAGTCATACACGAGATCACACAATCCAGAGTGTCTGTTTCACTGCAGATGCAGAGTCTGGTGTCCAAATCTGGCCTCCTAATCTGGAGAGAAATCCTCTTCATTAAGTAGAATAGTCCTGTAGAGAGATGAGAACATGTCAAATGCCCCTAGAAACACATCCAAATTCATTTAGAAACTCAACGACAAGGAATGAATGAGTTACGCCCATTGTGTTTTAACGGCCATATGGAATCACAACTGGGAAAGCGTGTTGACACTTAATTAAAACTGGAGAAACTTACCGTCCTAGGTTTCTTGTTCACTTTCATGTCGAACCTTAAAACAGACACACAAAAAACAGGAGGATTTCAGCCTTAGTTTCCAGGTCCCTTCAGGGTTAGTAACACTCAACAGTAACCATGGTAATGACAGACATCAGCACTACAGTAGACTCCAGCTAGAGAGACTAACCCATATGGATCATATGAACAGCTAGGGTGGTTAAAGATGTCTATTAGTACTCCACCTTGGGCCTGCCCATCTCATTTTGGCCGGAAGAGCAGCTTTTTTCATAGCTGGAATAGGGGAACTTGACCTTTGGAATGAAACCCAGGATCAAGAAATAAGCTGAACTTAAACCCCTGTCATAAACAAACGGTATCTACTGGTGAGTTTAGAAAGCTCTCTACCCAAATGTATTATTGAGTGCAACACAGAATACAAACGCATGATTCAAGAGTAAGAGTTATTCAGAATGGCATGAAAAAAAAAAACTACCAAAGCCAACTATCAGAGCTAGTGTTGAGCGCTGGGAGAACATGGGGTCACAGGATGTAGCACCACAGGAAGCAGGAAGTAAAATTCAGACTTACTCAAAGTCATAATCAAACATGGCAGAAGGGCTGGGGACAGCATTAGGGGAGGAAGAGAGCAGCAGTAGTTAGTACCGGCCCGACTACAGGGTAATGCAGTCTTTCATCATCACCAGTCTAGAAACAGGCATCAGTAAAATGTTCACAATAACCTATGAAGATATTAAGAAATTGGCATAAATTCCTTCCTGAAGACACTTTTCCTAAGGCCCTACAGACATGCCCACTGACCCTCACTGAGGAAGGGACATTAGCATATCCGATATCAGTCTCTGTAGAACACTACTATCAATACCACGGCAAAAAGAACATTCAAATTAATACTGAGAAATGCATTCAGCTTCACCAGATATGAGAAAAATCCATTGTTAGAATTGAAAATGTATTTTTTGCTAGAACACATATTTCTTTATTATTTTCTTTTAAATTGCTAACCAGATTTTTTCATACTTCATAAGTAAATTTCTAATGTATATTGATTTTGCAACTGTAAATCACAACCAGGCTCCTTGCATGAGGTGAGCAGTTAATTCAAACCTGAACATGCAATCAGCAGTTAACTAAACAGAGGGCCTGTGATAGCTGAACATAAAGAAATGATTGCTACTGTATTATAACATGAGTGCTCTCAACTCCTCTAATGTTACTGTAATAAAACTCAGTTGGCAGCTGGTTAACCTCCCCAACTACCTGCCAGCTCAGTTACCCAGCATGCACTGAGGGAGGCAACACATCAGCATCACACAAGGAACATGTGAAGTACTGGGTCTTAGTCCAGGGGTGTGCGGGGTGTGCTGGTGGTCTAGGGGTGTGCTGGTGGTCTAGGGGTGTGCTGGTGGTCTAGGGGTGTGCTGGTGGTCTAGGGGTGTGCTGGTGGTCTAGGGGTGTGCTGGTGGTCTAGGGGTGTGCTGGTGGTCTAGGGGTGTGCTGGGTGTGCTGGTGGTCCAGGGGTGTGCTGGTGGTCTAGGGGTGTGCTGGTGGTCTAGGGGTGTGCTGGTGGTCTAGGGGTGTGCTGGGTGTGCTGGTGGTCTAGGGGTGTGCTGGTGGTCTAGGGGTGTGCTGGTGGTCTAGGGGTGTGCTGGTGGTCTAGGGGTGTGCTGGTGGTCTAGGGGTGTGCTGGTGGTCTAGGGGTGTGCGGGGTGTGCTGGTGGTCCAGGGGTGGGCTGGTACCTGTGCCTGTTCTTGTTCTTCCTCTTCTTGTGACTGCCGTGGTGGCTCCCCGCCGAGGCGGAGGCCTTCTGGGGCTTCAGGTCCTGCAGCGCCGCGTCCGGATCCTCTGTATCCTCCTGGCTCGGCTCGTTCTCCTGGTTCTGGAGGTCTGGAGACGTGTCGCTCTCTGTACCACTCCCCGGCTCTCCTGAAACACCAGGGGTCACACACACACACACACACACACCAGGGGTCACACACACACACCAGGAGTCACACACAACACCAGCTCATCACACTCAGACCAACACTCCTAGTGGCTGGACTGTGATCATCTGAGGTGAAGTAACAACTCACGCTTCTCATTCATGTGATCCGGTATTCCTCCCAGCGCACATACAGCCTGTTGACAGAGAAAAGGGAAATCTACATACTAGAGCATCAGATGAGTATTCCACATATGTATCAGGTGAGTCTAGAAGACTGAAAGAGACCCTCCTCAAGGAACTTACCGCAACAGAAGTGACAGAAGACTTGCTGAACAAGCGCTCTGCCTCCTTAAACTTTCTGTTTCTTCTATCAGTCTTGCTGTTAGAGTTCCTACGGTAAAATAACGTGGATGTTACACGGGCATGTATAAATAACTGCTTTATATCTGACCAGTGATTTGTTCATGCCGTACTCACTTTTGGTTTGTGAGGTATCTGTCCCAACCTCTGATTATATTCCCGTACATCTGAGTGTCTTCCAAGTAGCTGCCCTCGAAAGCATATATCTGCCTTTCCAAGTTCACCAATGTTTCCTGAAAAGAGTGTTCAAGTTAAAAAACAAAAAATGATCACCCATCTAGCTAGCTTCATGTGGTGCACACGAGAAATGTAATAGGCAAACTATGGGAGAAACGCCGGCGTGTGATACGGGACAGAGGGCAGAAAAGAATGGATGCGGTTGTTTGTAGCCGTAGCAGCTAGCTGGCTAGTTAGGAGTTAGCCAGCTTACTACTGCCATGGCGGGATACAGACTGAGAGGCGTTAGCTACTAGTAGTAAATGTCTCAAATAATGTAACGTTATTCCTCAGATGGCCGATTGTAGTAACGCTGGAAACTATTTGGCTAGATTGATTATTGTATCTTGCTAATAGCTTTGCTACGGGCCGCGAAGAAAACGACGGTAGAAGGCCGTCGTCGAAATTCGATTGCTAGGTACGTTTGTTTTCATTAGAGTACGGCGCAAGACTTAAAATATCACGTAGTGTAGGCCGCCACAGTGTAACACTGCTGTCTAAACGAACTTACCCAGAAAGGTTTCGTTAGCGGCCTGGCTAACTACGGTACCTGGCTGGATATTTTAGCTCTACAAATGTTACGTCCCACTAGATAAACGGATGAAAAGAAATAAAGCGAATTAAAATACATGTTTGGCTTACAGCAAGTTCTTGTTTCCTTTTGACCAGTTCAGACAGCTCCCGACGTGTGTCTGGGATCTGCGGCGGGGTTGCTTTCGCATGCATCGCCATGATGAATGTCTTGACTAAACACAACAGTGGCGCGGCCTAAATGAGACCCGAAACATTGTTTCACCACAGACTGGCGCTAAAGGACAGCGTACCACTACTCTGATTTACAATCCGAATCCTTAGTTCTAGCGTAATAATTTACATTTCCTTCCAGCTCTTTGCATTTACCGAACTCATTGTCATGGCAACATATCATAAGAGGATTTTTAGTAGCCTACATTCATGTGTTGACTATCTTTCTTCATACACTTTTTCAGTGGTAAGAAAAACGTAATTTCAACAATCTCCGTACTTTTCACCGTTAACATTTATGTTTTGCAGTGTATTTTATGTTCGTTGGTTTTGTCTCTTCACCACATAAACAAGCATTGCAATTGTTTCCCTACAATCTGGTTGAAGCAATGGGGAAAATGCATAGGCCTAAAGGCTTGAAAGAAAGTGAGTGAATGTCAGTTTGCCTGCCTTAAATACGTTATATTCTTAAATGTGACGTCTCATAATAGTTATCATACATTGATCCAGGTTACACATCCTCAATACCCACAAAATATCAAACAGTATTCATAAGCAACGAGGAGAAAAAAGGATTCTCTTCACAAACCAAGAGGTTTATTCTAACAGACTGTCAGGTGGGCAACCCAACCAATGATCAATTATGCATGCGATTGCCAAACATCACACAGAACAACCAAGAACTGATTTGCTGTTCTCTGTTTCAGGATGAGAACCCGGGGCCAGGTTCCTACATGTCTCTCAGGCAGGCTGATATTATCAGCCCATCTTACTCCAAGAAAGGCACTGGAGGCCTTGCATCCCAGGTCAGACATGGGCACAGAAATCTCTCTGCACACAGATATCCTCACGTGTTTCTTATCATTATCAGACATGTGAGCTCTCAAATCAGCAAAATTTGCATTTACATTTAGTTTTAATAATGTGAATCCATATTTCGTGACTTCCTGTACATTAAGCATTGTTCAGATGCATTGGTGATTGTGATGTGGATGTTTCACCTGTTGATTCCGTCCTCCAGACTGTCAGGGTCGCCCGCCCCCCTCAGAGGGGGATCCCAGGTCCTAATGCCTACAACCTGCAGTCCTCTCTGATCCAGAGGCACAGCTTCGGCAGGGGGGCTTCCCGAACCTTCAGGCCCCCCGTCGCTATGCAGCTCCAGCAACAACACGAGGCCTCTCCTGGCCCTAACAAATACAAGGTAACTAAGATCTGTATTCTAAGTCATTCAAAGCATTCGTCCTTGTATGAAGTATGAAAATATAAGTAAAAAAAAAAATCCATGTTACTGAATACAATGTTTATGTTTTTATTTTGTTTATCATAGGTGTGTTTTGATGGAATCCAGAGAAACACCACAGTTTCTGCCAAGTCCGTGTTTTTGTCAAAGACCACACGCAGTTCTTTCACCTTACACTCGAAAGGGCCTTCCCCATGTAAGTGTCTTACACCAAACACGGCCTGTATCTATAATACAGTGCATGATGTTGTGTGTAACCTGCTTGACGCAAGTTATCTTGTGTATGTTGTTCAAGGTCACTACAATGTGAACGATGCTGGAAGTCAGAAAAGCTCCAACATCTCCCTCTCCTGCTTCAGATCTACCACCGCCCGGATTCCCTCCTCAGTGACCCACCAGGGGCCTGGACCTGCCACCTACAGCCCCTACCGCCCCCCAGAGCCCCTGAACAGGACCACCCTACCGTGAGCTCACACACATGATAGCACCATCACGGTCCTATCATCATCATTCTGTTAGGTTTCAAATGATCGTGAGTCGTTGCTTGGAAACCAACACTAAACACTGTGTTCAAAGGAGGAGGCATTACCTGAGGATATCAGCTGCTCCCGTGACTCCTCCCGGGAGCCCCCCCTTCCCCGGCCCCGGGCAGTATGACCTGGGGGTATATGACCAGCCGTCCAGACACTGCGTCTCCAGCGCTGTGTTCGTGTCGTCCTCGAGTCGATGGCCCAGGGACACGCAGGACCCAGCGGCCCCAGGACCAGGTCTGACTGCCCTCTCCACTGATACAGATAACACACTATAGGAGCTTTGAGTATCTGTTCAATTAAGGCCCAGATTCGCTTGAGTAAATGTAGTAATTTCAAGCCAATTTTCTATTCAAATACTGACTAAAATATGATTTATTTATTTCCCTGAAGAGGTGCTAGCCATTGAAGCTTTCATATGTAAACAATAATAGACGCATCCACACAAAATCCATGAAGTTAAAACAATGTCCGATTAATCTCAGTGTCCTTTTCCCTTTCAGGTTTCTATGAGCCAGAGAAGATGTCAAAGCAGTCCTTCTTATACAACCACTCCAGGAACTGGATTCCTGCATAAAGCTCTTTGGCAGCACCTGTGTCTATGGGTGTTTGTTTGTGTGAAGTGTTAATCCCACACTACATGGCACTGATTGCAGACCTTTCAGACTAGACTGTGTTTGTGTGACTTGGTATGTGACGACCTAAATATCTATTTCGCAAAACAAATCAACCAGTTTGCTCCTTTGTCTCTATATTCCAAATGGAAAAAAACTGAATTGAGGAATACTAATGTCAAAACATATCTTAGTTATTTTGATAATACATATATTCTTCTAATCCCTATATTGTATAATCTGATCTGAATATATGTCTTAAAATAGGATCCACTGGGCTGCAAAGTCCATGTCAGCTGTTAGTACAGTCAGCGTTACAGCCCTCGCAGGAACAACTGGGGGCACTAAACAAGAACACAGCAACTGCTGAGGGCAGGCAGGGGGAGGCCTGTATGTGGACAATGCAGCGGGCATTTGGCATGGGACAGCCATGGACACATCAGGTCCCCTCCAATCACTTCCCCTCCTCCAGTCGTCCAGTCCTTGTGTACAGATCTGAGTACTGTCAGAAGGAAAGGGAATCAGACTATTGTCGCAGTCTTACATTTGGAGAATGATGTGATGAGGAGAAACAGATTTCAGGAGGAATGTTTTTTTGATTAAAGTGTGGGGACCATCTGCTTGTGAAAAAGCAGTTGGAGGTTTTTCCAAGCTCACATTCTCAGTGTTGTCTGTCTTGATACCCTGACAACTGCAGACATGCTTCACTCCCACACTGCAACAGCTGATACTTAGAGATATCTGGTCATATGGTTACAGTATCAAGAAACACATATCTGAACTCCATTAAGGAAATGCCCAATGTGGTTATTCATCTGTTGTAGTGTCACAATTAACCACATAACCTTAGGAATGCTCTGAGATTCAGGATCTCTGAAAGTCAAAGGGTGCAAGTATAAACATGTTAATTCAAAAGAGCATGTTTGCCTTTTGACATCAGGACAGGACTGGATTTGGTGGATTTGAGGAGAAACTATGTGTGTATGTTTCTCAATGGCAAATGGACTATATGTCTTTGACATATACTTGTGGAAATGTGGCTTTCCGACCATAAACTTGACAATTATGTAGAATCTTACTCAGTTGTCACATTGTCGGCCAACAAGCATGGAGGCTCTGACAATCTTCAACACAACATTCTAATTGACCAAGTAAGAGAATACAGATGACAGACAAAATAATAAACAGCATTGACCTTTCAATGTATCACTTCACTTTGTCTTGAAGTAACTGAGAATGGAAAGAGAAATGTAGGGAGGTGAGAATAGCTTGTATCTATAAAATAGAGCTAACCTGAAAGAGGCAAGGACATCTCATTTGCATGATAACTAATCGTATCAACTCAGGTTATTTCTGTTGCTTGGCTAGATATCCGTAAATTGGAGGTGTAATTTGTGGAGCAGTACTATTATTTCAAAAGGATTGCATAACACGCTCTGTGATGCCAGAAATATTTCCGTAATGGGAGCACAGAGTCTTAACGAGAAGGCCAAAACTCTAAGTTTCATCCTAAATAATCAAGAGTTAAAACCAGTTACTGTTACACTTCTTCTGAATTACTCCAGTTTTATTACATGGCTGAATGCATGTTGTATGTGTCGATTCACAGTCAGGTGGATAGTTTGCCTCCTTAACTAACAAGTCGGCTTCTTGTGAACTTCCAGGTTTAACACAAACACCCCAGTCAGTTCATGCCTTTACCGTCAGCACTGTCGGATGGTCGTCATCAGATCAACAAAGAACCTCTTCATTGATCCGGCTCGTCTCCCTAAGAGCTGACTGGGGAACATAAAGGGGGTGATTTGTGGGTGAGGGAGAAGATGCAGAGGGACCTCAGTCTGGATGTGTTTCTGCCCTGGCTCGAGCACAGAGGATGTGAGCCCTGGGGGGATTCATCATGACTTGACCAGTTCTATTTTGATCCTGTAAATGGCAGCAATACGAACATGATCTGGCCTGGGCCCGAGCAGGCTGCTTGATCATTACATGAGTGTGTGTAGAAGCTTAGCAGAAAAGTGTTGGATTGCTGGACAGTAGTGTTGGTATTTTGTAAATGTTCCGATTTTGATAATACAGGCAGATGTACAGAGTGTGCTGTATTATGTGATCATTTTGCAACAATTGTGTCTGTGTGTGTGTATATGTGTGTGTGTGTGTGTGTGTGTGTGTGTGTACGAGAGGGTGAGGAAGATTGAATGTCCTCTGTGTTTCCCTCTCTCCATTCCTGCTTCCTGGAAGCACCGTATCGACTGACTGAATCAGCAGCAGACTCGACCCCTCAGCTCTTCAGATACACAGCTACCGACATCCAGTCAACAGACCCAGCGGTCATCTGTTAAGCGCTGATGAAAATACAGAGAGAAAAATTGTTAAGCAAAGAATACGGAACTGCTACGCCTTTGTAGACAGACACATTTAACGTTAAGGGTGAAGCATAGGTTTAACCAGAATGTTGTTAGGGTTAACATTAATAAGTGGAACCAGCTCACGTTAAAGGGAGAACACTAACACGCATTTGCCGCGAGACTTATGCATTTCAACCATTTCTCACGCAACACCTTGTATTTCTCACGCATTTCAACCATTTCTCATGCTGAGAAGTAAGGGATAATTTGTCCCGCTATGTACAATTAATAGCCTGACGTTGTCATACTCATAATTCTAGTCAGAATATGAGTCTGATACCGCTCCGTTGGGCTGTGAGTATGGGGCGTGTTTCAACCGAACCCGGAAAAAAATGCCTCTTCACTCAATTGGATAGACCATCAGAGCAACGTAGTATGTTGTTTGTTGAAAACAAAATCAACCCAAGCGCTCTTTGGTGATGTGGTTTGATTACGTTACTGTTGATCATCTGTCCATCATCTATAAAGCCTGCCCTGACAATTTGATTGGTCCGAACAGCTCTTGTTCGGACATAGTTTTTCCCCAACCGAGCGACCCCAGACCTAGCCTGGCTCTGCCCTCCTACGTACTTCCGCTCAATTTGGATTTTGCATCTGTTCTAGGTCTGGGATTTCAGTGCATCAGTCGGTTTTCAGAAACACATTTTTTGTAGGTCCAATCAGCGAACAGAGGGAGTGGCTGAGAACGATTACGTTGATGTCGTGCACTAGTTTGAATTGTAGTTCAGTAATTGCGGCGGAGAAAGATGCGAGCGAAGCTATTCTGCGGTTGTGGCAACGCTGCCGAATATCCATAAGTTAAAGCCGGAGCAAGAACAATCCTTACTGAGTTTTGTTGGTGGTCATGATGTTGTGGCCCTCCTCCCCACGGGGTTCGGGAAAAGTTTGATTTTCCAGCTACGGCAGCTAGCTCCGTGGTGAAGGAGTTGGCTAAGGCGAAGGCTAGCGATTGGTTATGGCAGATCAGAGTGGCTCTGGGCAGATCCAATAGTTTTAAACTTCAACAGGGTACCTGCCTTCAAGGAAGTTAACGCTTGTTAATGGAGCGATCCCAGACCCTCTGTACAAATGAAATGTACGAGGGTCTGGTACGAGGGACCAGGCTACCCCAGACCCAACTTCCCGACCAAATATTTTTGTGGGCGGGCTAAGTTTGGCTGGCACCCAGCCAAACTTATATAACTTGAGAGCCCTGCATTGTATCGATGGGGCGATGGGATATCTAACCTTTCAAACCGCCTGAAAAATGCATTGTAGGTTTACCAGCTCGATGCAAGAAACGCCATCTACCGATCATTACATGTCACTAACAACCTTGGTCACAAGACACAGGGGTCGTGTGACCGGCTATCCGCGCTATAAGTACGGAGAACCACCTCGCGGCTCGCGCCTAGTGTTTTCCACTCCAATCTTTTGGATATCGAATGGCATTGATTTTTCTACAGGACTTATGATCATCATTTGATACCCCCCTATGGTTTATTGCTTAAATATTCTATCAGTCCCACCACAATACTAAAACAGGGAAAACAAAGCCAATGCTGTATTAGCTATAGCTATAACAGTTATAACTGGTTGGTAGCTAGCAATGGCCAGAGCCATAGGAAAAGATAGTCACGACATTCCCATAGAATTCCATTGTAATAGAAGAATGCGGAAGTAATTCGTGTCATCATGGGCCGTACAATAATTTGGTACATTTACATTTAGTAGACTGTAAGAGCGACTTACAGGGACATTCCCCCCGAGGCAAGTAGGGTGAAGTGCCTTGCCCAAGGACACAACTTCATTTTGCACGGCCGGGAATTGAACAGGCAACCTTCAGATTACTAGCCCGATTCCCTAACCGCTCAGCCACCTGACTCCCGCATGAGTCAGGTGGCTGAGCAATTTCAACGTTCAACCCCATTCATTTTCAGTGTTTCCGAAGCACGTTTGCTAGCAAGTTTATCAAATGACTGCATTTCCCACCAAAATGTAAACACATTAGTGTCTTATCAATTCAGTTAAAGTTATCAAGGCAAACATTTTGTAATGTGTAAACCTTGCCCCTTGCCCGGGGCACCAAATGTGCTAGGACCGCCACTGCCTGCTGTGACAGTACAGTCTTCTTTTTAATAGGCATTAGGCTACTGACAAACAAAACTGATATTATTATAATAGAGTATGGATATTTGATTGAATTGAACCATTCCTCATTTGGGGGTCTGTGTGTGATCCAGTTAGACCCCCAAATATGTCCCCCCAATAAAGTCCCTAATTAGTTCACCATAATTTGCCTCCCCCTCCCCCAGCAGCTAATGGTACGGTCTGTAGGAGAAGCAGCGGTTTTCCCTCATGGACATTCAGTATGTAGCCCTAGAAGGCACAAGCCCAGCCCAGACCCGGGGACTCACCGCGCTGCTGAGTTCCTATTTTTCCGAAAGGACATTCGCAATTATAAAGAGGAACCGAGTGCGACCCACGTAGAGCACTTTATTTTACGGATATTCATTTTTTTCTGGATTTCAGATGAATTTATAGCGCGTATTTATCATATTTTTCTCTGCTTTTTTGGTTTGGATTTACGAAGGGCGTGTATGTGATCTGTGTCGGGAGTTTTGTCTCCTGACTGTACTTCGATACATTGAGGAATGACATCAACTGGAAAATAACACCGAATCGTATGAATGGAGAACATGGAAATCAACGTTCTGGAGAATAATTTTGAGAAGAAACTAACACTAACGGAAAAATGTGAGTTGTCTCATTATGAAACAAACAGGCTACGCCAAAATGTAGAATGTGGGGTAACGGTTAAGGTATCTGATAACGTGTCTTCATTTCAGGCTTGTGACGGGTAAACGTGTTCCCTAATGTTGTCCCTAATGGGTTAGGGCTGTCAAAAACAAAAGGTAGTCTGTGCATGGCAAATATTGAATTTTCATGCAACACGATCTTATTCGATTTTGCGACGTTCACAACCATGACGCCATAAAACTCTAATAAAAAAATATATATAACAGTGAAATTAAACAAACAATCAAACTGTTGCTTATGACCACCAAAGCTCAAAAACAGCAATTTTTGTTGTTTTGTATTTCCACCCAGGGACCTCTAAACGTGTAGTTTGTCAACCACAGCAGTTATCCCAGAACACTGTCTCAGTTGCTGCCACAAGGTTAAATGGCCCATACCGTCAGGACCATCGACAGGATGCCCACTGTAATTGATACTAAAGGTGATTCAAAACAAACGACAAACGAACATCAGTAAGCGTTAATTCGTGAATTTGATTGAAGTGTGTCAGCATTTATATCTCACATCAAGGATGTGGAGAAGGATCTGATTTGATACTATAAACAAAAAAAAACACACTATAGAAAGGCAGTGTGTATATCCCTCCATCTTGCCTCCTGTGTTGGTTCTGCTGGTCTAGTCTGAACAGAGAATGGTTGTCCATCTTAAGCATTCCCCGAGCAGAAAGTCTGGCTGTCGTCAGTTCAGAGTAATTGTGAGTTGATGTGTCCAAATGATCTCCGCCAACAATCTATCTGTGTCTATATAATCTGCAGACAGAAATATGTATTGACAAACCACTCAGTTATGATTCAAGGATGTTTAGGTGCTTGATAATTGCCACATGGCTTCACACCTGAGAATGATGTTCAAGGTGGTAATAACTTTGCACAGTGACCTAAGTTAGTACAAGCGTGATGTAACCAGATACTGTAATTATAGAGAGAGGCAGAAACGCTAGGTAAACAGACTTGCCCTTGTCATTTTCTTTCACTGCTTGTGCAGTACCAGACTGTCTTTGCAGGTCCATCCCATATCACATGTGTTTCTTCAGGGGAGTGAGGACAACCGACCACCAGCCTAATGCACTGACACAGTCCCACATGACAGCTGTCATCCTCCATACTTCTCCAGGCTCACTCGACCAGGACTGGAGTCAAACCACAGGGGGCTTTCCTGCCTGGTCTCTGCCCCTCTTAAAGGACCAGGGCACAGAGACAGGACCAGGCTGCCTGGTCTCTGCCCCTCTTAAAGGACCAGGGCACAGAGACAGGACCAGGCTGCCTGGTCTCTGCTCCTCTTAAAGGACCAGGGCACAGAGACAGGACCAGGCTGCCTGGTCTCTGCTCCTCTTAAAGGACCAGGGCACAGAGACAGGACCAGGCTGCCTGGTCTCTGCTCCTCTTAAAGGACCAGGGCACAGAGACAGGACCAGGCTGCCTGGTCTCTGCTCCTCTTAAAGGACCAGGGCACAGAGACAGGACCAGGCTGCCTGGTCTCTGCTCCTCTTAAAGGACCCGGGCACAGAGACAGGACCAGGCTGCCTGGTCTCTGCTCCTCTTAAAGGACCCGGGCACAGAGACCAGGACCAGGTCCTCTGGTGTGATAACGGGAGGTGCGTTGGTGGTGAGAGCAAGTGAAAGATGCTGCTCACAATGGCTGACGCATCCTCTTCCCTCCTAAGACGATTAGCCTACCTTCTAACACAGACAGACGTTGTTTGAACTTGTGTGGTGTATTGCCATTGAGTTTCTTAGCAGCCATTGTAAATATGCTGTTTACGTAGCTAACGGCATGGGCTTACTTCTGGCATCAGAGGTTGAACATGTCTGAACTAGTTTTCCTCAACAGACCCCAGACGTTCTGTCAAAACTGGAGTCAGAAGTGTTCTGCTGTGGGATGGGCATGACTGTAAACACCCATATCTGCTCCTCCTGTCTCCCACTCAGTGTTTAGGGCACATATTCATCTGCTCAGATGCCCTGGAGAAAGAGAATTCGACCCTCAACTCGTTCTCTAGTCCATTTAACCCCTAATTTGCCTCTCCCTTTCTCAATCTTTAAAGGGAAGTAAAACTATAAAGCCCTTTGTTCTTTTTTCATGAATGTTTCATCACCTCTGAAAGCTGTCTCAAAATGATACTGAGCTGCAGATTCTGTAGGAGTCTGTATTTAACATATTATTTGATTCTTGCTGCTGAAATAGAGGAGAGGATTTTGTGTTCAGTTAGACAAGTCCTCAGTGTTTCTGTGGCCAGGGGGCTGTGTCTTTGTACATGTGAGAGAGAAGAGCAGAGAGGGGGGAGGGGTAAGGGTGTGGATTGGGCTGGTTACAACATGTGCCATTATTCCAGAGCCTTGTATTGGCTGTGGTACAGAGGGGACAGCAGACGAGGACTGCTGTAGTCAGTTGAGCTGGACTGGTGAGGGGAGGAGAGAGAGAGAGGTTGAGCTGGACTGGTGAAGGAGGAGAGAGAGAGCGGTTGAGCTGGACTGGTGAGGGAGGAGAGAGAGAGAGTGGGTGGAAGGCTATGCAGTATTTCTCAGGCAGACAGAACAACTCCACGTCAGCAAGCAGCCCAGATGGTATAAATCAGGGCCATGACACTGACCTCTCACACAGGAAGTGCAGGAAATGCTCCTTCCTGTCGGCTATGGAGGAGGAGGAAGCCCTAGTCTTGACATGCTGATAGCACATCCACAGTCTGCTCATGGTTCTGTCCCCAAAGCAAATTAAGATGATCATAATTGTGCTATTATTCAAATCCCGAACTCTTTAAATGTCAGAGTCATCCCATTTTAGGAGTTGTGAATTAGATGTATTTTCCCCAAAAAATTCAAACAGACTTTTCTTCAAAGTTTACACAGAGAGAACCACTGCTGTAGGCCACACAGACACACTACAGGAAGGAGAAACACAATGACATGTTTCTGTCCCGTAGTCCCCATGCGTACACACACACTTTCTGAAGGGCCACCGCCCCGGCTGTAAACCTAGGGTGTGTGATTTGGTTTATTTGTTATTGTTGAAAGACAATTAGATGTTTGTGCTCAATAATCCTGTTGTAGCAGAAAAATGGGGTCACAAGGAGACAACAACAAACAAGACAATGCCTCTCTCTTCCTCTCATGTTAGTTTAGTGCTATACTATACACATGAATGCAGAGTTATTACTTGTTACTTAACAGATAACTATTGTACTGTTCCATCTTTTGATTGAGCTGGCTGCTTTGTGTGTTGTAAAGTGCTAGTTTTATGACAGCTTGGGTTCTTGAAGAAGCTGCTCAACATGCTAACGTTGTGGAGCGTTTGTCTGGTTTGGTACAGGTTTGTTTTGAGGTCCTCTGAAACCCAGCTGTGGTCTTCTCTCTCCTCTGAGCTTCAGCTGCACTGAAGGCCAGTTCACACTGCCCCATCACACCAAAACACACCAACACACACCAGCACACACCAGTTGTTGGGTTGTGTTGGTTTGGTGTGATGTGCCTGTTGGCGTTTGTTGGGGCAGTGTGAGAATGACAGTTATATCTCCAAACGTTCTAGACCCAACAGCCAACAGGAGAATGTTTGGTGGACGTTGTTGGGGTGGTGTGAACTGGCCTAATAGTGACCTGGCCTTCTCTATATCCTTGGGGGTAACAATTGTCCTGCCATGAAAGTTTACTGTAATTAATGTTCACTGCGGTTGAATAAATGTGCTAGATTTCTTGCTTTGCATATAGTTAAAGAAGAACTTGATTTATTTGCTTAAGCAGCGACATTCAAGATCTACTTTACTGAAACTAGCTTGAAATGGTGATCATCTTTGAATGAGCTACATTAGGATGTTTACTTAATGATCATCTTGAAGACCCAGATAGTTGCAGACACTTGTTGTTAGTGATTGTGATGCTAATTGGGCTATTCCAAACCCTGGGGGAGGGATCTCCAGCTGTGCACAACCACTTCCTGTCCTGCTCTCTCTCTACCCAGGATGCATTGTGGTTGTTTTTGTTGACGTAGTCTCAGTGGGTTGAGGGTTCCTTGAGGGTTTAGGTTGGTTGAGGGGCAGTTCTATGGGCATATGTGAAGCCCTCTGTGACATGCTTGCGTGTAAAAAGGGCTATACAAGTAAATTTGATTTGATTTGATTTGAGTGGGGCCATCAACAGTTGCCGCCATTCTGGAGCTTTGATGTATGTCTGCAGAAAGACAGTGTGGAAGTGTGTGCCTGTTATCTGGACTCTCTCTCTCTCACACACACACACACACACACACAGTCGTACGTCCATGCGCACACCCCCCCACCCCCAAACACACCACCCTGGTCACAGGACTGGAGGTCTAATATTAGAGTGCTGCTGAAGGGTGAGACTGGGTCCTGACAGGACACATGGCTTCCTGTAGTCCTGCGCAGGCCAGGGGAGAGACTGGTTCTGCTTAGATATCCTGACCTGGATGTGGACCGGACTGCGAATGTGCTCTGGAAGCACAGCTGATAGGGACCCAGGATACTGACACAAAGAGAAACATGTCTCGTGAGTGAGGCGTGAAAAGGGACCACCGCAGGGATGTCGTTAAAACAAAGCGGTGAGACGTCTTTTGAGGCCAGTAAATTGATTAGCTCCCAAGTCCCTTAACAACGCCTGCCTGCTGGCTTCCCCCTGTTAGCTACATTGAGCGTCAACAGAACACAACAACAACCTTGAACGTCCATCCTCAGCCTGTGTCTCTGCTGTGTCTTGCTGCTTCCCTCTCTCTCTCCCCTGCAGCCCCACAATCTAAGGTCACCTTCTCTCCGCTCTCCCAGAAACAGCCTCACGCCGCTCAGCACCTCTGAAGGAGCGTCTGTTTGATCCCGTCACCAGCTTTCTTACGGTCGGCTGCGGTCAGCAATGGATTCATTTAGCAGATGTTTTTATCCAGAGGGGCACACAGAGGGGGCTTTGGACCCGTGTCCTCTTGATCTGCAGGTAAATCCTCTAACCACTGAGCTTTACCTCTGAGCTTTTGTCACACTCCGGGACCCCACGTCTGGAGATGAGGTCATCAGGATGAGGTCATCAGGATGAGGTCATGGGTCTGGGTGTCAGAGCCTGTCTCCAACACGCCCTCTCTGTTTACATTCTGTCTCCCAGCCTCGATGCCTGCTGTGGACCTCCTCCTGCACCCTGCCTCGAAACACCTCCACACTCCTCTCCTCCTACACCTCCACACTCCTCTCCTCCTACACCTCCACACTCCTCTCCTCCTTTCCTCTCCTCCTACACCTCCACACTCCTCTCCTCCTTTCCTCTCCTCCTACACCTCCACACTACTCTCCTCCTACACCTCCACACTCCTCTCCTCCTTTCCTCTCCTCCTACACCTCCACACTACTCTCCTCCTACACCTCCACACTCCTCTCCTCCTTTCCTCTCCTCCTACACCTCCACACTCCTCTCCTCCTTTCCTCTCCTCCTACACCTCCACACTACTCTCCTCCTACACCTCCACACTCCTCTCCTCCTTTCCTCTCCTCCTACACCTCCACACTCCTCTCCTCCTTTCCTCTCCTCCTACACCTCCACACTACTCTCCTCCTACACCTCCACACTCCTCTCCTCCTTTCCTCTCCTCCTACACCTCCACACTCCTCTCCTCCTACACCTCCACACTCCTCTCCTCCTACACCACCACACTCCTCTCCTCCTACACCTCCACACTCCTCTCCTCCTACACCTCCACACTCCTCTCCTCCTTTCCTCTCCTCCTACACCACACTCATCTCCTCCTACATCTCCACACTCCTCTCCTCCTACACCTCCACACTCCTCTCCTCCTACACCACACTCCTCTCCTCCTACACCTCCACACTCCTCTCCTCCTACACCTCCACACTCCTCTCCTCCTACACCTCCACACTCCTCTCCTCCTACACCTCCACACTCCTCTCCTCCTACACCTCCACACTCCTCTCCTCCTTTCCTCTCCTCCTACACCACACTCATCTCCTCCTACATCTCCACACTCCTCTCCTCCTACACCACACTCCTCTCCTCCTACACCTCCACACTACTCTCCTTCTACATCTCCACACTCCTCTCCTCCTACACTTTACTATCCCCCAGCATACCTTCAAAGTTTTTTTTTATTTTATTCCCATCAAACATTGTATGATGAAAACAGAGGATGGGGGAGATGTTGAATTATTAATGATACATTACTGATTCATGAGTGGTTGTATATCGGCAGTGTGGCTTGGTAACCCATTTCATGGCGGTTAAAACCCTAGGTGGACGGATTCTGTTGGGGAGACTAGCTTCTCGTCTCCCTCATCCTCCCAGTCCTCTGCTTGGCTGACCTCACGCTCACACGCAGTCCCTCCTCACCTGGGGGGGAGGGTGAGGGGGGGGGAGGGTGAGGGGGGAGGGTGAGGGGGGGGAGGGTGAGGGGGGGGAGGGTGAGGGGGGGGGAGGGTGAGGGGGGGGGGGGGGTGAGGGGGGGGGGAGGGTGAGGGGGGGGAGGGTGAGGGGGGGGGGAGGGTGAGGGGGGGGGAGGGTGAGGGGGGGGGGGAGGGTGAGGGGGGGGGAGGGTGAGGGGGGACCCTTCATACTGATGTCAAGTACTTCCTGCACTTGGATTTGTCAAGTGCTTCCATTCATGGATTGGAATACAAATGATCTGTTTACTTAGTTTTATGATGCAGACTGTTCAGGTGGCTGTAAGACCTGTAAGTCAGGTGGCTGAGCGGTTAGGGAGTCGGGCTAGTAATCTGAAGGTTACCGGTTCGATTCCTTGCCGTGCGAAATGACGTTGTGTCCTTGGGCAAGGCACTTCACCCTACTTGCCTCGGGGGAATGTCCCTGTACTTACTGTAAGTCGCTCTGGATAAGAGCGTCTGCTAAATGACTAAATGTAAGACAAGTTACTGCCTGATAAGATGTTGATGTTTACAGAGTGTGGTGAGGATGCTTCCCTTCCCACAGCTACTCACCCAGACAGTCTGACTCTCTAGAGCCTTCTCTGCACAGGTCTCTGGGTTTCTGTACAGCAAGCAGTTGCTGTTGCTCTTTTCACACACACACACACACACACACACACACACACACACACACACACACACACACACACACACACGCATGCAGACACACACACATAAACAGGACACAATGCCTAATTTCACATGCACACACACGGTAAGCTTCACATTCATGTGCACACACACACACACAAGAGAAACGCACATACCAGGGATGCCTGAGGTGGGTCTGACCCAGATCTACTGTGCTCTCACAGACGACATACCCTACACACACACACACATTTCCTGTGCCATATGCACAGCCTCCTTTGCAGGCGCCGGCCTGCTTCATATCACATAGTTGCTGTTCAGCTGCTGTCATCTCACTCTTAGTAACACTGGGATTCTCTTATTGAGCGCTGGTTCTTTAACTCTCATTAATGCTGTGGTTCTTTAACTCTCATTAATGCTGTGGTTCTTTAACTCTTATTAATGCTGTGGTTCTTTAACTCTTATTAATGCTGTGGTTCTTTAACTCTCATTAATGCTGTGGTTCTTTAACTCTCATTAATGCTGTGGTTCTTTAACTCTCATTAATGCTGTGGTTCTTTAACTCTTATTAATGCTGTGGTTCTTTAACTCTCATTAATGCTGTGGTTCTTTAACTCTTATTAATGCTGTGGTTCTTTAACTCTTATTAATGCTGTGGTTCTTTAACTCTTATTAATGCTGTGGTTGTCAGCTGAAAAGATCCCTGGATCTACAGTGATGATCCACCTTGTATTTATTTCACCTGCCTTGTTTGTAGTCAGCTATGGTTCCACCTTGGATGGAACAACCCCTCCGTGTGCTGTCAGAAGAACAGACACCTGAGACACCCCGGGCAGATGCCCGGGGTGTCTCAAGGTACCAGAGGGCTGGTGTGTAAAGGTACCAGAGGGCTGGTGTGTAAGGTACCAGAGAGCTGGGGTGTAAATGTACCAGAGGGCTGGTGTGTAAAGGTACCAGAGAGCTGGTGTGTAAAGGTACCAGAGGGCTGGTGTGTAAAGGTACCAGAGGGCTGGTGTGTAAAGGTACCAGAGGGCTGGTGTGTAAGGTACCAGAGGGCTGGTGTGTAAGGTACCAGAGGGCTGGTGTGTAAAGGTACCAGAGAGCTGGTGTGTAAAGGTACCAGAGGGCTGGTGTGTAAAGGTACCAGAGGGCTGGTGTGTAAGGTACCAGAGGGCTGGTGTGTAAAGGTACCAGAGGGCTGGTGTGTAAGGTACCAGAGGGCTGGTGTGTAAAGGTACCAGAGGGCTGGTGTGTAAAGGTACCAGAGGGCTGGTGTGTAAAGGTACCAGAGGGCTGGTGTGTAAAGGTACCAGAGGGCTGGTGTGTAAGGTACCAGAGGGCTGGTGTGTAAAGGTACCAGAGGGCTGGTGTGTAAGGTACCAGAGGGCTGGTGTGTAAAGGTACCAGAGGGCTGGTGTGTAAAGGTACCAGAGGGCTGGTGTGTAAAGGTACCAGAGGGCTGGTGTGTAAAGGTACCAGAGGGCTGGTGTGTAAGGTACCAGAGGGCTGGTGTGTAAAGGTACCAGAGGGCTGGTGTGTAAGGTACCAGAGGGCTGGTGTGTAAAGGTACCAGAGGGCTGGTGTGTAAAGGTACCAGAGGGCTGGTGTGTAAAGGTACCACAGCAAAACGTTGCTGGTCCCTTTTATGGTTCACATTCTCCGTAGGGTGCTTTGCCACTATTTATAACTTGTGTGTTTGTCAGAGTGGCACAGGAACCTGAGCTGGCTGGGGGGGGGGGGGATTGTGGGGGGGATTGTGTGGGAACAGGGGGAATCTGTGTCTGTGTGCTGATTGGCATGTTGAACAGGCACATTACTGGACGTTGTGAATATTAAATGCTATATGGACTTCTATAGTGTTACAGTAATGAGACATGCAGTCATTAGAGCTTCACCATAAAACAGGCCAAAGCTGGATCATATGTACGATTACATGTGAACAACATCCATCAGTTTTACAAAGACCATGTCCTCCAACCCTGCTGCACTGTCGTACAGTACAGCACTGCCCTCAGGTTCATAGGTCATGTCAGAACTCCAGGAGTCAGACATGACACTCTACGTCTCTCAGTGTGTCTTGGTCATGTTCCTGTTTCTCTGCAGGAACATGAGAATGGGGTCAGGGTTAGAGCTGGGGGATGCAGTGTGTGCTGATCTCTTCCTGGGCTGGAGCCACACCGCGTTGTGCTCCCTGCTCACTGCTCTGAAGGTGAAGGAGACGTCCAGATCTGCTTGTTTACAGTCTGAGCCAATGCTCCAATAATCATTCTCATCCCCCCAAAATATTTTATATGTAAAATGTACTTAAAAAATCCTAATTTATTCACTGAAACCTTTATTTCATTGATCAGCTCACACACCAGTGATGTGTTCTCTGCCTTCCTCAGGGTGGTCTGGCGGGGATGGTCAGGGGGGCAGACAGCTCATTCTGTCTGCAGATTTCTCCTTTTCTGCTTTCCTCGTATCTCCTCTCTCTCTCTCTCTCTCTCTCTCTCTCTCTCTCTCTCTCTCTCTCTCTCTCTCTCTCTCTCTCTCTCTCTCTCTCTCTCTCTCTCTCTCTCTCTCTCTCTCTCTCTCTCTCTCTCTCTCTCTCTCTCTCTCTCTCTCTCTCTCTCTCTCTCTCTCTCTCTCTCTCTCTCTTCATTGCTTGGCATGACGCGGGGTGTGGAGCACAGTTTGTCACTGTGCTCCACACCACAGTGGACATCAGATCAGGAATGAGAAGCGAAGGCTGCAGTCTTAACTTTAAGTGCTGCATAATGACACAGTGTGCTGTGCTCCCTCCCCAGGCTGGGCTGAATGCAGAGGAGGGACAGGCAGCATTAATCATCCAGACTCTAACTGTTTCGTCAGCACTTTCTGGTTCCAAAGAGGCTTTTTGAAATTGGCTCATTTAGCGAAACGACGAACCAACGCATCCACAAGCTCCCTATGTTCCCCCTCCCTCTAGCTCTGTCTGTCCCCCCTCCCTCTAGCTCTGTCTGTTCCCCCTCCCTCTAGCTCTGTCTGTTCCCCCTCCCTCTAGCTCTGTCTGTTCCCCTCCCTCTAGCTCTATCTGTTCCCCCTCTCTAGCTCTGTCTGTTCCCCCTCCCTCTAGCTCTGTCTGTTCCCCCTCCCTCTAGCTCTGTCTGTTCCCCCTCCCTCTAGCTCTGTCTGTTCCCCCTCCCTCTAGCTCTGTCTGTCCCCCCTCCCTCTAGCTCTGTCTGTTCTCCCTCCCTCTAGCTCTGTCTGTTCCCCCTCCCTCTAGCTCTGTCTGTTCCCCCTCCCTCTAGCTCTGTCTGTTCCCCTCCCTCTAGCTCTGTCTGTTCCCCCTCTCTAGCTCTGTCTGTTCCCCCCCTCTCTAGCTCTGTCTGTTCCCCCTCCCTCTAGCTCTGTCTGTTCCCCTCCCTCTAGCTCTGTCTGTTCCCCCTCTCTAGCTCTGTCTGTTCCCCTCCCTCTAGCTCTGTCTGTTCCCCCTCCCTCTAGCTCTGTCTGTTCCCCCTCCCTCTAGCTCTGTCTGTTCCCCCTCCCTCTAGCTCTGTCTGTTCCCCCTCTCTAGCTCTGTCTGTTCCCCCTCTCTAGCTCTGTCTGTTCCCCTCCCTCTAGCTCTGTCTGTTCCCCCTCCCTCTAGCTCTGTCTGTTCCCCCTCCCTCTAGCTCTGTCTGTTCCCCCTCTCTAGCTCTGTCTGTTCCCCCCCTCTCTAGCTCTGTCTGTTCCCCCCTTCTCTAGCTCTGTCTGTTCCCCCTCCCTCTAGCTCTGTCTGTTCCCCCTCCCTCTAGCTCTGTCTGTTCCCCCTCCCTCTAGCTCTGTCTGTTCCCCCTCCCTCTAGCTCTGCTGTCTGACTGCTGTTCAGACATGTCCACCTGTGAAGGTGAACCAGAGGGAGGTGCTGTCTCCTGTAACTGGGTCATCGGATGCTCCTGAATCTAACAAATGATTAAGAGGGATATGGTATTAAGGGGGGGGGGGGGAATTAAGATTGTACACGGTATAATTTATTCATTTAGTAGATGTGTTAATCCAAAGCAACGTTCAAGCTGCATATATATCGTAGAAGTGATGCGTTGGAGTTTGACTGCGTGTGCAACTTCTCATCCAGTGATTTGATCCCAGACGTGTCCCTCCCCCTGCAGGTGCGCCCCCCCCCCTGCCCCCCCCCCTCCAGAGCCCCACCCTGAGGGAACTGCAGAGTCCAGGAGACTCGGCCATCACAGAGCCCTCCACCATCACAGACCTCTCCCCCAACACAGACTCCTGCCTGCTGTCCAGCACAGAGCCCTCCACCAGGACCGACGCCCGGCCGGCCACCCCGGGCACCAGCCCGCAGCCCAGGAAAGGTAGGGCTGATTAGTGCATGGGGGATTGGGAGGTGGTAAAGATGAACTTTATGGAATAGGATTTTCCCAGATTATTCCCGACTCTAAACGAGTCAGGCTTGTAGGAGCCCTGGGATTTCCTTTGATGATGTACATGGAAAGACAGAGAGAGACAGAGAGAGACAGAGAGAGACACAGAGAGACAGAGAGAGAGAGAGAGAGACAGAGAGAGACAGAGAGAGACAGAGAGAGAGAGAGAGAGACAGAGAGAGACAGAGAGAGACACAGAGAGACAGAGAGAGACAGAGAGAGAGAGAGAGAGACAGAGAGAGTCAGAGAGAGACAGAGAGAGACAGAGAGAGACAGAGAGAGACAGAGAGAGAGACACAGAGAGACAGAGAGAGACAGAGAGAGACAGAGAGAGACAGAGAGAGACAGAGAGAGACAGAGAGAGACAGAGAGAGACAGAGAGAGACAGAGAGAGACACAGAGAGACACAGAGAGACAGAGAGAGACAGAGAGAGATGCAGTGAAGAAATGAGAGAGGAGGGGGGAAGATGGTTGCCATGGTGACCATCCCTGCTGTTCTGGTTTTCTTGGCTGGACAGAGAGAGTGAGACACACAGAGAGAGAGACAGAGAGAGACAGCGAGAGAGAGATACAGAGAGAGACACAGAGAGAGAGACACACACACACAGAGAGACAGACAGAGAGAGAGACACACACACACAGAGAGAGACAGACAGAGAGAGAGAGTTGTTCATATCGTTCATCAAGCAGTTCTCCATGAGAGGACCATGACAGGGAAAACAAGCCTCTCTCTTCTGTCCTTAGACTGAGGACTCCACACTCCTGTTTTTACAATCAACTGGCTTTTCTGTATCTTTACACAAAGTTGAATGTACAGATAATGTTCAGATAATGTTCAGATCCCACTGTCTCTCTGCTGGCTGCTTCTCCTCAGTCTCCTCCTGCAGCATCTGACCTTCAGAGGCTACCGCTTCATGATGCAAATACAAACCCCGCTGCTACCTCCAGTTTGAGACGTTTTAGAAGTGTTGGATGCAGGATGACATGTTGTGAACTGACCCTATAACACCTGCTCTCTGATCCCAGATGGGATGAACTCTGAGCAGAGACAGAAGCTGGCCAAGGAGCGGAGAGAGGAGCGCGCCAAGTATATAGGTGAGACCTGAGGGGGAACTTGAGGGGGCACCTGAGGGGGAATTTGAGGGGGCACCTGAGGGGGCACCTGAGGGGGCACCTGAGGGGGAACCTGAGGGGGAACCTGAGGGGGCAAGACCAACACATGTGCATCCTTTTGCTGTCTCACGAGGTATGAAAGGCGGATGATTACACACCAAGCTGAAGCTCATGATTACACACCAAGCTGAAGCTCATGATTACACACCAAGCTGAAGCTCATGATTACACACCAAGCTGAAGTTGTCTCTGCTGTGTTACTGTGTGTGTTTGGAGGCCCTGAGTGTGTCGTCCACACAGACCCCAGCTAGCAAGAGATGTGACTGGATGTATGATGGATGTTGACCTTGTTGTTGTCTTTCTCTCTGCTGCTTCAGAACAGCAGACCCAGCTGCAAGGTAAGACAGGCAGCATGTAGTCTAGACCAGTCATCCCCTCATAGCTCCTGCTCGTCACGTTGTCACAGCCAACATTCATTTGTCGTTGCTTCTGGTATCGTATTCTTTTCCTCCCTTTATTCAGTTTTGATGTTAGTTTGTTTTGCTGTATGCATCCCTGACACATCCCTGACACATCCCGGACACATCCCGGACACATCCCTGACACATCCCTGACATTCATGTGAAAACGTTCATTAGATTGGATTGGTTTATTCCTCATGATGTTTTATGGACGTTGATTGTGCAGAGTACTATATGGGCAGGAAAGCAAACGTTTTGAGAACTTGTGAGCGTAATCTTCAGAGGTGTTCCACTGTCCTGCCATCTCTCTGTCGCTCCATCATCTCTCATGTCCACAGATCCTCCCTCAGAACGGCTGTACAGGACCAGTCATTAGGGTTTATTACTGTCAGATTCTTGATATAACTCTGCTGATGTGTTAGAACCGCCTCCTGCCCCGGTGAGACTGGGGTCAGAAGCCAAACCTTTCCCAGCTGAGAGGCTCCATATCTCACTAAGACTCAGAGCGTAAAGAATTGCCGGTTATTTCCATGAAGCCAGCCGTGTCTTTCAGACAGATTACATTTAATTACTTCTTTCATTAGTGCTATTAAAGTGTCCTGTGCTTTAGTGGCCAGTACTGTCTCCTCCTGATAACAGCTCCTCTGTCCAGCTGTTCCCTCCAGATTAGCCTGCTGCTATGGAACTCTCTGTAGGGACCATACTGTGTTTATTTTCTCCCTGAGCTGAGATTTTGTACATTCACAAACTTATGGACAACCCTTGTCTCCCTCACTTCTCTCTCCCCTCCCTCCCTCCCTCCCTCCCTCCCCCTGCGTAGCGGCTAAGAAGGCCCAGTGGCTGGAGAAGGAGGAGAGGGCTCGCCGTCTGAGGGACAGCCAGCTGGAGGAGCGCAGGAGGAGGCTGGAGGAGCAGAGGCTGAAGACGGAGAGACGCCGGGCGCTCCTGGAGGAGAAGCAGCAGCAGAAACTAGAGAAGAACAAGGTGAGGAGTCACTCTGAGGATCGTGTTGACGACTGAAGTTCCAGGATGATCATTTCCATTTAGAATCAAAGTGTGTTTGTGTGTTTCTCCACCGTAGAAGCGCTATGAACAGGCCATCAAGAGGTCCACCAAGAAGACGTGGGCAGAGATCCGCCAGCAGAGATGGTCCTGGGCC
Source organism: Osmerus eperlanus (assembly GCF_963692335.1). NCBI lineage: Eukaryota > Metazoa > Chordata > Actinopteri > Osmeriformes > Osmeridae > Osmerus > Osmerus eperlanus. Next base: position 13,931,664 of record NC_085037.1, read on the forward strand.
GGGGGCTTGAACCAGACCTCCCGCAGGGAAAGTGAGTCTGGAACCACAACCACCTAGAACCACATAGAACCACTTGGTTAGAACCATCTGGAACCACATAGAACCACTCGGATAGAACCATCTAGAACCACATGGATAGACCGGGAACACTGACCTGCTAGTCAGAAGGTTGCGTTGCTAGACAAGGTGTTTACTGGACTGGAGTTTAGGGTTGTCATGTGGGAAAGTATTTTAAATCCACATTCACCTTCCCGAATAACAGTTCTATGTTTTACTTGAAATATGAATGATTCTGGAGCACTTGAACACGACAAGACTAAATCTGTATTTGATCATTCGACAGTCTCTCCAAGTCTAGTTTGGATCCCGTGGTCCGAGGAGCAGGATGGTGGTGACTGGAAACACTACTGTTTTCATTAGAGCTGGGGTGTGAACAGGGAGGTGTTGAGTGTGTCACAGAGCTGTGAGCTCCTCTCTCTCTCTCCTGAGGTCGGCACCCCAGTGAGACCTGCAGGGGTTGTGACCTTGAGCCCTCAGTCTATCACTTCATCTTGACACCAAATCATTTTTACTGCATTGAACAACGTACACATCAAAACACAATTGATTAAACCCCTCCCTCCTCCCAAGCCAGTTGCCGTGCAACAGTGTCAGTTGTCACTTTCCAGAACTTTCAGTCGAACAACCAGAGGGAAGGGCTGAAGCTCACAGTCGAGGAGAGAAAAGTTGTTTTCTTCACTGTGTTTCCGAGGCTTGACAACTGTTGGACTTTCACAAGGTCACATCCTCATCATACCCTACTGTGGGTGTGTGGAGGCTGGACCCTGCATCCTGAAAATGTTAAACTGTTAAATGAAAACAACAGTTCAGATCTCTCCTTCATTCTGAACCTGCGCATGTCTAAATGCACCAGAGCTTTCCTGGTGTCATCCTGATGTTCCGTAACAGGGCTAAGAGTTCACATCGAGCATGACGTGCGTGGCGTGAGGTGAGTGAGGTGAAATATGTGCCCTGTGTCTCCCAGCAGTCACACAGACACTACAGTGGCCCAGAGGGGCCAATCCTGTCACCTCGGCAGAGGGCGCCAACCCTCACCCCAGCCTCTGACCTCCCTGGTCCCCGCCCCGCCTCCTAGTGAACGGTTGTTGTGTGCCTTCTCTCTGGTGCAGGCCGGTGTTCAGCCTCCACAGTCAACCTGCCGAGACAGCTGGACCCTGTCATTAACAGCAGGCTGTCCAAGTCGTCCGCCACGCTGTGGAACTCCCCCAGTAGAAGTAAGGAGCCGGCGCCTGGTCCTCCAGGCCTCTCCCCCTCCTGCTGCCCCGCCAGCCCCTCCTCACACCCCCACACCTGGTGTTTGGTTTACTTTGTAGCTGTTGTTCCTGGTGGCCTGCCTGCCTGCCTGTGCTTGGTGACCAGTCATTCACACCCCTCCTCTCACCCTCCTGGTCCTGTTGCATTGTGGGGTTTGTTTTGGTTGTTCTTGGTGTTGGTTGACCCCCTCTCTGCATTTTGACCTGCCCTGCCATCTCTCTCTCATGTGTCGTTATGGTTTTACATACTGTGTGTACAGATACATGTGTTGGTTTCTGAGTTATGTCACTTCCTGTTCAGTTGTCCCCTTCACTATGATTTTGGTGAGTTGCTAACGGTAACAGCGTGTTCTCCATCTGAGCCAGCTAACAAGACTCTTCTCTGCATGGACAGATCATAATATTTAAATCTACATGTTACCCTCAGGGACATTCAGAGATATCCTGCTTGTCACAGACGCTGCAGGATATTCCTGTCATCTGTTCCTTGCGGTGTTGGATTTCTCTAACATCATCTTCACCCACATGGCAGCTTTCAGAAACTGCTAACTCAGATCCAGTTCTTCAAACGTAGCACTTCATTCCCAGCAGGTGAACTTCTGGTAGTGAACAGCAGATGAGCAGAACGAGATGTGCAGTGCAGAGTGGGGGCTCCAGATCGTATTATTTGAAACCCAGGCAGTCTGGAAGCCATCACTTGTCCTTGGGACATGTGCCCTCTAATAGCTATATCTACTTTATAGATAGAGGATTCCATCCAGCAGGTGAGCAGCCAATCAGAGCAGCCCAGGAGGTGAGGAGCCAATCAGGCATCAACACAGCCAGTGTCTTGCCGCATTGAAGGAGGAAAAAAAAAAAATCACTGTTGCTTAGCAACAGAGGGGTTCTTGGGTTATCAGCTGTGAAAAATGATCTGGCCAAAATGCAGCGAAGGTAGGTGGATACTTCTGGCTGTCTGGAGATCACGACCCAGATCACGACCCAGTCGACCCGGTCTGTGATCCACACTGTTTACTTTCAACCTGTGCATTCCACAGTAACGTAGATGGCCTCCCAGGAAAGGCATCTACAGTTGTTAAACATCACGCTTCTCATAAACTTGTGTCGTGGCTGCACCATGCGTGTGTGTGCGCTGCTGGGGGATGATGTACTGTGTTTTATAAGGTGTGTTTATGTGTGTGTCGTGAGCGAGCGAGCGAGGTGTGTGCTCAGCAGAGCGCAGGCACCAGGAGACTGAGACGTGTCAGATGTGTTCATACAGTACGCTACAGACGACTGCATTAGTGATAATGAAGTCCCTGTGATGGAGGTGAACCATGCTTGTGTGTCCAGATTGCTAGGAGCCAGCGTACAGTTTACAGGAGCTGAAGGGAGACCAGAGAGCACAAAGAGAACAGCATCTATTCAGCTCAGTTCGAGAGGAACGTCGTTTTCAGAATGTCCTGAGTTCAAATCCTCCTTGAATAGTTTGAGACATGTTCAGACAGGATGTCAGGGAGAGGTGCACTTCCTGGGGACCCCTCTGGCTGATGTAACACATGTTGTGTTCTCCATCCTGTACAGCTCATCTCAGCTCACTGTCTCAGCTCAGGGTGCATCATCTGATGATGTCGTAACAGTCCCCATCACAGGACAGCCATGTGACACTGACCTTAGTCTGTTAGTTACATAGAATGAGCCTCACTCATAGCAACCCCAGTAAACAAACAAACAAACAAACATGACTAATTGTGCAATCTGACCTGTCCTGCCTCTGCATGGCTGGAAGGGAGAGAGTGAAGTTCTGCAGTGATGTCAGTGAGTAGGAGGAACCCAGAGTTGCAGGTTTGGTGTCTGGGACTGGGTAGTGTGTGTGTGTGAGAGCTTCCTGGGTGTGACAGTGTGTCCCTGTCAGCCCGCAGCCTGCGTCTCAGCCCGTGGGAGAGCAGGATCGTGGAGCGCCTCATGACCCCCACGCTGTCCTTCCTGGCTCGCAGCCGCAGCGCCGCCACCCTGCTGAACACCAGCGACTCCAGTAAGACCCCGGACTGGCTCTCTGTCTCTCTCTCTGTATCTCTCTGTCACTCCGTCTCTCTCTCTGTATCTCTCTGTCTCTCTGTCACTCCGTCTCTCTCTCTGTATCTCTCTGTCTCTCTCTCTGTATCTCTCTGTCACTCTGTCTCTGTATCTCTCTGTCTCTCTATCACTCGCTCTGTCTCTCTGTCACTCTGTTTTTTGTCTCTGTTTCTCTCTCTTTATTATGGTTGTGTATAGCTCAGTGGTACAGTACAACCGCTTGACTGTAGATCAAGAGGTCTCCGGTTCCAATCCCCCTCTGTATGTTGGATAAAAGTGTCTGCTAGCAGAGCCCATGATGATAGTGTGACTGTGTGTCAGACTCCCAGCAGTGCTCTCGGTCTGCCTCGGCCAGCCCCCTGACCGCCTACTCCCACCAGCACCCCCGCCACGCCCCCCCCGACCGCCACGCCCCCCCCGACCGCTGGAGGGTGTCCGCCAGCACGCCCGACATCACCCAGCGCCCTCGCCGTCGCAACTCTGCTCCAGTAGGCTAACAGACCTCACGCTAGCACACACTCCTCAGACACCCCCCCCCCTCCAAACTCACACATGCACACGCACACATACATTCAAACACGCACACCAACACACACAAACTCAAATGATTCTGCTTCCTGCCTTCCTCCTCTCTCCTTCCTCAGTTTCCTGTTTGTCATGCTCTGGTGTATTTGTTCTCGTAGCTGGAGAAGAAGAACAAGGAGAAGAAAGACAAGGAGAGGGAGAATGAGAAAGAGAAGAACGCTCTCTCCAAGGAGAAGGTGCTGAAGCAGAAGCCGCCCTCCAGATCCAGGCCAGAGGCCAGGTACCCTGCACCACACTCCGCACCACACCCCTGAACCACAGCCCCAGACAAACAGTACATCAGATGATGAAAGATCAGAAGTGCAGAGTTCTAACAGCACAACTTCTTTCTCATCCTCCACAACTCTCCCCCCTTCTCTCTCTCTCTCTCACCTCTTCCTCCCTCCCTCCCTCCCCCTCTCTCTCTCTTTTTCTCTCATGTCTGGCTCAGTGTTCCTAAACCCAAGAAAAGACCCCCATCCCCTGGGGCCCCCAAAAGCAGGCCCCTGTCTCCCTGCCCCCCTGGGGCCCCAAGGACCCCCTCCACAGGCACCAAGACCCGCCCCAAGCGGGCCTCCACCCCCGCCAGGATACCGGCACAGACCGTCACCGCCGTTGCTGTGGAAACAAACAGAAAGCCACGTCAGCTCGACAGCCCCGGAGACACGAAAAGTATGTGTGTTTACCATGGTAACTGTATCCAAGCCCACATGAAGTGGAAGGGATTGGTGTATGTCCAGTCATGTTGTTTTGTTACCAAATTTAAATATCACAGACAGACAAAGCTCTGTACATGACTGGATCAATCCTTCCAGATTAAGATTGTTACTGTGATCCCAGAGTCTAGTGGTCCTGTAGTTGTAATCTCTTGCTGGTCAGAGCTGAGAGGCTGTACTGAGGCGCTGGTTAGAACAGCAGCAGAGCAGCGCTTCATGTGTCTCCCTGAAACTGAACTCTCCTGTTCCCAGCAGGCTCCAGTGCTGTTCCTGCCGTCTTGGTATCTGCCCCACCCACCCCCCAGACCCTGACTGCCCCAGTCACAGTTAGCCCCTCCTCCAAAGAGCCGGCTGCCTCGACTGCCCCAGCTAGCCCCGTTACCCCTGTGGTTACAGCAGTTCCAGTTGCACTACCTGCCCCTTCCCCTCCACCTGCCCCTTCCCCTCCACCTGCCCCTTCCCCTCCACCTGCCCCTTCCCAGCCCTCCAAGACTCCTTCCCTTGCCCCTGCCCAGCCCTCCAAGACCCCTGCCCCTGCCCAGCCCTCCAAGACCCCTGCCCCTGCCCAGCCCTCCAAGACCCCTGCCCCTGCCCAGCCCTCCAAGACCCCTTCCCCTACACCTGCACTTGCCTCCAGGCCCTCTGCCCCTGCACCTGCCCAGCCCTCCAGGCCCTCTGCCCCTGCACCTGCCCAGCCCTCCAGGCCCTCTGCCCCTGCACCTGCCCAGCCCTCCAGGCCCTCTGCTGGCACCAACGACCCAGAGGAGGCGGCCCGTGTGCTGGCAGAGAAGCGTCGTGTTGCCCGGGAGCAGAGAGAGAGAGAGGAGCAGGAACGCCAGGATCAGGAGTTGAAGAACAGGTCAGCTGCAGCCCCCCACACTGTTAACACTGGGCACCACACACATAGGGGGATTTGAACCTGGGACCTCTCGGTCTGCAGTACAATACTATAACCACAGAGCGACACATATGTTTGGCCTGCAAATCAAGAGTTTGCAGGTTCAGAACCCCCCCGGTACATTTGTTTGGAAAGTGTCCACTACATAAACCCAGTGTTGATTGTTTGTTGTAAACATGTTAGCAGACGCATTCTGACCTCCTCTGGGTGTGAGAGCGAGCGAGAGAGCGGGGGTGACAGTGTGTGTGCTCCGTGTGCAGGGCCCTGCGCGAGGAGGGCAAGGCTCGCGAGGCGGAGGAGAGGAGGCGCAGGGAGGAGGAGGCGCGGGTGATGGGGGAGGAGCAGAGAGCCAGGGACCAGGCCCAGCGGCTGCAGGAGGAGAGGGAGGCACAGGACAGAGCTCAGCAGGAGCAGGAGGAGAACGACAGGCTGCAGAAACAGGTGAGGGAGCATCACCTGGCAACACCTGTCCCAACCAGGAAGTGATGACAGACAGTCAAGAGATGAGAGATACCAGTCAAGACCAATAACTATAATCCAGACCATGTGCTACCCCTGTGTGGTGAGATTGAGAACTGACCGTGCTGCACTGAGGCGTTGACTCATACAGTGGGACTATGATTCCCTCACTTACCTGTCTTCACTATCTTCTACGTGGTTAAAATGTTAATAACTGCTCAGTGTTTTGAAGCACTAAAGACCGTGTTTCTCTGTCTCCAGAGAGAGGAGGCTGAGGGGAAGGCTCGCGAGGAGGGGGAACGGCAGCGTCTGGAGAGAGAGAAGCACTTCCAGAGAGAAGAACAGGAACGCCTTGAGAGGAAGAAGGTGAGGAGAGGGAGAGGGAGAGGGAGAGGACAGAGGGAGGAGAGGGAGAAGGAGAGAAAAGAACATCCACATTTTTCTTGTTTGTTCATAAAATAATCTTGTTAATACTTCATTCGTTGAAAGCACCTCAGTCCGTAACTGCCCTCCTTCCTCACCTACAGCGCCTGGATGAGATCATGAAGAGGACTCGCAAGAGCGACGCAGGAGAAAAGGCAAGATACCTTTTGATCCATGGAGAACCATCTCCATTTTGTACTGTTGAATAACAATATGTTGTTCTTTTTCTTTCAGAAGGACACAAAGTTGTCATCTCAGCTCAATGGAAAGGACAACAGTTCAGACACAGAGATCAATCAAGGTACAGTAATAAACTTCATTGCCTGAACACTAGACTACTGTAGTTTTGTCTTAATGGATTATAAAGAAAAGGAAATGGAATCATCTTCTCACCTGTGATCTGTTCCAGCACCAGGAAGCCAGCAGAGACCTTCAGAGTTATTGGATAGCAGTCCGGCAGACATAAACCAGTCACAAGGAGGGTCTGGCCCTGTGCTGAATGGTGTTCAACCTATCAAACAACAGAACGGCCTGTCATCCAATGGAGAAGCAGCTGACTTTGAGGAGATCATTCAGCTGTCCAATCACAGCGAGAAGAGCACGTTGGGGTCAGGTGACCAGCAGAGTGACCCAATCCTGGCTCTGGAGGAAGAGGAGCCCTTCCTGAGGAAGACCAGCCCCATGAAGCCTCAGCATGTTGCAGGTAACCGTGCCCACAGCCCCACATTAGAGAATAAACCCATGATAGTGTTCATATCATGTGTTTGTGGTAGACTAGCCTGACTGACTTTGTAGGTTTAAGGTAACCTAAAAATACATGTTGTTGGTGTTGAAAAACATGTATATGATTACACATTTGAAGTTTATCTTCTCAAATGTTTATGCTCAATAAAACAATACTGATCATGCCCTTGTTCTTTCTCTCTCCCCTTTTCTTTTTTTCTTTTGTTTGTGTGGCCACAGAGGTCCTGTGAGTGCCCAGGCTGCAGGACCCTGCCCAGGCTGCAGGACGACCCTGGTGGAGCCTGACCCTAACCCTGGTGGAGCCTGACCCTAACCCTGGTGGAGCCTGACCCTAACCCTGGTGGAGCCTGACCCTAACCCTGGTGGAGCCTGACCCTAACCCTGGTGGAGCCTGACCCTAACCCTGGTGGAGCCTGACCCTAACCGTGACTAGAGAGCTGCAGTCGCTCAGGAGGAGGACGTGTGCCAAACAAACACAGAAACATCCACACGACTCAAGGCCGCGAGGAGGGGGGGAAACTCATTACAAAATGAACAAAAAATGTGCAAACAAATGTAAACATTTTCATTCTTCTTCACTGCCTCTTACAGTCCAAGATTTGTTCAAATGTCACATGCAGATTTTGGTGCACCTTAAATGACTGACAATATAATGAATTTTAGAGAATACAAGACCTGAAAATACACAGTATTAGATCATGGTTGTTATTATCATTATTGTTGACGTTATAATATTACTATTGTTATCTTAAATTGAACAAAGTGTGTGTGTTGGTTCTTTTTGTCTTGAATCATTGAGCTTATTTAATGTGTGGAACATTATAAGGATGGGCCACAAATACTGTATGTAAATGTGTATGATCTTGGCTCTGTGGATTAAAGCTTTATGAAAGAGATGTCTGCTTTTCTGTCAGTCAAGCAGGATTTTACCGTTTGAGGAAACGGTCCTCGTTAGTTGCCTCTTGCATGATTTGACTAGCTGAAAAACTGAAACCTCTTAATTTCATTAATAAAAGAAGAACTTAGTGTTCATTTGTATCATTCTGACTTAATCTTGAAGTTATTTTCTTTTAAATATGTTGGCAGATACAGTTGGTTGTTTTTACGTGTGCTCGAACAAAGTCAAGAACAAGTTATTTTCCTGTCGTACCTTTAAGCACCAGAGTCATTTAGTTGAAAGGTGATGTGATTCCCCACCCAAGGATACCTGTTATTTGGTTTTCTTATATTATTCTTGATGTGTCAAACAGATTGCCAACTCCTCATTCAAGTATAAAAAAATGCAGTAGCTAAGACGATAACAGCTTCGGTCACTGACAGGGGAGCAAAATGTTGATGCTCTCTCAGTGATTGCAGTGTACTCACCATGGTGACACCGCCACACTGAACCAGAAGCGAGAACACCAACACCTGCTAGCCGGGAGAGGAGCTTGTATTTGTTTTACTGTTGCTATGGGTACCATGCCAGAGAGCCTTGACTAATCCTAGTCTGACCCTTCAAAGTTACACAACCTATAACTGTCCACAGTTCTGTTGAAGTTTCACTTAGTGATGAATGACTCGTCATCCTTCCCTCTTTTGCCTACAGCAGTTTAGATTTTATCCTCGTTCCTGGAAGGTCACTGTATTTGCATGAGGATGTATTTTGCCTAACTGAGTTTGATATGAAAACATGCAGTCAGTTCACACCTTCTAATACCTGTGCATCCCAGCCTGGTCCAGGGGCCAGGGTGTACTTGATCTCCATCATGATCTAATGAACAAAACATTAACAGTAAACACACATAATTAATCATTCACTTTTGAAGCTTTCTTTGGTACTAATCTTATTATGTACTTATGATCATCCTCTTTGTGACTGTTCCGTACAGCCTGCTCCAGCAAGACCCTGTGTTTTTTCACCAACCACAAAACAGCTATAAAACCAGGAAGCATTTTATAAAACCAGGAAACGTGATATCGCAGTTCAATGTGTTTCCTGCTCTCTCACACTTTCAGCTAAGTCTTGAGGTAAAATCTTTCATTAGTTTCAACTTAATGCATCATTTCTGTAACAATTTGAATCCTACATGAATCTGCTGTAGTAGTTTGACTTTATAATGTCTTAACATGTTTTTCAAAGACAGTTTGAGCAGATTGAAAGTAGGAATGTATGCAACTGTCTTTGTAAATTCAACACAGGAGGAAATAGCCTGTCAGATTGTTGTACATACAGTAGTTCTCAGGGACATGCTGAAGGTAAGATGTAGATATTTGGTTCATGCAGATACCTTAACTGAGAAAAAAATCATGATTCCTTCATTTAGCAGACCCTTTTATCCTAAAGCGACTTCCAAGAGAGAGCTTTACAAAAGTGCATAGGTCACTGATCATAACAACGAGATAGCCCCAAAACATTACAGGTAGCCAAAACATGAAGCATACATTGTGAAAAGCAAATAAGTGCCAATGCGAAGAAACATAAGAGCATTTAGTTAAACAAGTTACAATTAAACAACAACATGAATCTCAAAAAGTGCAAGAGTGTACCTGTAGAAAAGCAAGCAACAATAATATAATTACAAAGTACAAGAACTTAAATCAGTTACAACTAACCAACAAGAGCAACAAGTCCCTCAATAAGAGTCATTGTGTTCCTGGAGGAAACTAACATCAGGTCCAGCAAATCATTCCTAAGTACCGTTGTACTCCCAGAACAAGTGCGTCTTTAGCCTTTTCTTGAAGTTGGGGAGACAGTCAGTGTCCCTGATGGAGGTGGGGAGGTGATTCCACCATTGGGGGGCGAGACAAGAGAAGAGCTTGGGTTGGGAGCGGGCGCTCTTAAGAGGTGGGACCACCAGATTGTCAGAAGAAGACCGTAGGTGGCGGGTGGGGGTGTACGGCTGGAGGAGAGACTGGATGTAGTCGGGTGCAGTCCCGTTTACCGCTCGGAAGCTTGATGATTACATGAAGACACACTATGTGACCCGGAAGAATCCACAACACCTTCGCTGCCGCTGCCAGGCTTACTCAGAGTAGCTCCCTCCTGCTCCCTGAGCAGAGAAGACCTGTGTTTGGACTGAAGAGAGGTTATCTGAGGGGTCCTGTGTTTGGACTGAAGAGAGGTTATCTGAGGGGTCCTGTGTTTGGACTGAAGAGAGGTTATCTGAGGGGTCCTGTGTTTGGACTGAAGAGAGGTTATCTGAGGGGTCCTGTGTTTGGACTGAAGAGAGAGATTGTCTGAGGAAGACAGCCCCTCCAGCTTCTTGAAGGCTGGAGGGGCTTTACAACCAGAACAGCAACATGTTCCTGTCCTGACGTGACACCTTTTGGTGTGTACACAGTTGTTGAACATGCCTGCTCTCTGTTTGTTATATCCTCTCCAGCTTTGCCCTGTCTGTGTGATTGGCTTGTTGGTGTGCTTGGTTTTGCTTTTTGTCAGAGGAACACAAGTCTGACTAAATAGATAATGGCAAGATTTGGCATTGTACAGCTCTGCATGTAATGACATCAGGACAGTTTCCTGGCAGTATAACCCAGTTAGACGACCAGGGACAAATGTATGTCTGAGTTGCTCAAAGTGTCATTAAGCTAGAGGTCAAAGAGGTAAAAAAAAAAAGGGGGTGAATTAGAGACAGAGGCGACAGATGGCAGACTTTCTTGTTAAAATAATATGGAAGACAAGAGGTATTGGATGTGTATCTCAGCCGGATGTAATGGCTGCCATCTGGATGACGTTATATTGTGCCTTATTTATTCTGTAAAGGCAGCAGGGTGGCATAGTCATGTGGCAGCTTCAACTCTTCCAAGACGTGTTTCTAGAGTAGAACACAGCAAGGGATCGGACTTCATTTTACAGCAATAAGAAGTATGTAGCTATGCTAGACTACATTGTAATTGGCTACGTGTCTGACAGGAAGCTTTGAGACGCTCAACGAGGAAGTTATCTCGTGCCATAGGACGCTGGTGGGGGTGCGGTGGGTGTTTCGTTGTTTTTTACACTGTATAACTCGAGACAACTATAATCTCAGTTTGCATGCGCCACGTCCCTTACATAGCGGGACAAGTATCCCTTATTTCTCAGCGTGAGAAATGGTTGAAACGCGCTAGATAAGGTGTTGCGTGAGAAATGGCTGAAGTGCGTGTCTCACGGCGAATGCGTGAGACTTGAGAGCCCTAAGTTTAGGACTCTGCCTTTAGGTCTAATGCACTTGTAGAACCCCCCCCCCCCCCAAAAAAAAACAAACAAACAAACCAATAATGATAAAAGGATAAGATGTTGAGCCATATCTTGGTCCAACACCAAATAGTGGCGTCTAATAGCAAACTCCAGTCAGGTCTCACAAGCCCCAGTAAACGGTGTGTTGTAGGTTGTTCTGCCGACCAACAAAGTGGTGGTTATGAGCTCATTGAAAAGCTTAGAAAATGAAACTTCACTCTGGGAATGACCTGTTGACCTGGTAAAGTTGTAGTAAGCCTACGCAGTGTGCATTCCAGTGATGAGGACGATGGTGATGAGGATCGTATCTCCATCTGTCACAAACTGTGTCAATAGCAGGCTTTAGTAATTAATGGTCGGCTTACTGTGAACCCTGCAAACGTTAAAAAAAAAATATATATTTATATATGTTATTTTTGGTATGTGTCTTTAACCAAGTTGACGACGAAAGAGATACACAGGGAAATACAGGAAGGAAATGTGAACCTCCCTTTGCTGCGTAGTCAGAAGCTCCTCAGTGGCGACACTCGCACAACCAAATCTAGACTCAGCAAGGCGCTATTTAGTAGCCTAGCTAGCCAGCGTGAATATCGTGAACAGGTACAATATCAACAAACAAAAAATATGTATACATCTTACATATGTACCGGTAGTTTGCTTAGACATCAGACATTATCCAACGTTATATTTCATTCGGTCAGACACTGAAGACGGTTTGCTTCGTCGAGGAGTACCGAAGGTTTTCTTGCCATAGCAACCATCTTGCAGAGGAGCTTAGCTTCTCAGTTAGCTGCTAGTACAGTAGCTACTGGTAGTTTACTAAAGCGGTAACCAGTCAGGAAGTTAGTTGTCTACGTGAGACCAGTGCCTGGTAAAGGTAAGTGAAAATGCCCGTTAAATATGCCTGACATGTGAACCTAGGAAGTGTGTTGAAAGCTAACTAGCAGCTAGCAAGGGTACTCAAAGCAGTAGAATACTTAGCTAGTAGCTAAGCGTTAAGCTCATCCAACCCTGCCAGGCTAACCTAGCCAAATAGCCACTAACAGGGCTAAAGAGCTTGCTAGGAAACGAAACTAGCTAGTAAAGCTATAGTCGTCCAGTCTATCCGACTCCATAACATTACGGAATGGAATTCCCTTGTAAAATATCTTCCTTAGCTAGTATGTAATTATCACATTGCTTATTACTATTAGCATAATCATGTGCCAGTTGTAATACCATGTGCTGTGTGAATCAGACGATGCAGTCAATAGAATGGACTAACCTAGGTGGTTCTCATTCTGGTCATAACCAGGCCTAGGCTAAGGCGTTCAGACATGTTAGTCTGCTTGTTTTTGTCAATGTTAGCCAGTCCCTACACAGTACGAGGCAAGATATCAAAGTAGGTCTAGCCTCTGAATCTGGTTCAGCTTGTTCTACGAACCTATATGTAGCAGAACAGGCTGTAAAATGCAATTTAAAAATCGAATTTTCAGACCTTTTTAATCATCACGTTGTGATCTATTGTATCACTATTTTGACGGAGAAACTAAACAGGAGACTGAATAGCACCTACTGCGACTCCTATTATCATGGAGTACCATTGCTCATTAAGGCCAGTGTGTGTGGTTTTCCGAATAAGAGGTTGCATGCGGCTTCGTTTGACGACACGTTCATGCTCTGCTTTACCCAGCTCGGTTAACGTGTAAGGAACGTCACAGTAAGGAAGCTGGGCTACATAAACTACTTTGCATGTGAACCTAAATGCACTGGGGCACTGTGCAGTAATTACATTCAGAGCGAGCACGAACTTCGGACCGTGCTTTCTGCACAGCCTTGGGAATGACAACAAGAGCATCAGGAATGATTCACTACAAACAATGAGTGGTTAATTATTAACTTACTCAGCAGAATCAACAGAGACAACGCCTGCTTGTTCTCCTCCTTATCTGGGCTTCCATCCAGTTAAAATAAAATAATATTTGATTGGTGTTCTGAAGAACATGTCACACAAGTTCAGAGTGTTGTCAGCCTGTGATAGGCCTAGATGTTTTTACAGCAAGTTCCTGTTTTAGTAATGGAGTAGAAAACCTGGTGGTTGATCTCAGAACTCAAATGTAGTGTCCACTGCCTGTGTCTTGCACAATTCTAACTTGTACGCAGGCTAATAATATTCTCTCAGTGGCCTGGAATCTTTAAAAAATGTCAGTATGAAATGGATACCAAGTTTGAACTGACAGCCTACAGTGGGTTAAAGTATCTATATGCAGCTTTCTCACATTCCTGCAGATAACACTCCTCATGCACGCCCACTACCCACTGACTTAGCAAAACGATAATGCTAGCCTGCACATGCTTCCAGACATCTATCTCATCCATGTGTTGATTCAGTGTACCCCTATGAAACAGCGGTGGTCTTTCTAATCTGTGGGTAGATGAATGTGTGGTTTCTGATTTCAGCTCCAAGGTTTTGACTTTTTCCACCAGAGCGCCCAGCGCCCTTGTCCTCTGCCAGGGTTTGAGAGCTAAGCTTTCAACAGCTCTACAGCATGAAACAGAGATCCACTGTTTAATAATACGCTCCAAGAAATGTGTGGAGGCTTGTCATTATATTGTGTGTAAATGATGCACCATAGGTCATCACACTGTCTATGTCTCCTGGGATGCCTGTGAGCCTGTCTAGCAGACAGATACTAACACAGCCCCCCCCGTGTCCTCCAACAGCCGTGTTCCTCGGAGAACCTTGAGAATCTTGAGAACCTTAAGATCTCCGAGATGTCGAAGGCTCCGGGTTCCCCTCCGCGCTCACGCTCTCGCTCCTACTCTCGCTCCAGGACTCGCTCACGCTCTCGCTCCCGGAAACACCGCTACAGGTAGGACCCTGCTGACCTCCTCTTCCTCCTTGAAGCCATGTTGGATTGTAAAATGATACCTCATCCATTAGGAAGAGGTCATGGCAGTGTCATGGCAACAGCGCTACCTATATTTTATTTTATTGTATATTTTATTTAATTATAATTCCACTTAGTACTGCTAGTTTATGTACCCTTAGTATAGATAGTCCACATATTTAAATGTTAGGTTCCTAAATGTTTATTGTATGCACCTTCCTGCCAAAGCAAATTCCTTGTCTGTGCAAACTTTCATGGCGAATAAATCCCATTCTGATTCTAACCCACATCCTCTCCCAGTTCCAGGTCTCGCTCTCGCTCCCGGTCCCACTCCCCCTCCCACGGCAGGAACTACCCCACCAGGGACTACCAGAACAACCGCGGCTTCCGGGGCTACAACCGTGGCTTCCGCCGGCCGTACTACTACCGCGGACGCACGCGTGGATACTACCCCCGGGGGCGCTACCAGCGAGGGGGCGGAAACTACGGCTACAGAGCCAACAACTGGCAGGGGGGGGGTAACTGGCACCACCACGACCAGGATCACCACCCTCACAGCCCCAGGAGGGGGCGCTCTCGCTCCCGCACGCCCAGGAAGCGCTCTGCCAGCCGCAGCCGCTCCCGCTACTCTGACCGCTCCTCCTCCGGACGCTCCCGCCGCTCCCGCCACAGCAGCTACTCCTCCCGCTCCTCCTCCCCCGCGCGCCGCTCCCGCGCCGGGAAACACGCCTCCAAGGAGGCCAAGGACAAGTTCCCCGAGGCCCCGGGAGAGGGGCCGGGGGCCGGGGGGCCGGGGGCCGGGGGGCCGGGCGGGGACGCCAGCCACCAGGAGAAACCGTCCGGAGGGAAGTGGAAGGGTGTGAGGGAGTACGACGCCAGCCCCAAACACGCAGGATCCCAGAGCCGGCCGGCTGCTGGAGACAAGCAGGTGCCGCCAGAGGGCTCCAACAGCGGGGGGGCTAACAGCAAGGGGGCTAACAGCGGGGGGGCTAACAGCGGGGGGGCTAACAGCAAGGGGGCTAACAGCGGGGGGGCTCTGTGGAGGACAGTCAGCAGCCCCCCTCCCTCTAAGAGCCCCCCTCAAACGGGCACCGCCGCCTTCGGAGGGTTTGGGTTCTTCTCTAAGGACGATGCCAAGCCTGCTGGAGATAAGACGGCCATTTCATCTGCTTTTAAAAAGTAGGTTTCCCTCCCCGATTCCTCATTGTGTTTCTTTTTTCTTTTGAAATGGCATCTTCTCAGTGTGTGATTTATAATTGTTCTTTTAAATGTGTTTAGTCTGTGTCCAGCAACAAAGAACACAGAAGAAGAAACAATAAAAATACAAATACAATTTTGAAAAAGTCGGCCTCCACAATGCATTAAAAAGAAGTTGTATGAAATCAGACTAATTTTAGAGGTGGTGGTTAAGTAAGTATAACGATTGTAATACAAGTCATGTGATTAGTCATGTCTTTCATGGGCGTCTGTAAGTGCGTTGTATTCAGAACTTGCCCAGATTCTCTTCTGATTGAGCTGTTTTGCATTTTCCCATGTTGTATTCCATCAGTAACCATGATTGTGATTGAGACTGTTTGAGCTGAACATGAATCCTGCTCTGGTAGACCTGTGGTTAAAGGCTGCTCCTCTGTGTGGTTGTGCAGGTTCCTGGCAGAGAGTCAGGGCAAGAAGCAGGTGTGTGAGCGGGAGGCAGGGGAGGACGGGGAGCACAGCTCGTCTGACGAGCAGGAGGCAGAGACCGGCCCGCCCGCCGCCCTCTACAGCAGTCTGGCAGCGCTGCCAGACCCCAAGGAGGACAGCAGCCTGCCTTTCTTTGACGTGGAGGAGGAGCAGTTCCTCCGGTCCCAGGGCCTGAAGGACAGGGAGGCGGAGAGCGACCCGACCAAGCCCAAAGCCCCGCTGACAGCCAGAGACATCTTCGGGAAGTGGGAGGACGAGGGGCCGTACTACAAGGAGAAGAGCCGGAGGGAGGTGGAGGAGGTGGAGGAAGACCTGGAGCACATGGAGAACGAGCTGTACCGGAGCCGCAAGCTGTCCAAGAAGGAGGAGAAGGCCAAGAAAAAGGAGAAGAAGGAGAAGGAGAAGAGGAGTCCCACGCTGTCCCCGGTGGTTCCTCGAGGTGTGGACAGCAGGGAGAGGGACAAGCCTCTGTTCCCCAGCGCCCGCGAGGAGTCCCCTGCCAGACGGCCCTCTGGGAAGAGGGAGGACTTTGAACTGAAAGTAAACTCCTTCGATGAAATGCCCAGGTTTGTGTGTCTATCACCTCACATGGCACCAATACAGCTGAGACTAAACAGCCTCCCACGACAGGTTCTGAGAACGTCTGGCCGGTGTGTGTGTGTGTGTGTGATCTTGTCTCTCTCTGTCCAGTTTTTCAGGTGTGTTGAAGGATGGCCGCGTGCCCCGGGACCTGCTTCCCTCTAAGAGAGACCAGGAGTTCCGCTCCATCTTCGAGCACCTTCAGCAGGCGCAGCTGCGCCGCAGCCCATCAGAGCTGTTCGCTCAGCACATCGTCACCATCGTGCACTACATCAAAGGTGAGGCGCTTCATATCTCTGTGCTCTCATGCTGCTGACACACAGGGGGCATTTGAATCGTTGCCCACTTAAGAGGCCTCATAAATAATAAAAGGATAATCAGCATCCACTCAGGAGTCAGTCCTGTAGGTAGGAGAGCTGGCTGGTGAGTTGACTGCGTGTGTGTTTGCAGCTCAACACTTCCGCTCGTCAGGCATGACGCTGAGCGAGCGCTTTGCCATGTACCAAAGAAAGGCTGCAGAGACGGAAATGATGAAGCCAAGAAGGAGCCCAGAGATCCACAGGTACACCCTGCCTCCCCACACACCCTCACACACCCTGCCTCCCCACACACCCTCACACACCCTGCCTCCCCACACACCCTCACACACCCTGCCTCCCCACACACCCTCACACACCCTGCCTCCCCACACACCCTCACACACCCTGCCTCCCCACACACCCTCACACACCCTGCCTCCCCACACACCCTCACACACCCTGCCTCCCCACACACCCTCACACACCCTGCCTCCCCACACACCCTCACACACCCTGCCTCCCCACACACCCTCACACACCCTGCCTCCCCACACACCCTGCCTCCCCACACACCCTGCCTCCCCACACACCCTCACACACCCTGCCTCCCCACACACCCTGCCTCCCCACACACCCTGCCTCCCCACACACCCTCACACACCCTGCCTCCCCACACACCCTGCCTCCCCACACACCCTGCCTCCCCACACACCCTCACACACCCTGCCTCCCCACACACCCTGCCTCCCCACACACCCTGCCTCCCCACACACCCTCACACACCCTGCCTCCCCACACACCCTGCCTCCCCACACACCCTGCCTCCCCACACACCCTCACACACCCTGCCTCCCCACACACCCTGCCTCCCCACACACCCTGCCTCCCCACACACCCTCACACACCCTGCCTCCCCACACACCCTGCCTCCCCACACACCCTGCCTCCCCACACACCCTGCCTCCCCACACACCCTCACACACACCCAGAGATCCACAGGTACACCCTGCCCTCACACACACCCAGCCAAAACCAGTTACTGGGGATGGCATGTTCTGACAGCCTGTTCTGTGTGCGTGGGTGCGTCTCCTGACTGTTGGTGTGTTCCTCAGGAGGATTGATGTCTCCCCCAGTGCCTTTAAGAGGCACTCTCAGCTGTTTGAGGAGATGGAGGAGACCAGCTACAAGGTGACCGGCCTTTTTCACATTTGAAGTGTTTGGAGAGAAACGTTGAGATGATCCGAAGCAGCAGGTTTCAGCTGTCTGCCTTTCTTTTAAAGGAGAATCATAAGTCTAAATCAAAAGGTCCAGTTGTGTATTGTTGTACCAAGAGAGCCCCCAAGCCTGTGAGATGAGATATGGTTATTGAGAGGGTGTATACGTACCCAAGCAAAGGCTAAGAGGAGGGGACTTAACATCCTGTATCCAAGCCTCTCAAAGGACTCTTATCAATGCCATTGTAAGTATTTCTCCTCCAGCAAAATGTATTCCAGTATTGTAGAATGATGTTCTGATGGTGGAGTGTGAATGAGTGTGTGTGCATGCAGCTGTGTCTCAGGACTAAAGCCAGTCCACCTGCACCCTCAGTTAAACAAGCTTGTGTACCACGCTACGGATATGAGACAGTATGTGGTGCAGATGTAATGAACACACTTAAGCACAAGTCTAAACTCAGCAAATACTAGTTCACAGATCTGTCATGTTTGATGAGAATGCAGTGAGTGTTTTATGAGTGTTGAATGTGAGGAAGGGTACATTCTGAGCCCCACCAGTAGATGGGGTGCATTCTGAGCCCCACCAGTAGATGGGGTGCATTCTGAGCCCCACCAGTAGATGGGGTGCAGATGTGTGTGTGAGCTGTTCCTCCCCTGCATGCTGTGGTCTCTGCTGTAGCTTGTGTGTGTGCTGGCATGAAAACGTGGCCCCGCAGTCCTGGTGCAGAGGAATCAGCCAACCGTAACACGTTACCTAGACCAGTGGTTCTCAATCCTGGTCCTCGGGACCCCCTGCCCTGCATGTTTTAGATGTTTCCCTGCTCCAACACCTGTTTTAGATGTTTCCCTGCTCCAACACACCTGAATCAGGTGTGTTGGAGCAGGGAAACATCTAAAACATGCAGGGCAGGGGGTCCCGAGGACCAGGATTGAGAACCACTGACCTAGACGATCAGTTCATCACCACTGATACAGCCAACCTTAACACGTTACCAAGACGATCAGTTCATCACCACTGATACAGCCAACCTTTACACGTTACCTAGACGATCAGTTCATCACCACTGATACAGCCAACCTTAACACGTTACCAAGACGATCAGTTCATCACAACTGATACAGCCAACCTTTACACGTTACCTAGACGATCAGTTCATCACCACTGATACAGCCAACCTTAACACGTTACCTAGACGATTAGTTCATCACCACTGATACAGCCAACCTTAACACGTTACTTAGACGATACCTTTGCTCTCCACCACACTGCGGGTCCCTACGCTGTGTGTTCCATGTGTGAAGTTATCAAGCATTCTGACAGTCTGGAAGCAGAAGGCCTGTACTAACCCCCAGGACCCTGCTGTGTCTCTGCAGGATCAAAGTAAGAAACCCAAAGGAGATGTAATGGACCTGCGCCTGGATATTGAGCGCCGTAAAAGGTTCTCAGCCAAGGAATACAAGCAGGAGGGAGACAAGGGCTCCGGGGGGTCTCACGGGCCCAGCCCTGAGAAGTCCTCCGACAAGGCAGCCAAGCACCACAAGAAGTCCAAGTATGTGGATATGCCGTGTTCCCTGTGTGTCTCACCTGCCCCACACCCAGCTGGCCTGTGCTGTGCTGCCCATGTTCCCTGTGTGTCTCACCTGCTCTCTGTCCTTCACAGGAAGAGCAAGAAGAGACGAGAGCGCTCTCCCTCTTCCTCCTCCTCCTCCTCCCCCTCTCCACCCTTCAGGGGGAAGTCCTTCATGGCGGAGGGGATGGAGCACATGGAAGGGTTCAGCAAGCATCGCTTCAGTCCACGGGACTACCCTGGGCCCTCAGGGCCACTGGAGCGGGGGCCGGGGCCCAGGGGGCCGGGGGACAGGGGGCCGGGGGACAGGGGGCCGGGGGACAGGGGGCCGGGGGACAGGGGGCCCATGGACAGGAGCCCCAGGGACTATGAAATGGACAGGGGACGAGGACGTGGCTTTGTAAGTGTCCCTTCTCTGCTCTTCTCCTGTGTGGTTACAGGCTCACCGCTCACCTGTACATGTCACTGCTCTGCTCTCTTCCTTCACCCTAACTGCTGTAGTGAACATGATGATGATGATACTGTATAATACTTATATCATGCACAACAGGATCTATGAAGGTAAAATAACAAAATCCTTAACACTGAACACAACCTAATTCCCAAACCACCTCTAATTTCTCTCTGTTTTCTTTGACCTTTTATTTATCCATTTTTGAAGTTATCTAGATTTCTGCTCTCCTGTTGAGCTGTGTTAGGTTTCTGACTCTGGCTGTGGTTTCAGTTCCCCAGGGTGAGGGGTAGGGGCTGGAGCAGGGGCGGTTACCCTGGAAACAACAGCAGCAACGGTCAGGCCCCCCCCGCCAGCGCCCCTGTCAGGCCCCCTGAGGAGGAGTGGGACCCAGAGTACACGCCCAAGAGCAGGAAGTACTACTTTGTGAGTTCCTGCTCCGGCTTGCAACACGGTCACACTTCCCCAAAACACATTTGCTGTCTTTCCCCCCTCTCATCTGTTAGTCTCTCCTCTGTGTGTCTCTTCTCTGTGTGTGTGTGTGTGTGTGTGTGTGTGTGTCAGCATGATGACCGTGAGGGGGAGAAGTCGTGGCTGGAGGGTCGGGGGCGTGGCCGGGGGGCCTTCCCCCGCAGCAGGGGGCGCTTCGTCTACAGGAAGGGAGGCAGCAGCCCCAAGTGGACCCACGACCTGTACCAGGCCCCCGAGGCCGGGGCCGGGGAGGAGGACGGCCCTGAGGCCCAGCTCAAGCCCCAAGACTCCGACTCCAAACTGTAGCTCCTCGGCCCGGACAGAGGCAGGTGAGGCTGTCTGGTAGAGTAGGCCGGAGGCCCAGCATCAGAATGTTGTGTGTCCCCCACAAGACAAGTGTGGTAAGGATTTGCATAAATAAATCATATCAATTTTTGAGCCGATTTCACAGTATGGGTCGTACAAGAACTGACTCATTGAATTGAGTTAAAAGCAAAACGTTTGATGTTTTTATGTTAATTACCAGTCTTAGTTCCTGGGTGTGTTTTTTTTTTTAAATGTAAAGACACAGTTTGTTAGCCATACTGGACTTGATGTTTTTCGAGTTGGTCTTCAAAGGGCCTGGTTGGGGATTACTATATTCAGTTTAAGGACAGCTTCCTTCATCTCCCGTAAGAGTCTCACGCTTTTGTGCCTTAGAATCCATCGTTGTTGTCTCTGCTCCATGGCCACGTTTCACTAGACAGGATGTTTTACTCTGCTCACTTCTGTGGTGTTGCATGACCTGTGACCCCAGCCTACCCCCAGGGACAGTCACACCCCTCCCAGGCTCTGAGTCGCTGCTCTGTGTGCTTCTACATGTTCTAAAGGTCCTCACACATCCAAACATTGTTTTACCACTAACACTGTATTTCTTATCAAGATCATCGATGTTTAACTGTGTGTGTAGGACGTTCTCGTCCAGATAGTTGATGTCTTTTCTTTCTTTCTTTTTTTTTTACACATCAACAAATGCAAACAAAAATATATGTGTTTGTGCCTCCTGTCAAATTATTTTAAGAATATTTCATTTAGATTTAAAAGCGAGAAATAATTCCAGCGGGACATAATTAAGACATGTAAAAACTAAATTATTGCCGTCTTTGCATCTTGGGAGTTGAAATGTTTCAAAATAAAAGGATATTGTCGATTGAGTTTATCTGTAATATTCCAGACTGTACCTGAAGTTGAATCTGCTGTTTAAATAAAGGACTCCTGGTAAGAGTCTCAAGTCAGTCTAGTGTGGATGATGGAGACAGACTGACCAGCAGGGGGCGGTGATGTTGTGCAGCAGACTGACCAGCAGGGGGCGGTGATGTTGTGCAGCAGACTGACCAGCAGGGGGCGGTGATGTTGTGCAGCAGACTGACCAGCAGGGGGCGGTGATGCAAATGAGACTGACGTCTCATTTGCTCAGCAGGATCAGACTTTTTCTTCTTCTGTTCTTTAAGAGGTGAAACATGTTCTCTTTAATTTTCAATAAATCTTATCCAATTTACTTTAAGTAATCCAGTAATCATTGTTTATGAATATGTGTCTGCCTTCCACCAGTGTGATAGTCATACGTTCCGACTAAATCGGTGGGTTGAGTGAATACCGGCAAAGTCATTTCAATAATTCAGTTACTTGTGCAGTTTGACACAGCAGTACTACGATCATCATAAAAGTGTAGGATAATAAATCCATTGTAATTTCCAGAAGACATTTGGAGCCCTTAGTCAGCTGTTCTGCTGTAATTCCAAGCCCACAGTATCCTGCTCTGCACACTGCTAGGAAGTGGAGACTACCGTGAGAATAAATCTTAATTATTTTTGTTTAAATCTTAGTGTGTAATTAAGAAGCATCAACTGGGATAAAAGAATTTGGGTGCCTGTTGTTTTGATTGGCTCTAGCCAGGGAGTCTGGTTCCATTAACTAACAAGAACACGCAACTCAACTTTAGCAGCCTGAAGTTGCGTAACTGGAACATTCGCCTGCTTTCTTTCGCCCCACAACGAGACCCTGAGGCAGTGATCCAACAAGACATCCACCGGCGTTACACACACAAAACAACCAAGCGTTTTATTTACTATCAGAAGGAAAAAGACGTATCCCATGGGGCAAAGTTTACCCGGAATGCTGCGCTAGGAAAACACTGCCTTGGTAAGATCTACAGTAGGAGCAGCCCTGGAGTATCTGATGTGGGACAGGAGCCTATTCATCAGCCCTGAGCAGAGGCCAGCCTCGCTGGAGCCCCTGAGCAGAGGCCAGCCTCGCTGGAGCCCTGAGCAGAGGCCAGCCTCGCTGTAGCCCCTGAGCAGAGACCAGCCTCGCTGGAGCCCTGAGCAGAGGCCAGCCTCGCTGGAGCCCTGAGCAGAGGCCAGCCTCGCTGGAGCCCTGAGCAGAGGCCAGCCTCGCTGGAGCCCTGAGCAGATGCCAGCCTCGCTGGAGCCCTGAGCAGAGGCCAGCCTCGCTGGAGCCCTGAGCAGAGGCCAGCCTCGCTGGAGCCCTGAGCAGAGGCCAGCCTCGCTGGAGCCCTGAGCAGAGGCCAGCCTCGCTGGAGCCCTGAGCAGAGGCCAGCCTCGCTGGAGCCCTGAGCAGAGGCCAGCCTCGCTGGAGCTGGAACAGAGGGGCTTATGGGACTGTGGAATGGGAACACAGGAAGTGACAGGGTCAGAGAAGACGGCTGACAAGAGCCAAAGAATGTTGGGTTTGTGTGGGAAACTTGCTAATATTAGTCTGGAAGATTGATGTTGGGATTGTGGGAGAAGGATGACAAGTAAAGTATTCAAGATTCAAATACTTAATATACAAGGACACAGCATGATTTTACATCATGTTTAAATAGAAATATGTATTATTATGCAGAATTACAAAATGCATAACTTTGTGGTATATGAAGAAACAGGACAGCCATACATAATATCTCTGACTATACAGCTTCACGGCTCAGAGAAGTGAGCTTATCTAATGAAGCTTGTCTTCTGCAGTCTCTGATGTCATTGGTCAGGACCAGGGAAGTCTCAGGTGATTGGTCAGGACCAGGGAAGTCTCAGGTGATTGGTCAGGACCAGGGAAGTGTGAGGTGATTGGTCAGGACAAGAGAAGTGTCCTAGTGGTAGTGTACCCGTCCTACGGTCCCTGTTCCTGTGACCAGGATGTCTGGCTGTCCGTTCCTCCAGATATCCCTGATGATGCGCTCCCTCTCCTCCAGACGCCGAGCCTTCTCCAGCTCCTCCGCAGACGCGAACACGTCCACGCTCCTCACCATGCCTGTCTGGCTGCGGTCTGTCAGTGGGCTGACCAGGACTTTGGAGACGTCTTCCTCCTCACTGCTGTCCCCCTCTGAGCTCTCGTCCTCCCCTCTCTCCTTCAGCTGACTCCGGTGGGCCGGGGGCGGGGTGCGGGCACGCTGGCAGGTCTTGCAGGCGATGACCGTCACCAGGAGACAGAGGGCCAGGAGCAGCCCAGAACACACACCCATCATGAAGTAGAGGGCGAAGGTTTCTGGGTTGGCTGGGAGGGAAGAGATGGGTTGATGGGTTCATTCAGAAGTTCATAACTCACACTCACAAGGTCAGGAGGTCAAAGTTACCTGCTTGAACGTCCAACATAATGAATGAGAAAAAGAATGTTTTCCTCTTTAAGACACTTTTTAGTTAAAAGGGCTGGAAATGGGGACCTTCACATGATATTTAAGGGGCTAACTAACCCTACACAGCAGAAGGGTGTTTAGCCAAAGACAACAGAACACATAAGTCCCTGGAACGGACTGAGGTTACACAGACGTCACCTCTCAGAGGAGATCTGAAAACACGGGGTTGACAAAGGTTTTATCCTTTCTTGAGCTACTTGTCTCCGACTAAACCAGCGAGCCAGACAGGCACAGCCAAGTTACCTTTGATGTGAGCGAAGGTGGCCATGCTGTTGCTAAGGAGCTCCATGTCTTTCCTGATTGGTTCCATTTTTACTTCTGGTCGTCACATCTCCTGATCTGCAGTCGGAGGTCTTGAAGCCAAAACACAAGAAGAAACGTAAACATGAGACCTTCTGGCTTCTCAGTGCTCTTAGCTGGAGAATTGTTTTGACTCTTGGGTAGGAAATGGCAACATTAAATTATATAAAGTGTTGTTAGCCATTTTGTATAAACAAACATTTTAGGGTTTAATTGGAGCAAATTAAATGTAGCAGAGTTTCCTTCCTGAGAAGCAATGGAGTCATGCTGGTTTAAACCAGCACTATCAGTAGATACAGACTCCCTCTATGAACACCCTCTTCCTGTATGGAAATACACAGCCACACTCTCCCAAAAGATTTTAAACACAATTACAACCAAGAAGAGGGAGGTTGTGTGGTAAAGTTCTCCAAAGCAAAGTGAAGCAACATGCCAGTGGCTAAGGAAGACGTGGTGTTTTTACACAACTACAGTCCACAGATCCAGGGGCAGACAGCTTTAACACCTCCTGTTTCCAGACAAGTCCCAATAACTCCTGGAATTAACTGTGGACATGCACAGGCCAGCAGCTGTAGCTGTTTATGTGCCCCATAAAATGTCCTCTCTTTCAACCCCACACACTTCCTGCTTCCATAGTTAAATTAAGATTCAAATTATGAAATTTGCAATTTAAACAGAATCCAGGAGTGATATTCAGGTAAATTGTGCTTCAGCCATATTAAGTAACCCAAAAAACGGATTGTGGTGAAAAGTAAACCAAACACACACTCTACAGTCAACATAAAGTAACATGTGGTAATTAATAACATACATGTGTGACAGGCATGCAGAGCCCTGTGATCTTGGAACCGTGTGAGTGTAGCTGTGAGGCCTTCCACTCTCTTCCTGCTGCTGTGCCCATAAAGTCTGTGACATCTTAAAATATATAGACACAGCCCTCACAGTTGCTACTAAAAAAGCAATGTGTTATCCTGTTGGCTCCCAGAAAACTAGACTTTCTTATTTGGTCAAATCTAATGTCTGGTAAATGTCTAACATTATTTTCAAAAATCAACAGTCTCTTCACAGTAATTAGATCAATCATAGGATACGCACATGTAAATCACAGTTATAGTGACAGCTCATTAGCAGACAACAACTCACCTGGTCTTGGGTAAAGTATAGCCGTGGTCAATCCATAGATCCAATAATAGTTGCTTATATTGTTGTCAATCTACACCTGTGAGGTTTTACAGTTCAGGGTCAGTCAGGCAGCTCAGCTGGTGGATGATCTGGCAGCTGAGACGAGCCGGACCTTCTGAGGAGAGTCCAGCCCTCACCCTCCCCCTTCTGAGGAGAGTCCAGCCCTCACCCTCCCTCCTCTGCTGTGGAGCATCATGGGTAACTACCCCCCCCCCCCCCCGCCCAGGGGGGGCCTGAGCGAGAGGGAGCGGCGTCATGGTTCAGCTGGAAGGTTGTGTTTCCTGAGAGACGGGAGGTGAAGGCAGACTAGTCTACAGTAAGCTCTCATCATCTGCAGGAGCCGAGGAATGACAAACTCAAAACACGAATAAATCTTCTCAAAATCTTCAGACTTTAGAGTCCACTAACACTGTAGGTATTATGTGTTTGCCTCTGTGTGGAGCTCAGCCCTCTGTGTGTGTGTGTGCATCTGCCGACCTTAGCCGTGCCACAGTGAGGTCTGTTCAATGTTAAGCCAGGAGGGTGTAACAGGAAATAGCTCACTGGCTGCTGTGGGCACGATTCTGGGTGCAGAGGGACTGGGGATTAAACAGGTTTTTGTCCGTTTCCATCTCAGGTTTTTGAGGAATTCATTTAACAATATGTCCATAACAGGATTTAGTCCAAGTGCTTCCAACACCATAGGACTGCAGCAGGTGCTGTGTAAGAACAGTTGTGTCAATATTAAAGTCTGAAGGCGTTCTGTGTGAGTGGAGACCTTGTTTTTTATTATTTCAAGCCACTTTTAGGACCAAATATGGCATTTTGACTGCCTCTGTAAAGTTCTATTCTGAGAACTAGGAGTGTTGATGTGGCACTCAGGCTGGTGTTTTCAGAAGCAGCTATTATGTGGTTGTTGTTGTCATTCAGAGCTGACAGGCAGAGTTGGTTGTAGAGAAAATCTCCAAACCCCAGCCTGGTCCAATCCTCAGGCCCAGACAATGAAGGGACAGCACATTCCTGAGATCCTGACCCAGGCCACAGTCCTGCAGGCCCACTAGCGCCAGCTGCAACTCCTCTCATAGCGGGGACAGGCTGGTCAGGGAGGGACTGGGGTTACCGCTAACCCTAACCCGCCCTCCAGTTTTGACTGCCTGTGTTATGTCAGGGTTATCTTTTCTCTGACAACACAAGAATAACACCCACATCTAGTACATCCCATGACTCTGAAACATGCATGTTTCCCCCTTTCGCAACTAAGAACCAACTCTTTCTTTTGTTTATTTATACCCGTTAAGCTTAACCTTCATCGGCTTCTAGAAGTTACTTTATCCATTATGAGGAGCAGGAGGCAGGTGTGAAAGCTGTTTGTTAGGGCTCAGCTGTGGACGACGCCCGCTTGTTTACCCGGCAGCACACTGGAGCTGATAAATGAGTCATGTTTTCCCTGGATGGTGGGCAGTGACCAGCCTGGTTGTGTGGACACTGGGAAGGTTCCAGACCCATGGGGCATTACGGTCCCTTAATCCTCCCTCTCCCGAAGAACAGAGTGTGTCTCTAGAGAGGGATGGAGAAAGACGGGGGAGAGAGAGGGAACAGCTTGTCTCTCTCTACATGGGAGAGAGACAGAGGGAACAGCTTGTCTCTCTACATGGGAGAGAGACAGAGGGAACAGCTTGTCTCTCTCTACATGGGAGAGAGACAGAAGGAACAGCTTGTCTCTCTACATGGGAGAGAGACAGAAGGAACAGCTTGTCTCTCTCTACATGGGAGAGAGACAGAGGGAACAGCTTGTCTCTCTACATGGGAGAGAGACAGAAGGAACAGCTTGTCTCTCTCTACATGGGAGAGAGACAGAGGGAACAGCTTGTTTCTCTACATGGGAGAGAGACAGAGGGAACAGCTTGTCTCTCTCTACATGGGAGAGAGACAGAGGGAACAGCTTGTCTCTCTCTACATGGGAGAGAGACAGAGGGAACAGCTTGTCTCTCTACATGGGAGAGAGACAGAGGGAACAGCTTGTCTCTCTCTACATGGGAGAGAGACAGAGGGAACAGCTTGTCTCTCTCTACATGGGAGAGAGACAGAGGGAACAGCTTGTCTCTCTCTACATGGGAGAGAGAGAGGGAACAGCTTGTCTCTCTACATGGGAGAGAGACAGAGGGAACAGCTTATCTCTCTCTACAGGCTCTGGTCGACACTTTGTTGGCCCCTGCTCATCTATTCACAACACAAAAAAGTTACAAAATAAAAAGCTTTATTGTAAATATGAATTCAGTTCTCTATATCTTGAAGACAACTCAAAGAGAGTAACTTGTCCCAGTTTCTGTTTTGCAACATTTAACAGTCTCACTGAACTTCTCCCTAATCACCTTAGTCTTAAAGCTACAAAAAGTATTGCCTTACAGCACATTGCTGGACAGTTCACTGAGCAGTCAAGTTACTTCTTAGTCTTGGCATACTCTTTTCTCCCTCCTTTCTCCCCAGCAAAGTTGCGAACACGGTGTATGCGTGCCAGCTGCGACTGTATGGTCTCCACAATGTTCACGTCGTCCGGTATATGTACGTAACGGATGTTACGGCCCGTGACGAAAAGGTCCGCCAACTGACTCTGCCTCCCACGGCGATCCCGGTAAAGTACCTCTTCCAAGCGGACGTTCATAAAGGCGTCCACGTTTATGACCCGTCCCCGGGCAGTGCTCTCGTCCCTCAGGTCCACCGTGGTGACCTGTCCGTGGAGACCCTGGAGGAGGATCACCAGGCTGTTCTCTGCGATGGTGCGCTCGCGGATGGAGTGGGTAACCTCCATTAGTTTCGAAGTTTATAGGATCCAGCCACTGAAAATGGAGATGCCATCGACGTAAATAATTAGGATTAAAAAGTGTAGCATTTGACCACGAACATCATTTATAACTAAATCTCTCTCTTTGACCTCTCCACAAGCCTAGCCTAAATATTTTTTTTTACAAGTACATCCAGACAAATCTTGCTGGTATAGCGAACATCTAGTAGCGCTTTATCTGACAAGTACAACCAGTCTGCTAGCTAGTTTTGCTTGTCTGCCTGAATGTTTAAAATGAAATCACTAACATACACAGTCAGTTATTTCATGAAACGAACGTGTCTTACAAAACTCACATTAGTTTAGATGCATTTCTTTGCTTGAGTTTGAAACGTTCTTCAGAAGTTCACGTTTGTCAACACGGGATTAAAACCTTCCGGCGTGGTGCACTCTGATGACGTCTTATGTGTGCACCGCTACTGCCCCCTAGTGTCTCACGAGGTCTGCTGGACCCAAGTCTCCGCCTCTGAAAAGTTCTATCGTAAGTAAAAAATAATGAAAAACAGAAAAAAGATTTGATAGCTTCAATAGCTTTTGTTTATTTGACAAAATGATGAAACGTTATGCCACAAACTTGACATTTACAAATATTTATTGATTGTTATAAATACTTGTACGGTAATGATGGAAAGTGCAATAAACATTCAAATATAATGCAAATAATCTTCGATGGAAAACAATAAAATGCCTGTAAATTCTAATAAAATCGAACTCCTATTTACACACTAGAGACAGTACCATGATGGGTAACATGCAGGTTGATCATCAGGTGATATAAATACCAAGAAGTTGCATCTTGACATGGCAGTGCCAGAATGACCCAATCAGGAGCCTGATAAGACCATCCTTGATCAGACTGACCACAGTACTCTCATACCTTCATCACTCTCTGGGCAGATGTGAGTGGCCATGACCATGCCCAAGTTACAACACTGATGAAACAGCTCCACAGGAGTCACAGTTCATCCATCATGGCGAGCAGGTCGTCTCCTTTACTGCTGGGGCCCTCTGATTGGCTGCCCTCTTCTGCAAACTCCTCCACTATCCGAGCCAGCTCCGTGTTGGTCTGCACGTCCTGAAACACATCCAGGAGGACAAGGACTAAGAACACAGCTGTACCACCCTGGGCCCACACATCCACCAGCACAGCTGTACCACCCTGGGCCCACACACATCCACCAACACAGCTGTACCACCCTGGGCCCACGCACATCCACCAACACAGCTGTACCACCCTGGGCCCACACATCCACCAGCACAGCTGTACCACCCTGGGCCCACACACATCCACCAACACAGCTGTACCACCCTGGGCCCACACACACACCAGCACAGCTGTACCACCCTGGGCCCACACACACACCAGCACAGCTGTACCACCCTGGGCCCACACACACACCAGCACAGCTGTACCACCCTGGGCCCACACACACACCAGCACAGCTGTACCACCCTGGGCCCACACACACACCAGCACAGCTGTACCACCCTGGGCCCACGCACATCCACCAACACCGCTGTACCACCCTGGGCCCACACACACCAGCACAGCTGTACCACCCTGGGCCCACACACACACCAGCACAGCTGTACCACCCTGGGCCCACACACATCCACAGTCCCAAAGAAGCACAGGGAATCCTACCTGTGTTGCTTGAATACTAATCACTTCAAATAACGAGGCCCCGCCCTCTCCCGAAGCTGAGCTGTCAAAAGGAAACATGTTGAAAGATCACAAGCATGTACCAACGTGCAGCATGACTCAGACAGGAGGACTAAACGCCCCCAGGTGAGGTCCCACTCACGCCTGCTCCTCTTCCTGGTCGGAGGAGAACAGGTTGACCCGGAAGCAGATCTCAGAGTGAACCAGACTCTCCACCTCCATCCCTCCCATCAGATGGGCCAGCAGGTTCAGCTCCTCCTTGGCCAGGGGGTTCGGGGCCGAGCTGTCCTGTAGCACGACAACGTAACCACACCGAGTTAGTGACACCGTATACTACTGTGTGACACAGTACATTACAGTGTGCCAATTGTACATTGTTCAACCGGAGGGTAGATGACTGGAATCACTGGGGTGTTGTACAGGAAGTGGTGAAAGGGACTAAGAATGTACAGCATGCTGACTTCACTTCAGTTGTACCTTCAGAGAGGAGCTCTTGGATGTGTGAGTCTCATCTGGCTGGGTCACGCTGTACCTGAAAACACAACACGGGTACACAGACTCAAACAGCCTGATGGAATCTGCTTCTCTTTCTCTCCTTGGTTCCTGTAGTATCTGAATGTTTCCAGTTTTCACATGTGATTTCCATTTCAATGTCTGGATTCTGTGGTTCACTACATTTACACACTGGGAACCACGATGTAACTATAGAAACTTGATTACCATTAATTAACATAAATTCTGATCAGGGTTTTACACTTGTAAGATATTCACATAAAAATGCTTGACTGTTATTGCGATGCTGTGAAGAAGTACTTACATATTGGTGCCAAGTCTGATGACTCTATTTCCAAAAAGCTCAAAAGAGCCCTCTTGTGGGGGATTTGTGTAACTGCCACCCGTAGGGAATTCCCATCGTCTCATCTCTTTCCCTCTGCTGTTAAACACCCTGTGACAGAGGGCGAGACAGGACAGATCCACCATGCTTGAACAGCTAGTTCTGCATGTTACTTCCTCTACGCCCAGGAAGGGCTCTACTCCCTTCAGGAAGCAGCTAACCATGTCAAAGCTGATCTTCTAACTGACCGTTAAAACATCTTTCACACTTCCTGCAACAGATCTTGTGCAGCTGTCAGGAAGAGGATTACCTGATGAACCCTGGGACCTCTGACCCCTGGGGCACTGGGCCGGTGGTCGGGAGGGCAAAATGTCCGTTGGGATTCTGCACTTTATTAGTGAGGAAAAGTGACACCTGCAGAAAGAATATCGTTACAAAATTTATATTCATACAGACACAAAACATTTCAGTTTTCCGTTTCAACAAACACTTACACGGACATGCATGTCTTGAAAGAATATGAGCAGCGTTTGCCTGAGGAGTTGAAATTCACTCTCAGACAGCGGGGTGTACACCTGTAATAACAAGTTAGAAGTAAGAGTTGAAAGCTGAATGCTGAAGGACACCATCATACAGTAAGTAACTTCATTTAAACTTTTTCCTGCCATAACTTTGTCCCTGTGTTAACTACCTCGATGATCTTTCGATGTGTCTCGTCCACTTGGTTGGCAATGATGGGGGTGTCTTTCACAAACTCTTTCAAAGCGTCTATGTGGTTGTATGAAATAAGCAGCAGGTCTCTGGGTCGAGGGCAGAGCAGTATCTGGTACTTGAAAGCCATCACCATCAACTCGTAAAGCTGGATGGGGAACCACGCAAGGCACAGGTATCCATGGTGACAGTTAACAATGACACATGCTGGACGTCATAGCTACTAGACACAACAACACTGGCCCTCCCGCACTATTTTAAGTTTGAGTACATTTGTTTTACTCAAACTGCAACCAGGTCCTTCTCTTGTCATGGAGTTACTTGATGCAGGTCTAGGTTGTGCACGCAGCAGCAGTCTTGTGTCTAACCTCATCAGACACTCAGATGTTACTTCTTGTCTCCCTGCTCATTACACTCACCAAACACTGGTCTCTGTTCAAACTGGCCGAGTGCTCAGTGCTGGTACACATTGCATGGGTGCCCTTCTAGTGGAACTAGAGGACCAGTCTATACGGGTGGTTAGAGGACTAGTCTATATGGGTGGTTAGAGGACCAGTCTATACGGGTGGTTAGAGGACCAGTCTATATGGGTGGTTAGAGGACCAGTCTATACGGGTGGTTAAAGGACCAGTCTATACGGGTGGTTAGAGGACCAGTCTATATGGGTGGTTAAAAGACCAGTCTATATGGGTGGTTAGAGGACCAGTCTATACGGGTGGTTAGAGGACCAGTCTATACGGGTGGTTAGAGGACCAGTCTATACGGGTGGTTAGAGGACCAGTCTATACGGGTGGTTAGAGGACCAGTCTATATGGGTGGTTAGAGGACCAGTCTATACGGGTGGTTAGAGGACCAGTCTATACGGGTGGTTAGAGGACCAGTCTATATGGGTGGTTAGAGGACCAGTCTATACGGGTGGTTAGAGGACCAGTCTATATGGGTGGTTAGAGGACCAGTCTATACGGGTGGTTAGAGGACCAGTCTATATGGGTGGTTAGAGGACCAGTCTATACGGGTGGTTAGAGGACCAGTCTATACGGGTGGTTAGAGGACCAGTCTATATGGGTGGTTAGAGGCTCTGCTATAGAGTGCCCGTACCCTGTCCATGCTGGCTGGGTTGAGCCTCATGATGGAAGCGTGGGCCAGCCGTGTTAGCACGGTTCTCAAAGCCCTGTGAGAGTAGAGCTCCTGAGGCATGAGAAGTTCCTCCATGAATCCTTTATTAAACATGGTGCCAATTATGTCATTAATAACTGAGGGTGTAAAAGGGTACAGAAAGAAGAAAAATATGATCTTGAGGGAAAATGGCCCCGAAGCAGCACATACCACAGTGAAGAGAGTTTATGCTGAACTTCAGCATGTGCAGCAGATACAAATTATAACTCAAAGCAATTTTTATTATCCAGTTGCTAATATACTTCTAAAGAAAATTTAAGAAATATGAAATAACTCATTAGGTTCTCATAATACGAAGGTCTGCTTTAGATAGGCAGAGACTGTATCTACACACATTATACCTCTTTTTCGGTCGTCCTCTGACCACACACCTTCAACCCAGTGGTTTGTCAAAGATAGAAAAAAAAATAGATACAAGATTATTTAGTTGTCAAGTGGCTAATAACCCACTACCTGTCCTTAGCAGTGTCAGCTGCAGCACTACTAGTCTCTATTATTAGCTTGCTACGTATAGCTGCTGTCTGTCATGTGAGCTAGTTAGATTACCTTTGTGTGTGTTATCATCACTTGTGTTTTGTGCTCGGAGGCGTTGGTCAAGAATATAGAGCATTTCTCCACCGAGATTGATGAAAAGCAGAGGAAGTGTCTTCATAGACATTTTAAAGGTCTAAGGCTGGATTAGCTAACCAGCTAGGTAGCTTTGCTAACCAACAGGTTTTGAAATGAGATGGCAACTACTAATTGGCTTAACTACAAGGTTCGCCGGCTACTGACAAAGCCAGTTGCTATCATTCTTGTTTCACTCATAAGTACCAAATACATAAATGGTCATCTGTGACAGTTACAGATTCTAAATTGTTTTATTGGTGATTTCTTTTTTCCTTCTTGCTGTTCTGAGCTCTTCTTCAGCGTTCAACAGGTAGGCCTACGGTTTGCAAAAATCTGATTCGTCTGGACATCACGTGGTACGGCATAGTACAGCCAATCACAAGCGGCAGAACTTTCCCCACTGAGTTCTGTAACATGAACAGAATAGAGCTGGCTAATTAACTTTTGATATGATAAATTAACTTTAACACGGCTAAGTTTAAGGGTGGTCAATCCACTTAGACTACTTACTAAGTTCCTTATGCTTCAAAGATTTTTTCATGACATATAATGTACTGCAGATACTTATACTAAATAATTAAAATGACAATGCAATGTAAATTAAATTAACCTATTGTACTAATTGGTTTGTGGACCAATGCATTCTTAATTCATCTAAATGCCACACATCTACATCAATTACTTTGCACTTAGTAAAGTTTTTGAGCTGGTTGTAGAATGAACTCAGCAGTTGTATCTTCTGCTTCAGTTGGACAAGTGAAATTATACAAATGAAGGACAATCTGCCGTGTGTGTACTTTGTAAATTGACAACCCAGTTACGGTTTACTCCACAAGATACGACTGCAACATAGAAAGTATTGCAGTTCAGTGTGAGCTCTTGGACCAAAAGGACATTTGGATGCATATACAAGTAAGGAAAATGGTTGAAAACGATCTAATATCTGACTACTTCATGTGCAGTTGACTTTTGTGTGTTGGCTTCTGAAAACCATTGATAATCACATTACTTTGAAACACATTTGAATCTCAAAAACATAATTCACACGTAAACGTATTAAACTATCTAATATTAAACAGGGTTGTTTAGGTTTGTGTGCTCATGTTTTTTTAATGGAGAGTCTGTGCTCTTTACAGTAAAGGAACTGTTAGCCTGTTTCCCCAATGGGTTTTACTGGAAATAAAATGACCTGGAAGGTCTCTGTGTACCTCTTTTCAATACGGCTGTAAGTATGACATTGACTTCAATTACTATTCTTGATCATCATTTCTCCATAGTTTTCAAATTCCATGATTACATATAATTCTTGGACATTTTAAAATGATGTGGTCATCTTTCTTTTCAGGATTTTAACATCACATCCCATTTTGGGGTCAGGCTTTAGTGACAGTCCAACAGTTGATGAGGAGTCCTATCAGCTGAGCTGGATGACGTCTGTACCTGATGCCACACTCCTCTCTGCCATTTCAATCCCAGGAACTCACGACAGTCTAACTACTTATGGTGGACCACTTATACAGTGTCAAACTTTATCCTTGGAAAACCAACTGAAAGCAGGTCTGCGATACTTTGATATTCATGTGGGGATCTGGACTGTATTCCAGCAAACTGTGGATGTCAGGGATGGTCAAATAAAACACCAAAAGTTTCATGTTGCCTTGGAAACCACAACAGCCTTCTTGGATGAAAATAGCAGTGAGACAGTGCTTTTTAGGGTCACACTAAAAGGCTTCTTTCAGAAGAGAACTGGTAAATTGGTTAAGAAATTGCTTGAAGAATTTAAAGATAAATTATGGACAAAAACAATAGTCCCCCAGATTGGGGAGGTAAGAGGGAAGATTGTGTTCATACAGAGCAAGAATTTCAATGTCGGAACCCTTAACCACAATACATATTTTAAAGGTGATAATAAGTTCAAAAACATACCTAACAAGATAAAGAAGATAAAAAAACATTTAGAGGAAGCAGGAGAAATCTGTTCACACACTTTAGTACTGACCGAATCAACAGCCACTGCTTTTTTCAAAGGACCTAAGTCGGTAGCCAAAGAGGTAAACAACCAGCTGAATACTCTCATCATGGAGCGCAAGAAAGGATCTGAAAAACCTGCCTGCCTAGGAGTGGTCAGTATGGACTTCCCCAGTTCTGAACTGATCAGGAATATTATTAATACAAAGCCTTGCTTGTGCCACAGGACAGGAAATAAAGACCCTTTAGAGCCCGCAGAGCCTGAACTGGAACCTCAACCCGAACCGGGTCCCGAACCTGAACCGGGACCTGAACCTAAACCAGAGCCAGAACCTGAACCGGGACCGGAACCCAAACCGGGACCAGAACCTCAACCTGAACCGGAACCTGAACCGGGACCTGAACCGGAACCTGAACCGGGACCTGAACCTGAACCGGGACCTGAACCTCAACCCGAACCTGAACCGGGACCTGAACCTGAACCTGGACCTGAACCTCAACCTCAACCCGAACCAGAACCTGAACCTGAACCGGGACCTGAACCTCAACCCGAACCGGGACCTGAACCTGAACCGGGACCTGAACCCGAACCAGAACCTGAACCTCAACCCGAACCTGAACCGGGACCTGAACCTGAACCGGGACCTGAACCTGAACCGGGACCTGAACCTCAACCTGAACCGGGACCTCAACCCGAACCAGAACCGGGACCTGAACCTGGACCTGAACCTCAACCGGGACCTGAACCTCAACCCGAACCAGAACCAGAACCTGAACCTCAACCCGAACCAGAACCCGAACCGGAACCTGAACCGGGACCTGAACCTCAACCCGAACCGGGACCTGAACCTGAACCTGAACCAGAACCGGGACCTGAACCTGAACCTGAACCGGGACCTGAACCTCAACCTGAACCAGAACCGGGACTTGAACCTGGACCTGAACCGGGACCTGAACCTGGACCTGAACCTCAACCGGGACCTGAGCCTCAACCCGAACCAGAAACTGAACCGGGACCTGAACCTCAACCCGAACCGGGACCTGAACCGGGACCTGAACCTCAACCCGAACCGGGACCTGAACCTGAACCGGGACCTGAACCAGAACCGGGACCTGAACCTGAACCGGGACCTGAACCTGAACCTGAACCGGGACCTGAACCTCAACCTGAACCAGAACCGGGACCTGAACCTGGACCTGAACCGGGACCTGAACCTGAACCTGGACCTGAACCTCAACCGGGACCTGAGCCTCAACCCGAACCAGAACCTGAACCGGGACCTGAACCTCAACCCGAACCGGGACCTGAACCGGGACCTGAACCTCAACCCGAACCGGGACCTGAACCTCAACCTGAACCGGGACCTGAACCTGAACCCGAACCAGAACCTGAACCTCAACCCGAACCTGAACCGGGACCTGAACCTGGACCTGAACCGGGACCTGAACCTCAACCCGAACCAGAACCGGAACCTGAACCGGGACCTGAACCGGACCCTAAACCGGGACCTGAACCTGAACCGGGACCTGAACCTGAACCTCAACCCGAACCTGAACCGGGACCTGAACCTGGACCTGAACCTCAACCTGAACCAGAACCTGAACCGGGACATGAACCTCAACCCGAACTGGGACCTGAACCTGAACCGGGAACTGAACCAGAACCTGAACCTGAACCGGGACCTGAACCGGGACCTGAACCTGAACCTCAACCTGAACCAGAACCGGGACCTGAACCTGAACCTGGACCTGAACCGGGACCTGAACCTGGACCTGAACCTCAACCTGGACCTGAGCCTCAACCCGAACCAGAACCAGAACCTGAACCTGGACCTGAACCTCAACCCAAACCGGGACCTGAACCTCAACCTGAACCGGGACCTGAACCTCAACCCGAACCTGAACCTCAACCCGAACCTGAACCGGGACCTGAACCTGAACTGGGACCTGAACCTCAACCCGAACCTGAACCGGGACCTGAACCTGAACCTGGACCTGAACCTCAACCCGAACCAGAACCAGAACCGGGACCTGAACCTCAACCCGAACCGGGACCTGAACCTGAACCGGGACCTGAACCTGAACCAGAACCTGAACCTCAACCCGAACCTGAACCGGGACCTGAACCTGAACCGGGACCTGAACCTCAACCTGAACCGGGACCTCAACCCAAACCAGAACCGGGACCTGAACCTGGACCTGAACCTCAACCGGGACCTGAACCTCAACCTGAACCAGAACCTGAACCGGGACATGAACCTCAACCCGAACCGGGACCTGAACCGGGACCTGAACCTGAACCGGGACCTGAACCTCAACCTGAACCAGAACCGGGACCTGAACCTGGACCTGAACCGGGACCTGAACCTGGACCTGAACCTCAACCGGGACCTGAGCCTCAACCCGAACCAGAACCAGAACCTGGACCTGAACCTCAACCTGAACCGGGACCTGAACCTGAACTGGGACCTGAACCTCAACCGGGACCTGAGCCTCAACCCGAACCAGAACCAGAACCTGAACCGGGACCTGAACCTCAACCCGAACCGGGACCTGAACCTCAACCTGAACCGGGACCTGAACCTCAACCCGAACCAGAACCTGAACCTCAACCCGAACCTGAACCGGAACCTGAACCTGGACCTGAACCGGGACCTGAACCTCAACCCGAACCAGAACCAGAAACTGAACCTGGACCTGAACCTCAACCTGAACCGGGACCTGAACCTAAACCAGAACCAGAACCGGCACCTGAACCCGAACCGGGACCCGAACCAGAACCTCAACCCGAACCTGAACCGGGACCTGAACCTGAACCGGGACCTGAACCTCAACCTGAACCGGGACTTGAACCTCAACCCGAACCAGAACCGGGACCTGAACCTGGACCTGGACCTGAACCTGAACCGGGACCTGAACCTCAACCTCAACCCGAACCAGAACCTGAACCGGGACCTGAACCTCAACCCGAACCAGGACCTGAACCTCAACCTGAACCTGAACCTCAACCTGAACCGGAACCGGGACCTGAACCGGAACCTCAACCGAAACCTCAACCGGAACCTCAACCCACTCCTGCAAAACCAAAAAAGAAGAATTGTCATAAAAAGCATAACAAAATAAAATGAAAGTTCTTAATCAAGAAGCACATTTTGAATAAAACATATTTTAGTTGTACATGTACAAATAAAACTAAAAAAATAACACTCTGGCCCTCCCCGTATGTTTATCACGCTGTGAATTTTTTTATCTAATCAACCAGAAACAGGGGGCACCTGAAGCAGGGGGCACATAAAGCAGGGGGCACCAGAAGCAGGGGGCACCTGAAGCAGGGGGCACCTGAAGCAGGGGGCACATAAAGCAGGGGGCACCAGAAGCAGGGGGCACCTGAAGCAGGGGGCACCTGAAGCAGGGGGCACATAAAGCAGGGGGCACCAGAAGCAGGGGCAGAGAATAACGTTTGTAACTTCGCCGGAAGTTCCAGACCCGGCCTATTTTTTCCCCGGAAATACGTATCACTGTCGTGTGCATATAGCCAATATAACAGATAACTATTTAACATTATGTTATATGAAACAATAGGAATGGTTGCATGTTACCTCTCTTTAGAATGTGCTTACTGGTGCTTACTGTGGCACTGATGGGCACGTTGTCTTCTTTGATCGCTCAATAAATTTAGCAGTGAAAGCGAACTGTTTGGCTCCCGTGGTGTTGTTAAACATGTTTTATAAGCGCGAAGTAAATGAACGGATGTGTTGGGGGGGGGGGCAAAAATATTTGAGCAATGCAAGTGTGTCGCGAAGGGGAAAGGTTTGGGAAAGGCTGACCTAGAGGTAAATCTGTGACGTCAGAACGGGTTGTAAGTGTCCTGTTGCCGTAGTCCTTGGCGTGGCAGCTAGGCAGGCAGTATGCATAAAGTTGGCCAAGTGAGAGAGGGAGTTGCCCCGTGCAGTTTTATTCTAACATTCTTCTATCAGTCGTACGAGAAGACAAGAACAACCAGCCGCCAGAGTTTGATTAAACGACCGCTGGATAGTTTCGCGTAAATAGGCTAGTCAGTAACTTAATACTTGAGAGCTGAAAACCTGGTGGTGTCTGGAAGTTTAACAGTTGGTTAAAGTAGAAGGCAAGGCTGCTAAACCGGCTGAGGGTGAAAGGGCTACATCACGCACATGTAAGTATTTTCGTGTCTTTTCGTCGTTGCCGTCGTTTTCTAATAAGTAAATATATGTATCTTTACTTAAATATTCATCGTATCTCTTCCAGAGTTGTAGTATGGATTTCTGCATGTTCACATAAATTCTACGGAGTGA
Source organism: Osmerus eperlanus (assembly GCF_963692335.1). NCBI lineage: Eukaryota > Metazoa > Chordata > Actinopteri > Osmeriformes > Osmeridae > Osmerus > Osmerus eperlanus. The sequence continues at coordinate 13,971,417 of NC_085037.1, forward strand.
CGTTTTACGTCACTATTACAAGAACCTAAATTCGAAAATGAAATTGAAACAATTAAGGCTACTATTTAGTAACATAGTAGAAATTTACAACGACATAGTTGACTTTGATTGGTACTGATTTATTTTTAGTTCATAAACCAGCCAAACAACGATCCTGGACTGAGTCAAAGGAAGTTCAATGTTTATATCTTTAACAGGAGAGATAGGACGCTGCTTCCCAGAGGAGGGTTATATGAATGTTGATGTCGGCATCCACAGAGACAACACGGCTCCATGGGCCTCTCTACCTGTCCGGAACCCCACCCATTGTATCCGAGAGAGAATGAAACCCAATGAGAACGGCCTCGTCGACGCCCCCACGGACATACAGCCCCCGACAGACTCTATAGAAGCCCAGCTAGACTTCTTCCGCAAGCTAGGCTACTCCCCGGCACAGGTGTGCTCCGTGCTTCTGAAGCTTGGCGCTAACCCGGACACCAACATGATCCTCGGGGAGCTAGTACAGAGCGGAGCCGGCCCAGACGGGAGTGAGCGACTCCTGACGCCGACTGGCCCTCCATCTCAGGCGAACAGCCCAGCCAAGACCCCCAGCAGCCGGCCAGCCAGCCCGGCTTCCAGCCACAAGGAGCCCTGCGAGAAGGAAGATGCCCTACGACCTATTGTAATAGACGGCAGCAACGTAGCCATGAGGTGAGGCCAGATGGAGCGCTCAGGCGAATGTAGTTTGAGTTTGACTTGAGTATGGATGCTTAAAAGGCTGACGGAAGGAAGGAGTCTTCTAGGTCATCCTTATTTGTTTAAATTATGTCTGGGGAGTTTTAGGATGTATTGAGTTGTTAAATCAACTTAAAGCAAGAAACCATTGTTTTGGACCTTGATCTACATTTTTGTTTTTTAACTCAATTGAAATTCTAGGCCTATCTGTAACATATGTCAGCCTGTGTTCTCCTGCTGCAGAGCAGGTTACACATTTCTGTTTGAAAGACAGTCATTGTCTGTCTTTCAAACAGAATAACTGATTGTGTATTAATCTTCGTTGTTTCATTGTGTTTGATTTGAAACAACGAAGCTTAATAGATTTGTAATGCATCAGAGATGGGCTCCTTGTTTAACCTATTTATCGTTGCATGTCCGCTCATTCATATGTACTTATTACAATACATATTGAGCTATCAAAACATAGCTAAAATATGTGTATCCAGATCTTGGATGCAAGTCATCTCATAAATGAAGGAAAAGGAGGTGTTGTACTGGTCATCTCTGTTGGTGGATGGTTATTCTAAGGCACACACACACACCCACACACACACACACACACACACCCAAACAGTTTGCCTTGTTTCCATCTGAGCTGAATAAGCATGCCCGAGCAGGCATGTGTTGACATCACTGCTCAAGTATGCAAATCTTAGCACATGCAAATCAGTGTCTCTCATTCTTTCCTGAACGGGAACTGAAGGGCTGATAGACAAATGACTTACACAGTAACAGGCCAGGCTGCATTTCATGGATCCTTATGTTTAAAATAATGCCTTGTTGCTTCTGGCAAGCAGGAATGTATTCATTAAATGCTATTGTGAAATGGAACATGTTGGTCCCCAGCACAGGTTTGTGTGGCTGACGGTTCACAATAGAGCTACTTATGTTCATGACAGGGCCACTTGTGATGAACTTAAAAACAATACACAAACTACTAAAATACTTACATTCACATTTAGTCATTTAGCAGACGCTCTTATCCAGAGCAACCTACAGTAAGTACAGAGACATTCTCCCCGAGGCAAGTAGGGTGAAGTGCCTTGCCCAAGGACACAACGTCATTTGGCATGGCCGGGAATCAAACCAACAACCTTCTGATTAATAGCCCGACTCCCTAACTGCTCAGCCATCTGACCCCCTACATCTGCTAAACTTAGCATTTGAGCTATTTTGGATGGGACCCTGTTACTGGTATCTGGATAAGCGGCGATAATCGATTGTCAATAATAATAATAATATGCATCGCAAATGTGGCGATATATAGAGCTAAGTGCCACCTCAGAAACTGTGATTTACCTGAAGCTTAGTTCTCCCTCACCCAATCTGACCCAGATACAGTGAAGTCATTGATGTTGGAAAGGTAAATGCTGTGACGCATGATTAACTATCTCTTTGGTTTTCCCTGTTCCTCTTAGCCATGGGAACAAGGAAGTGTTCTCTTGTCTGGGGATCCAGCTGGCGGTGAACTTCTTCCTGCTCAGAGGCCACTCTGACATTAAGGTGTTTGTTCCATCATGGAGGAAGGAGCAGCCCAGGCCAGATGTCCCCATCACAGGTAGGTTGAGGGGAATACACCTGCTTCCTCCTGCTAACTGCCTGCTTTACCACACAAACACCTCCATTGTACCGCACCTGCCTGCTTTACCACACAAACACCTAAACAACTGGCAACCTTCGGATTACTAGCCCGATTCCCTCACCGCTCAGCCACCTGACTCAGTTCGATTCCCGGTCATGCCAACTGACGTTGTGTCCTTGGGCAAGGCACTTCACCCTGCTTGCCTCGGGGGAATGTCCCTGTACTTACTGTAAGTCGCTCTGGATAAGAGCGTCTGCTAAATGACTAAATGTGAATGTAAATGTAAACACCTGCATTGTACCGCACCTGCCTGCTTTACCACACAAACACCTGCATTGTACCGCACCTGCCTGCTTTACCACACAAACACCTGCATTGTACCACACCTGCCTGCTTTACCACACAAACACCTGCATTGTACCGCACCTTCATAGACTTGTTCTACTTCCTGGTCTGGGTAACATAATTTTTATAGAAGCGTTTGTTAGTGTGTCTGTGCTGTTTCACTGTTCACATGCTGTTGGTCGCTATTATACTGTAGAAATATATTTAGCGTGAAAAGTTAATTTGAGTTAGGCTTTGTCTTATCACGTTTGTCAGGAAGCCATCAGTTTTGTGAAAGTGTGTGTGGTCAAATCAGCTTTTGCAGAGGTGCAGTCTAAATGTTTTGTGAAACCCCCGTTCAGAAGCTAGCAGTTGGGCCAATGAGGGAAATACCCCACACAATTCTGCCTTCCGAGCAGCAATCTGTGAAAACCTTCTCACTTTTTATTATGCTGATAAGATTTTGGGACTTTTATTATAATATTTGTAACTTCCTGTAATATCAAGAGAACATTTATTAGGTGTAGGCTGTTGACACTGATCAGAACATCCCACATCTGGGATCCCAACTGGTGAATGTTGTTCTAGTTATTTAGTTGTAACACTGGTAAGCTGAGAGAGCAGTACTGTATTTGTATGTCACATGGATCCTTTTGTACACCTTTATGGCCAGTAAAGTCAAACATCCTGTATGAGATGTAGATTGGTAGACAGATGTAACCCTGCTTGTGTGTTTGGCGTGTAGATCAACCAATCCTGCGAGAGCTGGAGAGGAAAAAGATCCTGGTGTTCACGCCATCTCGGCGTGTTGCTGGGAAACGGGTGGTCTGCTACGATGATCGCTTCATCGTCAAGCTGGCCTACGACTCCGACGGCATCATTGTGTCCAACGACACGTACCGCGACCTGCAGGGGGAGAAACCGGAGTGGAAGCGCTTCATAGAGGAACGCCTGCTGATGTTCTCCTTCGTCAACGACAAGTAAATAATGCCACGCTCTCCATATTCTGCTTCATCTTACAGAAACACACAGTCGACAGATGTATAACCTCTGAATACAATGACACAGAGAAACAACTAACCATCTTAAAGCAGTCCAGTCCTTTAAAACAGACTGCATTAGCCTCAGATGCCTTTGCAGTCTGGTGAATGGACGTATCTGTTCTCCTCATGCAGGTTCATGCCGCCTGATGACCCCCTGGGACGTCACGGCCCAACTCTGGACAACTTCCTCAGGAAGGTTCCTGTCTTGGCACGGAAACAGCAGTGTCCCTATGGTGAGCTCACACTCATTCACAAAATAATGCTTTCATGGATCGATCTAGTGCACTAATATTTTGTTTTATGAATTGTTCAATCCGAACATTCTTTGATGTAATTGATGTTTAAGGCAAATTCAGGGGTATGGTGCAAAACATTCCAGATATTTATATGTATTTCAATATGGTATCTCTAATACCTATTGGCCTACACCTAAGCCTTAATAGATGTAGCTGATATGAATGCAAAACAAGCTAATCTGACATATTTGTATTCCTTTAGGGAAAAAATGCACCTACGGTATAAAGTGTAAATTCTACCACCCAGAGCGAGCTAACCAGTCCAGACGGTCTCTGGCTGACGAGCTGAGAGAGAAGGCCATGGTGTCTTCCCCCTCCCCTGGGCAGACAACGGCAGGGCCTGGGCCGGGCACTGCTCCGTCTCTGGAGGAGGGCGTTACCCTGGAACAGAGTCCAGACTCCTTCAAGAAAGGCCACACCAATGAAAATGTGGTTCTTGTGAAAGGAAACCATCGCTCCAACAAGAAGCCTGGTTCTAGGAGAGAGAGATCCGGCCCGCAGGCCCAGGCTGAACTGGATGCCAGCGGCCCCCAGGAGTGTCTGGACTCTGGGCTGGGCTCCTTCGAGAGCCAGGCGTCCTGGGAGCACGGCGAGCGCGGTGGGGCTGGCTACCAGAGCCTGCGGTCCTGTCACAGTGGAAGGCACAGGTTAATAGCCTGTAGCAGCAGGCTATTAACAGCAGCAGCTGCAGGCCCAACCTGCAGCTGCTGCTGCCCGACCAGCCCAGCCTGCAGCTGCTGCTGCCCGGTCAGCCTGGTCAGCCTGGGGAGCAGCGCCGGGCTGCAGCACCACATCCAGCTGTACCAAAGCAGGGGACCTGCTGCTCCGTACAGCCCAGATGTGACCCACTGTCCCCCTCAGCACACCCGTTTCAAGGCCCCCGCGTATCCAGGTGGCATGCACACATACAGCCACCCAAACAACTTCCATCTCAGCACCCCCCCACAGCAGGCCTATTGGTCTGACCCGTACGGTGCCTACCCCCGAGCTCTCGGCGGCTCTGTTGGGGAGCAGGCAGCCTGGGGGCCGCCCCACAACAGCCAGCCCAGTCCTTCCAGGGAGGAGAGAGGCTGGGGGCCACCCCCTAACCCCCCCAGGGAGGACAGGATGGCTGTCAAGAAGAAGCTTCTGGCCATTTTTAACGGACATCTTGTGAACAGAGTCATGGACATGTTCCCTCAGTTGATGGACCCTCAGAAGCTAGCTGCTGAGATCCTGTCCCTGCAGTCTCAGGGCCTGTAACAGCTGAGATCCTCTCCCTGCAGTCTCAGGGCCTGTAACAGCTGAGATCCTGTCCCTGCAGTCTCAGGGCCTGTAACAGCTGAGATCCTGTCCCTGCAGTCTCAGGGCCTGTAACAGATGAGATCCTGTCCCTGCAGTCTCAGGGCCTGTAACAGCTGAGATCCTGTCCCTGCAGTCTCAGGGCCTGTAACAGCTGAGATCCTGTCCCTGCAGTCTCAGGGCCTGTAACAGCTGAGATCCTGTCCCTGCAGTCTCAGGGCCTGTAACAGATGAGATCCTCTCCCTCCCTGCAGTCTCAGGGCCTAACCCTTACCCTCCCTGCAGTCTCAGGGCCTAACCCTTACCCTCCCTGCAGTCTTTCTGCTGTAACAGAGTCTGTGAGAACTACAGAAATCCAGCTTTCTTTCAGTTGAAAGAATTATGGCTTTAAAGACGACAGGATTTGAAAAGAATCTTCTTGCCAAACTTTTTTTGGACCAGGAACTAGTTTAAAAACTGCCTTAATGAAGATGTAAAATCTGTGGCAGTGGATTGTTGATGCAAATTGTGTCCTTTTCTACATGTTTATTGAAAACGTTGTGTAATTATGGTTATTAGTATTATTGAAATGCTTAGAAAAGGTCACCAAGGTTGCCTTTGTTGAAACATTTAATAATGTGGTGTTTAATTGGCACTGTGTGCCTTTCCAAAGCTCACTACCTGGTCACGTATGATACAGTAAAAGCCCTGAGGGTCTGACGGGCTCATTTATAACTTTATTAAAGACAAAGAAACATGTGTTTTAAGCATTTAAAAGGTTTCGTCAAGGTTGGAATTCTAAACAACTTGTCTAGTGGTGAGTACATGTTGTTTGAAGTACAGCGACACTTTCTACAATAGGTGAAAGCTTGCCGTGTTTCCTAGTCAGTGCAGAAATACATTTTGGGTTGTGTGGTAGAGTTGTGATGTCTAACCTAAAGCCCCATATAAAATGCGGTTTTTGTTTTTACTTTATTTTTTCACTGTCGTGTTATTTAATAATATACTGTAAAACCACAGTATTGTGTTGGTTTATGATGGTAATGAAAAGCTAAAAATATGTAATAGTTCATATTGATGTTGTCAAAAACATTTTCTTAGTAGGACCCAACTAACTGTACCAGCGGTTTATGGCTTAAGCTATACCTGCAAAATGTTACCTGCATAAATGAACAGTACACTCACAGCACCAGTGCAGACCTGCACACCTGGGCAGACTACCACACCTATGCAAACAACAAAAATCATTGTCTACCATTGAGTGTGATTCGACAAGATATGGTGAGTTTTTGGAGAAGTATGTTAATTGCACGCCTGAAGGAAAACAATTTCCTAGAATGAGTCCAACGCCTTCTAGGAAATGGTTCCCCTCAGGTGTGTGCACAATTGTGCACATTTAAACCAGACATTAGCCAGGTGAGTCTGCAAACTCTACTAAGCTCTATGGTGCATAGGCTACATTAATTTCTATTTAAAGCATGTGCTTTTTTTAACAAACAATAGCCTATTTTAAAGCTCCTTTCGACAAAACTTTCTGCAGAAAAAGGTTTTCAGTGTCCTGAGACCAGGCGTTACACGTACTGGTTTATGTGAATGTTCCGTATACAAAATGTCAGATATAAAAATAAGAGCAAAACAAATAAAGAGATTAAATCAAAGTTTTTTTTATTTTAGAATACAATATTTGGGAATAACCGACTAGGGTACCCAGAAGCCATTGCTGCTCTGTTCCTCTCCACGCAGCCTCAGATTTAAGCTGTTACCTATGACACCAACAGATGTTGTTGTCGCTGTAGCACTAGCTAGGTAGCTAGCTGTTCAAGTGTAATGTTGCCAGCTAGCTGAACTGTTCATGCTGCAGTTATGTAGATACGAGTGATACTTTATCTTGTGACACATATGGTAATCCGTCCATGATTTGGTCGTTGCAAACCACTTTTGCGGTATTTGCAAACAAGAAAATAGGACTTCAAATAGCTAGCTAAGCTAGTAGCTAACTAGCTACCTAGCTTCTTTGGAACCAAGAGCAAGCAACAAAATCAAGAAAACAATGTGGCAGAGTGTCGGTCTCACAGTGCTGGTCATTGTGGCAACTCTTGTATGCGCAGTGCTTTTCATGTTGTTCGGTAAGTTCGAGGAATAATGTTGACAACGTGCTACTTTTAGTTGCTGATATGATTAAATACGTGATAATAGCAATTTGAACGGCTAGCTAATCCTGACATCAATACGATTCTGAGAGTAGCTAGTAGCATGTAGTTAGCCATCTAAGTAAATGACAAGTAGGACCCCGTTGGACTAACTAGTACCTAACTTACAAGCGTCATTCGTTTGCAGTCAGTCATATGTTAGTTTCCATGTCAGTTACTTCCCTGGTGTATGAACGTAAAAATAGCTAGATATTGCCAGGTTACACAACTGGGGCGGTTTGTTGCCCACAAATGCCACTACGCGGAGGTCTCTGTAGCTCAAGTCCGCAAAGCAACGTTAGAGGCCTAGATGGTGTTGTGTGTACTTTTTTTAGTTTATAACATCGCAAGCCAGGTTAGGACATATCAACAGTAGCGCCTGACGTAGCCCTATCAACTGATTACTGTAGTACTGTAGGACCAATGATCAACATCATAGTCAGAGGTTGGTAATAAGCACAGGTTTGTATTTCAACACCAGCCTCTATTTTTGTCCAGTACAAAGGGAGGAGCCAGAGACAAAATTCTCAATTTTCATTCTGTGGGAGAGTTGAAGGATTTCCTATGTGCTTATGTTAGTTACAATCAGTACATCAGCTATTATTTGCTGATAATATTAAGTATTATTCATGTGCTGATGTGTTCCTGCTGTAATCTTTATTATGAGTCAGGTGGCTGAGCGGTGAGGGAGTCGGGTTAGTAATCAGAAGGTTTCTGGTTCGATTCCCGGCTGTGCAAAATGACGTTGTGTCCTTGGGCAAGGCACTTCACCCTACTTGCCTCGGGAATGTCCCTGTACTTACTGTAAGTCGCTCTGGATAAGAGCGTCTGCTAAATCACTAAAATGTAAATGTGTAACCAGATGTTACCAGTAGTTAGGCCTTAACATGAGCACATAGGAAATCCTTGATTTCTCTCACATCTCAGCACATCTGACTTCAAACCCACATTTCACAAACATTTGATTAATTTAGCAGATGCTTTTATCCAAAGTGACATACAGTGCGTACAGCAAGTCATACTGGACCAGAAGGGCACAGTTCCAACAGAGGTTGATTTCCTAGCTGGCAGATTCTCACACCGTAGTGACTGCTGCCCACTCTGTGGTTATGATACAGTGTTTATGATACACTTTTCACATTGTTAACTAATCATGTTTCTCTCTCCCCCTCCCTCTCTCCTTGTCTCTCAATGTCGACCCTTTAGGTTGGTATGTAGTCTGGCAGCTCTTTCTGTCTAAGTTCAAGTTCCTGCGTGAGCTGGTGGGCGATGCAGGTTCTCCCCAGGCAGAGGCCCAGCCCTCCGAGGCCAGGACTGAGCGTGTCTCTGCCCCCGGCACACGCCAGCGAGCCAAGACGGCTCGCCTCAGGACTGGCCCTCCTGAAAGCACTACGTAGGCCACACCCCCCCGGTGCTCCTCACCCTGCTGTTCACCTAACGCCGACCCACTAGGAACCATCCATGGATGCCCCCCGCCCCTACTGTCATGTCTGTCGCATCCACCGTTGAACACTGCACTACCTAAGGACCTTACTGACTGCCCTTACTCTGCACCACTTTTTAACTGACTAGGCTTAGCAAAGCTGCTGATGTTTAAAGGACAAGCCATTCAATCATGGAGTGTTCTTCATGCCACTTGTACAAGTATAACTGTGTTCTTGTTGTGCACCATCTGTGTTGTGAGCAGCATAGTCAGGGCCTGTGCTGGTCCCGAGGGCCTGTGCTGGTCCCGAGGGCCTGTGCTGGTCCCGAGGGCCTGTGCTGGTCCCGAGGGCCTGTGCTGGTCCCGAGGGCCTGTGCTGGTCCCGAGGGCCTGTGCTGGTCCCGAGGGCCTGTGCTGGTCCCGAGGGCCTGTGCTGGTCCCGAGGGCCTGTGCTGGTCCCGAGGGCCTGTGCTGGTCCCCAGGGCCTGTGCTGGTCCCCAGGGCCTGTGCTGGTCCCCAGGGCCTGTGCTGGTCCCCAGGGCCTGTGTGTGGATGTCTGGCTGCTGCCACCTGGAGGCCTGATGCTCCCACACATCAACACACTTCAGTGAGAACTGTTAAGACCGTTTCTGTGTGTGCGCACTAATAAGACTATGAATATGTTCATTTTTAGCCGGGCCTACTCAGATAAAGACAGATATTTGTTGTAGAGGGACAGCCTCATATATAAGCCTCATATATAAGGCTCATATATAAAGCTAATATATAAGGCTCATATATGAGGCTAAATCCAGAATTTCAACAGTGGATGAAAATCTTCAAAAGAGAAACTGAATAAAAATGTAGCTAACTGACAGTTGATTGTTGTATGCACAACTTTATTTGTGAGAACAAAAGTGCAAGAACATTTATATTTGTGTCAATTGTAGTCACAATACTGTACATAATGTGATGGAGCGGTCATCCATGGTAATTACAGAAATGAAAACCCCATATATAGAGGACCTAGAGGCCCTCAGGACTTCTGTATTAGGAAGACCTAAACATATTATCTGTTGGAGTTGCTGACTGTTATCTAGAGTGAATGATCTGTGATGTCTGCTCTCTGTGCTGTGGTACTATTACCTGTCTGGATGACAGTCCTGAATGTTTAAGACCTGTGATCCTGTTAATTTGACATGTTACAGATCAAATTTGATTTTGTTTTGGCAATGGACCTGATATATTATAATATATATATTTTACATATTATAATATATTCATTTGCTGTGTGCTGTTCTGATTTAGGTTCACACCATTGAGAAGTAGTGATTCATACATTCAGTCTCTCAGGTGAAACATGAAGAGGTAGTGTTACTTTCCACAAGATCAAAAAGGGTGGTTGTGGTTTTAAAGAGTTATGGTTTTAAAGAGATCGTGAAAAGGACATTCTATAGACCCACTACCCATGCACAATATGTTTTATGATGATGTTTCGCAGACTGTTTCGGATCTGGATCATTGTTGAGAATCAGGCGTTGAGGTGCGCAGGGTGAACGGGCGGCAGAGTGACTTTATCCACACAGATCAGCAGAAGACTGTCTCGGGCCTGAGGCCTCACAGGGTTTCGTGTGAGCGGCGGGGAACGTTTGCCTGCTGCTGTCCCGGTCAGGGCGCAAGAGCCTCCTCTACTTCTGGACTTTACTACAGGTAAATAGAATGTGTTTCTTGGGAGAGGATGTTGTCTCTGTGTGCTGGCAGGTGTGTTTGTGCTCCCTTTCCAGGAACAACGACACAGTCTTCTTCTGTTGAGGGGATTTTCTGGTGCATCGCAGATGGCTGCGACTTCTGGTCCTCGCCCTGGACCATAACGGGATTTAAATGTAGCGCTCGTGGCTCTGTTTAAACCGCAGAGCCACGAGCGCTACATTTAAATCCCTCTCATTACATTTAGATTCCTCTCAAAATGTTATCTCCAGAGACTACGCGGCTGGTCTCTGACCTGATAAACGCACGAGGGATTATTCATGTCATTTATAGACATGTTATAGAGTTATTATATTCCCCCTCCACCTCCCATTGAGTCCGCCAGTGCTAAATTATATACGGCTACGTGGACGAATATAATTTAGCACTGGCTGACTCAATGGGGGCTACATTTAAATCCCTCTAAGGCCAATTATAATATAGCTGTTCTTACTAGTGTGTCTTAAGGTTTTAGATAATGTATTGTTATTTGAAGTTAAGTATGGCTGTTGTTTGTATTAATTTTTTCCCTCACGTTCTACAGTGGTTACAGAAAACATTAAATCATATTACAGGTATTGGCACCTATTGCCTCTGAACACTAGGGAGCAACACTGTCCTGATATTGGCCTGGACCTGTTTGAAGCCTGGCAGACTGAAACTGATTGCATGTCCTGTAGTTTACAACAGACTAAACAGAACCTTGACTGGAAAGTCACATTTCCCCCTTCTTCCTTCTACCTAAAAACGACTAAAAAGGACGTTTTGTAAACAGGTGGTCGACCCTGTTTACTGAAACTTTGCGACAGCAAGATGTGCAAAACAGATGCATCCAGATGCAATTTCGGTACAACATATGTAGATAATTAGTATACCGCTGTGAAGAGAATACAATTTAGGGGTGAATCACAGTTTCTGACATGAAGGCTCTTCCCCCTCTGAACTGGCAGAGTACATGTCAGGCATCTGGGCCACTTTACAGAAGAGGAATATAGAAGCTGTCATTTCAGAGGCTGAACATACTTCACAGGAAATGATTGTGGTAAACCCAGGAAATGACATAGACTCGCATCTCTATTCAAACTTGTATGTATTGAGCTGAATCCATCCACATTTTTGGGTTGGTCCCGAGGTACAGCTTAACAACTGCAAACTGTACTTGATCAAAGATGTGTGTTGGTTGTAACCTACCATTTGGTGTTTCGTACCAGCAGACAGACTGGAGGCTGCCCAGCGAGCCTGTATCGGTCAGGATGTAGGGCAGAGTCGTCTCTAAGGACCAGACTGTTCCTCAACGTGAAGCAGGTATAAATGTGTCAGGGGGGAAGCACTCAGCTGCCAGAGACCTGGTTTCTCACAATCCCCCTTCCACACACACACACACAGACACACACACACACACACACACATAGACCCTGCTTTAAGGCTTAATGTTACACTGGTGTGGGTTTTTGTGGTGAAACAGCAGCGTATTTATTAGCACATTGGCAGGCTTCCCCCTCTACAGACACACACACACACACAGACACAAACACACAGACCCTGAGCCAGATGCTGCTGCTGTTGCAGCCCCAGGTGTCCTGGGTCGATCAGGTCTGCTACTCCTGAAACAGCTCATTGATTCCTCCAGCTCTCTCCTCTCTCTCCCCTGAGCCCAGACTCTCCCACCGGCTCTCTTTTTCTGAAAATTCATGGCCTTCTGACATCAGCCCAGGATAAACCAGTCTGATTTGTCAGTTGGGACTGAAGGCTCGGAGGAAGATGTTGCCTTATTAAAAGACAGAGTTCTAAAAGTGAGTCTGAAACCTTTACCATCCATTCCCAAACCAGTGATAGTAGGTGGTCTGTGTACTCTCTAACGCTTTTAATGTTTCTGAACTGGGAGCCTATTTGAGGTGAGGTCATTGGGCATCACTTCCTGTCTCATCACTTCCTGTCTCATCACTTCTTGTCTCTTCTATCAATAGACCCACGCCTCCACTGGGAAATGCTTTATTTCTTTCAGAATAAATGAGAGAGAGAGAACAGGCATACAGGACGGCCAGAAGCACGCCTGGGTGTTCTGACTCGTCTTGTCAGGGCCTTCCCACCTCACTAAGCTCCTTCACCACTTGTCCACTCACGTTCTCCTACATGGTTCACTGTTCAACTACACTCATTTTGCAAGATTGTTTTCGTCGACATTTTCAGTCCAGCTGAAAGGGTAGATGCTAATGATAGCTCCCAGATAAGAGAGAACATGCGTGATGTTGTCTTTAGCTCTGCTGGCACGCTCAGAGTGGTGATGTAGCATGGGCACCTGATCTCCTGTCCCTTCACCTGTCACTCTCCCACAGGCTCAGACAGTATGACAAGTCCTCAGTAAATAGGAGGAAAAGATCATATAATGATCGAGAAGGACGAGAGTGGGAACCAAGATTTATCTAGATGATTAAACTGAATACAGTAGTCATGTCCACATCCTGATTTAGACCGGTTACATACGTAGCTATCATTCATTCATTCATTCATTAATATAACCAAACAAGACTTGTACTTTTGTTGGCAATAATGCAAGAACACAAACATGGTTCCATCTATCCACTGGACATACCTTTTATTCCAACCACACCTTGTTCTGAATGCAAGTTTTGAACATCAGGCTTGTCGCTACATTTCAGTGTTTGTGCCAGTGATGTGGCCTCCAGTTACCGCTACTTCTCTCTCCACCAAAACAAGACTGGGATGTGTTTTGTGGGTGCACCTGCCGCTGCATGGTGTATACTTCCAAGCATTCGCTTGCTGAGTTTAACAAGTTTCAGCTTGGTCAACTGCAGAGCAAACAAGCTGGCGCCAGTCTTCCAGTGCTGTTTTCACCACACTGGATAAACACACACAGTCATCTGAGGAAGAACAGTCCTTGTCTGTAAAGAGCCCCACTCCCTGAAGAAGAAGGTGACATTTATCTACCGTCATGTCCAGCAGAAGGCAAAGGTGAAAATGAAAAAAACTCAACTCATAAGGTGCTTAATATTAAACAGGAATGTTAAGAAAATAAGTCCATGTTATCCTAAAAAGCCACAGCTACTGTATAACTATATATTCATTTCATAATCATATAAAAGAAACACAAAAATAGAGCAAATATTTACATAACGGAAAGAACAATAGTATTTACAACGGCAAAAAAGGGAACTATTTAAGATTAACAACAATGAGCAAAATATATATTTAGAATTATACACATGGATGTAGTAAGCAGGACCCAGGAGAGCCAGGGAGCAGATCCAGATGTCCTCACGACCCAGAGCTCAGAAGGCAGCCATCTGCAGCAGCTGCTGCTTGAAGAGCCGTGCGTGGTGTGACAGGCTGGTGACCCTGTCCACCATGTCCTGGACGGCCGCGGTGTTGGGGTAGAGCAGCGCTGCCGTCTTGGTGGCGCCAACCACCGTCTTCAGCAGCTCACACAGCACGTTGCTGGAGTTCATCACCCGGTCGGCCACCTCGGGCGTGGCCGCCTGCCTGGACAGCGTGTCCCCGATGAAGACCAGTTTGTGGGCGCTGAGGATGACGAACTTGCTGTGGGCCACGAAGATGCGGGGCGGCTGGCCGGCGGAGACACAGGCGAAGAAAGCGTCGACGGCGTTGAGGAGGGTGATGAAGTGCTGCTGGCACTGCTCCGAGTAGAAGGCCAGGAGCTGGCGGTCACGCCCACACAGGTGGGCCCCGCCCCCGACAGAGGAGGGGGAGGAGTCAGAAGCTGGGGGGGAGGAGTCAGAGGGCAGGGGGGAGGGGCCTGTGGACTGCTGCTGGCTGATCCACTGGGTGATGTCGTTCTCCACAGGCTTGATCACCTCCTGCTCCAGCTGTCTGAACTGGTTGATCTGGGAGAGGTGACAGAAGACGATCAGTCATGTTCCTCTCAGATCAGTGAGTTACTATCCTCATCGACTGGTTAGGTCCCTCTCAGATTAGTGAGTTACTATCCTCATCGACTGGTTAGGTTCCTCTCAGATCAGTGAGTTACTATCCTCATCGACTGGTTAGGATTCATTAAACTGGTGAGAGAGAGGGATATATCTCTCAAACATGTGAAAGGAAACTCATGACATTTTCCTATCTGTCCTCATGTCAAGAGGAGTCTATTTAGGAATCCCATTTCCAGGGACATGATTGAAGTGGGATTATAGGAGTGAAGAGGATAATCTAGTTGTGTTGTTCCTGGGTTAGGGGTTTGTATGCAGGCTGGCTCTGCTGGTCTGCCAGTGTTCCAGCTGTCTCCCTCCCTGCCCTCCTGTCACAGCACGTGACACACTAGGTAGCTCACTGGGTAAGTGTGTGTTCCATGTAGGCTCTCTCTCTCTCCCTGCCTTTCTTGTCACACTTCACTTAAAACTGTCCAATAAAGCATGACAAATAACAAAATACATCTTTAAAAGGGCTCTTGTTGCTGGTAGTTTGGCAGAGACCTCACCTGGTCTGGGCTCACCTGGTCTGGGCCCAGCTGGACTTTGCTGCTCTGCTGGGTGATGTTCTCCTTCTCCAGGAGCACCTTCTGCTGGCGCTCAAAGTCCTCCTTTCCCTGCAGATCACAAACCAGCGTGAGGATGTGCCACACACACGCTCAAACACCCTTTGCTGCTGTCCCTGCTTGCCAGATTAAGATAGAAAAACATCTGTTCTACATAGCAATGTTCTTTTCTGATTGGAAATGAGCATAGGGGTCAATCCCAGAGACACAACCTTCACTACTGTAGCAATCTTAAGCACCCCCAATCCCTTGCTGTCTCCTGGGCTGAACATGGCACCTACACACCCCAGAAGCTGGGCGCTCACTAGTCAGACAGTGTAGAACAGACCAGGGAGACAGCAGACCAGGGAGACGGTCAAATGACTGGGTCAGGGAGAGACCGTACCTGCAGATGAACGTAATCGTAGTCCTCCATCCAGCTCTTGACACACTTCTCACTGTTGTTCATGTTGCCCTTGTCCAGGCTGGAGGAGCCCTGGAAGGCTTTGGTGTGGCAGCTGTGGTGGTTGTCTGTCGGGGGGGAGGTGAGGGGGTGGACCAGGGCCTCCCTGACCGAGCCCCTGCAGCAGGAGCCGTCCCCCGGCCGTCTGAACAGCAGCTCGGCGCTCGCTCCCACCGTGGACGCCAGCTGCTTCACGTCGTCCGGCACCGTCCGTGACACCATGACGAAGCGCTCCAGGTCGTCGCTCCGTTTGTGGTGGCGGGGGAGGGTGCAGGGGCCGGGGCTGGGGCTGGGCAGGGCCCAACCACAGCTCTCCAGGGTCTGGTAGGTCTTCAACAGGATCTGCTGGGAGTCCTCCAGGCGGGCCAGCTGTCTCCTCAGCTTGGCGTGCAGGCTGGGGTCGGACAGGGCCGTGGCGTTGGCGGCAGCGCCCCGCCCGAACACCAGGAAGTCCCCCAGCGCCCCCCGTACCCGGTCCAGCGCCCCTCGTACCTCGGAGGGCCGGTCCGCCCCAGGACACGCCCTCCAGCGTGGGGAGCCAGCCAAGAGCCCCTCCACCGAGGCCTCCACCTCCTGCTGCAGCCGGCCCAGCCGCTGCACCGCCGTGTCCAGGTCCAGGGCCAGCCGGCCCTCGGAGGAGCCGGTGGAGGTGGAGGAGGTAGACATGCTGGAGCGTGTGCTGCCCGTGCTGGAGAAGGACAGGCGGTTCACCCCGTCCGTCACATCCCCCAGCGCGCCAGCGTCCTGAGCGGGGAGGTCGTACGGCCCCCTGGCCCTGTCGGATGCCAGGGGGCCGTGCTGGGGGGGCTGGGCCCCCCGGGGAATGTCATACAGGTCTCTATGGGGGCACGCCGCCAGGGGCTGCGACGAGGGGGGCACGTCATAGATGCCTTCGTTGTCATTGTTGAGGGGCAGGTGGAGTGGGGTGGGGTCAGCGCTGGGGGGGAGGTCGTAGTGGGACTGGGGGCTCAGGGTCTGGCAGGGTTTGGAGAGGGCGGGGGGAGGCACGTCGTAGATGCCCTCCTGTCTGTGTTTCAGGGGCTGGGGGAAGTCATAGCTGCTCTCCTGAGACTCTGCTGGGGCGTTTCTGCAGGGGGGGGAAGAGAACACCTGTGGACACAAACATCCAGTCAGACACACGGAGGTTATGTTAAACCTCTGCACTTGAACACTGTGACTGCTGTACGAGAATGAGGAAGTCTAACTGACATTTGACTTTCTTACTATTTTTGCAAACATCCTGTATTTCTTTCCTTCCTCTTAACACAGTAGGAAAGTGAATATGTGAAGGATCAGCACAACATCAGCGTTTCCCCTATAAACAGCTTGACCATGGCACGCATCTTTCAACCAAACAGAATAATTAAATTGTGGTCTTGAATCAGAATCATTTCGAAAGGTTTACAAAATATTTTTTTTAAACAGTTCTGAAAAAAAGCTTCAAAATGTTGAAAAAATATTTTCTAACAAAAAGTTGAAAAAAAAGAAGTTCAAAACATTAATATTTGTAAAAGTTTGGGGAAAATAATGTGTGTGTAGGCTCCTCTGTCCAGACAGAATCATCGGGGATTCATCATCAGTGAAATGTTGTGTAACGTGTTGTCCCCCGTGTTGTCCCCCGTGTTGTCCCCCGTGTTCTCCCCCGTGGTTCTCCCCCGTGTTCTCCCCTGTCGCAGTTTGAAACCACAAGTGCTCGTGCTACAACTTCCGTGACATGACAGTTGTGTAATATCAGAGAATGTCTAATAAGGGTACGGTACCACGATCTGACGTTTTGGAGAAGTGTGTGGGGACATTACGTGACCGGGGTGAATGGCGTGACCAGATGCTTTACGCTATGCTGCTAACTATGCTTTACGCTATCCTGCTAACTATGCTTTACGCTATGCTGCTAACTATGCTTTACGCTATCCTGCTAACTATGCTTTACGCTATGCTGCTAACTATGCTTTACGCTATGCTGCTAACTATGCTTTACGCTATGCTGCTAACTATGCTTTACGCTATGCTGCTAACTATGCTTTACGCTATGCTGCTAACTATGCTTTACGCTATGCTGCTAACTATGCTTTACGCTATGCTGCTAACTATGCTTTACGCTATGCGTAAAGGTACACTTGGCCGACGTTCGCCCGCACCTGGGATACAGGCCACCTCCTCAGCACGACCACAAGCCAACAACTACGCCAACAAAAAGATAGAGATTCGCTACTATTCGCTATGATTGCTACTACCTATGCTATGCTATTAACTATGCTATGCTACTAACTATACTATGCTACTAACTATGCTATGCTACTAACTAAGGTGGTGGTCTGGCCCGGTCAGGAGTGCTGTCGTACCCCTTGAGAAGAGGGGGGGATGTCGTAAACCCCCTGAGCCCGTGGGTCCATCTGACTGGAAGGAGGAACATCGTAGATCCCCTGGGAGAGTCCTGGCCCTGGCTGTGCCTTCCCAACATCATACACCTGGACAACAGCACAGTACAGGTTAGAACACGTGTCCACATGCTAGGTTCTGCTCCACGCTAGTTACAGTTTATGATCTATATTGCAGGAATATCAACCATTTATATGGATTTTAGGATTACAAGCATGTTTCCCTTGTTTTCCTAGAGGGTTTAGGTGCAGTTTTATGGTTGTATGTGAAGCCCTCTGTGACATGTCTTATAAAAAGTTCTACACTGATTCATTTGATCTGATATACATGGGAGGTAGGCAGCCGTCTGGTGTGGGGGGTGTTAGGGTGGGGGGGGGGGGACATACCCCCTGTGCCCTGGCGTGGGGGACGTCGTAGAGGTCATGGTGGCTGTGCTGGCCGTGGCTGTAGGCGTACGACTGGCCCACTCGTGATGGAGTCACCACCTGTCCACACCAGAGGATGGAGAGGGGGAGAAACATTCAGCAGGAAGATTGCACTCAACACACAGGACAAATACAGCTCAGTGGTTAGAGTATTTGGCTGCAGATGAAGAGGTTGCAGGTTCAAATCCCCACGTGTATGTCACTTAGGATTAAAAACATCTACTAAATAAACTTGTTACTATTATTATGCTGTGCTGCTGGGGGAGGGTGTGTGTGTGTGTGTGTGTGTGGCTACAGGGAATGCTGTTACGGTTCGGGTGCTGCTTCAACAAGAGAGAGGAAAATAAACAGAGGAAGGTGGTTACCATTCTACTCCCCTCTCCCCCCTCTCCCCCCTCTCCCCTCTCCCCCTCACTTCACCAATTCCCATCAGTGTTTATCAGTCAGTCCACATCTGTGCTCTCAACACCCCTCTTATTACACATCTAAATGCCAGTCTCTAACCCTCCCAGACCTCCTCACTGTGTCAGACAGGCGGGGGAATGTCTGGAATGCCCCTTCCTGAAACTGTGACTAAACCCCCTGCCTCCATCTCTATCATGACCACATTGTATGGCTTCCTGTTTGGAGAGAGGGGGAGAGAAGGAGAGATCCCTGCCATGTTGACGTTCTAGAACCCTTCCTTCTCTCTCTCCTTCGATTCAGACTTCAGTATCATCTGAGCCATGACCACAATGACAATAACCACGTAACCATGACCACAACGACAACAACCACGTTACCATGACCACAACGACAATAACCCCTGTAACTATGACCACCACCATCTCAGAGGAAGACCTACGTGTCTCTAGAGGAGAGACTGGAGGAGGAAGAAGGGCAGAGGGAGGAGAGTTAGTGAGGATGTGGAGAGAAAGCTCATCTGAGTTCCAGCTGGGGTTTAGGGTGATCATGGCGAGTACACCAGCTCATCCAGGCGTCACCAGACGACCTGGAGGGTCAAACCTCAGTCCCCAGGCCTCCACACCTCAACCCAGCTGGGACAGAAACCAGCGTAGACACTGTAGTCTTCTGTCTTCTTGCTCTCTCACACACACATGCTAGCTGAGGCTACCTCCCTTGGCACATGACGAACCAGTAAACTGTCCTCTTCTGAGGACAGCTGAGAGGACATGACTGAGCCCGTCACACACGTCCCATTCATCCCACCCCCGTTCGCCCACTTGGCACTCCTAATAGCTGCTGGGGCAATATTGACCTGGCTGGGGGCGGGGGCAGGGGGGGGGGGGTAGGCTCCTACTTAGGTGATGGTCTTTGTGGATTCCATCATGGATGAGTCACTGGGAGGAGGGAGAGTGGAGGGGGCCTGGGGTGGTGTCGAGTTGACAGTAATCCTCCTGTATGAGTTAGGGTGGCTGACTTTTTAAACTTATGATCTACATAATACGTGTAGTCATACGTCTTGAAAGATTCTAGTTTGGACTAGAAGGAGTTGTCCATTCAGAGGTTAATTATTGTGGGGTAGTGGTATGACAATGATGACCTCATTGCACAGGTAAACACATACCCATGGTTCAGGTAAAGACATATTTTAAGTAGATTTAAAACGTCAATTACGTTTTTTCTTCTTCATTGTTTTTGTGTTTATATTGGAGTGTGTACTGGTAGGTGTCTAGATGGTGTCGAATGTTCCTGTAAGGTCTGTTCTCACCTTTCAGGATCAGCTCTGTGCTCTGTCACTAATGGTGACATGTGACATCATGAACACAATAACACCGGCAGCTCCTGACCTCCACTTCACCAGACCTGACGATGCATCTGTCCCCCCCTCCTCTATCTACCCCCCCTCCCCCCTCCTTTATCTACCCCCCCATCTACTCCTCTCCCTGTGTGGCCTGTTGACACTGTAGAGACACTTTTCTGTCATTACCTTCTCTCACCCGGCCCCCAGCCCCCCCCTCTCCCTCTCTCACCCGCCCCCCCCCTCTCCCTCTCACCCGGCCCCCGGCCCCCCCCTCTCCCTCTCTCACCCGGCCCCCCCCTCTCCCTCTCACCCGGCCCCCGGCCCCCCCCTCTCCCTCTCTCACCCGGCCCCCCCCTCTCCCTCTCACCCGGCCCCCGGCCCCCCCCTCTCTGTCAACACAAGCCTGTTGTTACTGACGAGCAGCGTACTGCAGGAGAGCACCTTCAGCTGACAGGACTGTTCTACACGAACCTGTCCTCTCTAGACAGGATCATCTGCTGAGTCATGGTGGGAGGGTTTCAGGTGTTACGTGCTAACTGCTCCCCTCTCAATGGTTCCTCCTCAGCGAGGAGAGGCAGGGCCCAGCAAAGGAGGAAGCTCATTATTGTAGGTAATGAAGGAGCACATCCTCAGGACCTCCTCAGACTGACGCAACAGGACTGCATGGCCACGCCCACACACACACAGAGAGGGTGGGAGGGCAGGGGGGAGAGGGGCAGAGATAGAAGGGGGGAGGGAGAGGGTGAGAGAGGGCGGGGTGGAGAGAGCTCTAATAGGGATCATCTCTTGTTCCCTATGATCAAAGATCCACCCTAATCCCAAAACAAGCCAGATTGTAATGTGATTATCCTAATAGAGGTCATTTTGAAGATGCTTCTGTCATTTAGTTTCCAGGATAATGAGCAGTGGACTCAGCCCTCTGCTCCAGGTAAGCATCTGAACGAACTCTCCCAGGAGAGGGGTGTGTGTGTGTGTGTTCATTAGAAGACCATGCAGAACCCCTTAAAATAGTTGATCCAGGCTCACGGCTCACCGGCCAGGTATTTGTCCGTGGCGAACAAAGATGAACCGCGTGTTAAGGAGTGGAGTCACTCTGGGCAGGAATAACTCACTTATCTGCTGCTGGGGACAAAGTACACCAGATTACAGATGTCTCACAAGTTGCAGAAGCAAGACATTCATTCCAGAGTTAACCTGATTACTTCAAAGGGAGAATTCTATCAAGGTGGACGCACCCACAACTGTACACTGTTACCACAACACTGGAGTTGGGGGAGTTTGTTTTAGTTTCCTGTTGGTTTTCCTCTCTGGCTTGGCCATCAAAGAGCCTGTCTGGTAGTGGGTGCTGGTGCGCGTTGGTGTCAGGATGTGCCCATATAAGGCCCCTTTGTTCAGGGGCAGGATGCTGGGAGGAGATACGAGGCCTCTGAACTTTGACCCAGCCCAGTCTTTGAACTGTGTGACCTCGGCGCCTGAGTCAGAGGGGGGATTACCCCGGACCAGAAGGTGGAGGGACGGACTGGAGTGCGGAACAGACACACCCTTCAGAGCAGAGGCAGCATAGAGGCTGTGTGGTGCCCCTCCTGATGTCTGAGGGGGCCCCGAGTCTAGAGTGGGGCCCCTTCAGAGCTCTACTGATCCTCCCACAGGGTCACACTGGTACAAGATCTCACCCTCAAACCCACCAGGCCGGGAGGCAGAGGAGAGACCTCACCCTCAAACCCACCAGGCCGGGAGGCAGAGGAGAGACCTCACCCTCAAACCCACCAGGCCGGGAGGCAGAGGAGAGACCTCACCCTCAAACCCACCAGGCCGGGAGGCAGAGGAAAGACCTCACCCTCAAACCCACCAGGCCGGGAGGCAGAGGAGAGACCTCACCCTCAAACCCACCAGGCCGGGAGGCAGAGGAGAGACCTCACCCTCAAACCCACCAGGCCGCGAGGCAGAGGAGAGACCTCACCCTCAAAACCACCAGGCCGCGAGGCAGAGGAGAGACCTCACCCTCAAACCCACCAGGCCGGGAGGCAGAGGAGAGACCTCACCCTCAAACCCACCAGGCCGGGAGGCAGAGGAGAGACCTCACCCTCAAACCCACCAGGCCGCGAGGCAGAGGAGAGACCTCACCCTCAAAACCACCAGGCCGCGAGGCAGAGGAGAGACCTCACCCTCAAACCCACCAGGCCGGGAGGCAGAGGAGAGACCTCACCCTCAAACCCACCAGGCCGCGAGGCAGAGGAGAGACCTCACCCTCAAAACCACCAGGCCGTGAGGCAGAGGAGAGACCTCACCTTCAAACCCACCAGGCCGCGAGGCAGAGGAGAGACCTCACCCTCAAAACCACCAGGCCGCGAGGCAGAGGAGAGACCTCACCCTCAAACCCACCAGGCCACGAGGCAGAGGAGAGACCTCACCCTCAAACCCACCAGGCCGGGAGGCAGAGGAGAGACCTCACCCTCAAACCCACCAGGCCGCGAGGCAGAGGAGAGACCTCACCCTCAAACCCACCAGGCCGGGAGGCAGAGGAGAGACCTCACCCTCAAAACCACCAGGCCGCGAGGCAGAGGAGAGACCTCACCCTCAAAACCACCAGGCCGCGAGGCAGAGGAGAGACCTCACCCTCAAAACCACCAGGCCGCGAGGCAGAGGAGAGACCTCACCCTCAAAACCACCAGGCCGCGAGGCAGAGGAGAGACCTCACCCTCAAAACCACCAGGCCGGGAGGCAGAGGAGAGACCTCACCCTCAAAACCACCAGGCCGGGAGGCAGAGGAGAGACCTCACCCTCAAACCCACCAGGCCGGGAGGCAGAGGAGAGACCTCACCCTCAAAACCACCAGGCCGCGAGGCAGAGGAGAGAGGTAGAGGAGAAATGCAGAGGTCATGTGGAGTCCTATGATCAGTAAATAACTGTCAAGCTCAGAGTCAACACCCTGGTTGTGCACAGGTGAGCATGAACATGACTACACTAATACCGTTAGACAAGAACATGGAAACACACACACACAGAGGAATGTGTGGGTCTTTCACATACACACATACCAGGAACACACACACACAGAGGAATGTGTGGGTCTTTCACAGTGGGAGGTGAGGGGGTGGATGACAGGTTGGAACATAGAGGCTTTTGGTGCATATGAGAAGAGGTTTATTAGGTTATATTATTACTTTAAATTATTTCTGTGTCTGAGTGTGAATACACTCGTGTGTGAATATTTCACAACCTTTCTCCTTCCAGTCACATTCACACTCAGCCCACCACACCTCAACACTTCTTCATGTGAGCTAGCCAGCAGACGACAACCAGCCAGCCGTCCAGACAACCAGCCAGCAGACGACAACCAGCCAGCCGTCCAGACAACCAGCCAGCCGTCCAGACAACCAGCCAGCCGTCCAGACAACCAGCCAGCAGTCCAGACAACCAGCCAGCCGTCCAGACAACCAGCCAGCCGTCCAGACAACCAGCCAGCCGTCCAGACAACCAGCCAGCAGTCCAGACAACCAGACAGCCGTCCAGACAACCATCCAGCCGTCCAGACAACCAGCCAGCAGTCCAGACAACCAGCCAGCCGTCCAGACAACCAGCCAGCCGTCCAGACAACCAGCCAATCACTCAATGAACAAACAACCCTAACCCAGCCTGGACTCCCAGATCCCTGGTGTTCCCCTGACTCTGCCCTGGTGTTCCCCTGACTCTGCCCTGGTGTTCCCCTGACTCTGCCCTGGTGTTCCCCTGACTCTGCCCTGGTGTTCCCCTGACTCTGCCCTGGTGTTCCCCTGACTCTGCCCTGGTGTTCCCCTGACTCTGCCCTGGTGTTCCCCTGACTCTGCCCTGGTGTTCCCCTGACTCTGCCCTGGTGTTCCCCTGACTCTGCCCTGGTGTTCCCCTGACTCTGCCCTGGTGTTCCCCTGACTCTGCCCTGGTGTTCCCCTGACTCTGCCCTGGTGTTCCCCTGACTCTGCCCTGGTGTTCCCCTGACTCTGCCCTGGTGTTCCCCTGACTCTGCCCTGGTGTTCCCCTGACTCTGCCCTGGTGTTTCCCTGACTCTGCCCTGGTGTTTCCCTGACTCTGCCCTGGCATGTCTCTTGGTTGTGAATCATCACAAACAGAAGCTTTAGCATCAACACCACCTAATTCTGAAAAAAAGAAACCCTTGCTGTTTAAAACAGATACAAGTAGGTCCAGGTTCTAATTATGTTCTTTCTCCTGAAGCGACAGTCTGGAGTACTTAATCCACTTCAGCAGCAGAATAAACTGTGATTTCATGCGCCCACATGAACACACCCGTCCCAAACATTCCCATATGGAGGCAGCCTGGTGTCCCCACAGTGAGGCAGTCCCATATGGAGGCAGCCTGGTGTCCCCACAGTGAGGCAGTCCCATATGGAGGCAGCCTGGTGTCCCCACAGTGAGGCAGTCCCATATGGAGGCAGCCTGGTGTCCCCACAGTGAGGCAGTCCCATATGGAGGCAGCCTGGTGTCCGCACAGTGAGGCAGTCCCATATGGAGGCAGCCTGGTGTCCGCACAGTGAGGCAGTCTGGTGTCCACACAGTGAGGCAGTCCCATATGGAGGCAGCCTGGTGTCCCCACAGTGAGGCAGTCCCATATGGAGGCAGCCTGGTGCCATAGTGAGGCAGTCCCATATGGAGGCAGCCTGCTGTCCCCACAGTGAGGCTCCTCAGTGTGTCAACCTGACATGTCCACAATCATGCTGTCCAGCTTCTAATGCTGCAAGTCATACAGGACCAGAATACTGCTCATATTATCCTGTCAGCGGTCGTACAGACACCGCTGAAGACATTTGTAAAGGGCCAGTCTTTGAACTGGGCCCAGCGTTTGAGAGCAGAGAAGTGTGTGTGTCTGCGCATGCGTGTATGTGTGTGTGCGCGCGCAGCACCAATGTGAGAGCAGGCAGCCTGTGCACGATGCTTTTTAAGACCCAAGCCTGAATGATGAGTTATCTAATCCACTTTGATCCTCCAGCCCTGTATGTCCTGAGGTCAGTGCATGGACATCTGAGGACTCTCTCTCTCTCCCCCCCAGCCCCTCACCTTGCTCGGCGCACCATCCACAGCCAAGCCACTCCTCTGGGGCACCTGGTAGACATCCTGTCCCTGGGGCACCTGGTACAGCCCCTGCTGCCCCAGGCCGGGGTGTGAGGGGGGCACCTGGTACAGCCCCTGCTGCCCCAGGCCGGGGTGTGAGGGGGGCACCTGGTACAGCCCCTGGCTCTGGGACACACCCCCCTGGCCCTGGTAGGCCGACAGCTGGGGCGGGGAGGCGGCTGGCGTCTGTCCGTCAAACATGGGACCAATCAGCAGCTTGAGGCGGTTGCCGGGGGCGATGCCCTGGCGCCCGTGCAGTGAGCAGAGCCACCAGCCCTCCAGACCGCCGGTGTTCTGCTCAATGACCGTCAGGATGTCTCCCTTCCGGAAGGCCAGCTCCTCAGGGGACTCTGGCATGTTGTCGTACAACGCCTTTGCCATCAGGTTCTATAGAGAGAGAACACAGTCAGACCACGCCTTCGCCATCAGGTTCTAGAGAGAGAGAACACAGTCAGACCACGCCTTTGCCATCAGGTTCTAGAGAGAGAGAACACAGTCAGACCACGCCTTTGCCATCAGGTTCTATAGAGAGAGAACACAGTCAGACCACGCCTTCGCCATCAGGTTCTAGAGAGAGAGAACACAGTCAGACCACGCCTTCGCCATCAGGTTCTAGAGAGAGAGAACACAGTCAGACCACCCACAGCATCAGGTTCTATAGAGAGAGAACACAGTCAGACCACGCCTTCGCCATCAGGTTCTAGAGAGAGAGAACACAGTCAGACAACCCACAGCATCAGGTTCTATAGAGAGAACCCAGTCAGACCACCCACAGCATCAAGTTCTATATGTGCATTTATATAAATCAGATTGCATGGTCTTTAAAATTATACCGTTCCAGTGCCTCAATAACTGTGCTTGAGCAAAACTTGAAGCGTTTGGGACCAGGTTCAGTTTATTGTAAATAACTTATTTTGAAGAATAGCTGGACTTCCAGACAAAGAACAGTGTTGTAATCACTGACACAGTGAGGCAGTACTGCTAGACAGGGACAAACGGCCTCCAGGACAGCATCTTCCCCAGCAGCCCCTCATGTTCCCTGGGTTCACTGGGAACCACTCTCCTCTCCAGCAGTCACTGGAGCCACATCACGTTACCCCCACAGCCCCAGACCAGATGTCTGTCAGATGGTTTGAACTTGATAGGATTTCCTAGTTCCCAGCTCTGGGATTATCCTCAGCGGTGGGGGGGTAGTGGGGAGGTAGTGGGGAGGTAGTGGGGGGGTAGTGGGGAGGTAGTGGGGTTGGAACCCAAACCCCAGCAGAGCTGATAAGAGCCCCTTAGGGACGGCTCTATTGTGTCACTTATTAGGCACTTATTTGTAATTAGCTCAGTAAACACAGCCATCTGATGGACATATGCTGTGTAATATATGTCGCTACTCTGCTTACAAATCTGCTCCAAAACAGCAGTACTAAAAACACAACATTGTTTAATATTTTTGGAAAGAAAGATCTTGGAAGTGCTGCCGGCTGGTCAGGTGAGCAGTGTGTGATGGTTCTGGGTGGATTCCCAGCGCTGCAGAAACATGACAGTACCTTTTACTCTCAACCTCTGATCACCTAGTCTGGGAACAGCACAGAACACAACACTTTATCTGACTGACAGGAACAAGCAGGGGTGTGTTCACACTGGCCTAGTCTTCTGAAAAGCGATACCTTCTGTGTTCCTGTGTCTCTTATCCCCTACTCAACACTCTCTCTACTTCCCAGTTGTATCCTGAAGCTGGTGGACGTGGGAATCAGGAAGTCCGTGGGTGAAGTCTCCTGCTCAGCCAGACTCCTGAGCGCTGCTGTTTCCACCTGGCCTTCGTCTGGTTCCCACGTGAACTAGCCTGCGTCACTAACCAGGTTATCTCTCCTCTGTTCTGCCTGGCTATTGTCTCAGAGTGCCGTCACTGCCATTAACCACCAACACACACACACACACACTACACATCACACATCAACCATAGCAGCTGGTTGCTTGGGTAGAGACACAATGAGACAAGGTCTCATCGTGACCCGAGTCAGCTTGTCTTCAGGCACCGGCATGGCACCAGCCTGGCACCAGCACAGAGCTCTGGATGCTTTACCATGTCGCAGGTTTTGATCATTGTTACCAACTTCAAACTTACATGTTGTTGACAGTCAAGACACATCCAAACTCAGAGAAGCCATGAAGCCAGAGAGAGGCAGCCAACCAGAAAGTGTCATGATGAGAGGAGGAGGCGGGGGGGAGTCTGGACAGCAGCAGGCTGACTTGAGTCTTGAGCGAGGAACGTTCCCCATCACACCTTTCCTTCAGCCGCCTGATGTGTTCACACAGCAGACCACAACATGGTGTTGACTAAAACTTCCTTCCTTCTATGCAGATTGTTTTCGTGGGGGCCCGGATAAATGACTTGCAGAACAGCAACAAAACTAAACGTGTCTACCTACGTAAATGCCATTAGCAAAATAGACTGAACACACAGATGGGAGTACTGACCTAAATCTGAAAGCCAATGAGAGGCTATTTTTGGTGCTGCTCCTTTTATACAGCACACTGCCTACCGTGACTAGAGCCTCTGTGTTTCAGTAAAACTGCTGAACTCCTCCAGAGAGAGAGAGCTGGGAGCAGGTGTGGCCGGTGTCCAGGCTCCACACGGTTACGTACGTCTGGTGTAAACATTGTTTGTCATTATGAGGCAAGCTGCTGCTGTAGATCCTGTAAACACGTCAATAACTCTGGGAGGCCCTGGCCTATCAGACGAGAGAGGCTCCTCCCCTCAATAACTCTGGGAGGCCCTGGCCTATCAGACGAGAGAGGCTTTCTCACGTTCCCCAGGTTGCCAGGAAAAACCTTCCTGATAGTTGCTTGGAAGGTGGCATCATCACAAAGCAATATTACGCACCCATTACGTCACTAACTCTGATAGGAGATGAAAAGATAGTCAGACACACAAGTTGTAAACAGTTGGTAGCTGTGCCTGGACGCACGGCCCTGTGAGATCAGGCCTGGCTGGAGACCAGACACCTCTCTGGGCTCTGCCCTGTCAGGAACACGTCTGCAGAAGCACTCACAGCCTCGTGTGTTCTGGTCATTAGACCATGTGGAGCTCCCAGACCCTAGACACCTGGAGAAACACCCACCCCCCCCTGCTGCAGCTGTTTAACCCCCCCTCCCCCCAGTCCAGCCAGGAGACAGTCATGACTCATATTTTTGTATATCGAGCATCTTTTCATGGAGTCTCGCCTGAACAAAAATAACAGCTTTCATTTTCTGGGGGAAAACGCAGGGCCGCCTGAACAGCGCTGTCTCCTCCCCCCCTCTCCTCTCCTCTCCTCCTCCTCCCCCCCTCCTCCTCCTCCCCTCCTCCCCCCCGGCCTGGCTCTCTGGGTGGGTTTGGCTCTCTCCAGAGTACACATCACCCTGACGAACGAGGCTGATGGTAATGAGCTCACCAGCTCAGCGGTCTGAATTCCCCTGCTGCCGCAGCCAGCGTCACCACCACAGCCCCGCCGCCCCGTTCCCCGGGCAACGACAAACCAACCTGTTTCTAGAGACGGATTTAATCAAAACTCTCCGCTCCCCCCCAAACAGAGGGGAGGACACAGAGCTGCCCCCACCCTGCCCCCCGCAGGACTGGAGGACTGGACCCCGGCCACCACAGAACCAGCCCCCCGCAGGACTGGACCCCGGCCACCACAGAACCAGCCCCCAGACCTCCAGGGAACGGGTCAACCAGCACTCTCTCGTTTGGCCTAATTTCCACAAAGGTAAATATAGAAAATAATTATAGTAATGATGATAATGAGGACCTGATGACTTTGCGGCCATCATCTCCCCTGAGTGCAGGCTGAGGGGGAAAGGAGGTGCATAGAACTGGGCCGTGAGAACAGGGGAGGTCTGAGGGGTGAGGAGGGCTTCAGAGCTGGGAGGTGAGGAGGGCTTCAGAGCTGCGGGTGAGGAGGGCTTCAGAGCTGCGGGTGAGGAGGGCTTCAGAGCTGGGGGTGAGGAGGGCTTCAGAGCTGGGAGGTGAGGAGGGCTTCAGAGCTGGGAGGTGAGGAGGGCTTCAGAGCTGGGGGAGGTAATCTCCTCATCTGCAAGGATCCCAGATCGCTGACCCCCTGATTACTGCTGTTCTCAACCAGCAGGCGTGTATCAACATAATGACACAGCAGCTGAGTTAGAGAACCGCCCCTCTCCTCCTCTCCTCTCCTCTCCTCCTCTCCTCCCCACCTCTCTCCTCACCACGCCTCTCCTCTCCCCTCCTCTCCTCACCACGCCTCTCCTCCCCTCCTCTCCTCCCCTCCTCTCCCCTCCTCTCCTCTCCTCCTCTCCTCCCCACCCCTCTCCTCACCACGCCTCTCCTCCCCTCCTCTCCTCTCCTCCTCTCCTCTCCTCTCCTCCTCTCCTCCCCACCTCTCTCCTCACCACGCCTCTCCTCTCCCCTCCTCTCCTCACCACGCCTCTCCTCCCCTCCTCTCCTCCCCTCCTCTCCTCCCCTCCTCTCCCCTCCTCTCCTCCCCTCCTCTCCTCCCCTCCTCTCCTCCCCTCCTCTCCCCTCCTCTCCTCTCCTCCTCTCCTCCCCACCCCTCTCCTCACCACGCCTCTCCTCCCCTCCTCTCCCCTCCTCTCCACCCATCCTCTCCTCCCCCCCTTCAAATTCCCCCTGTACTTTACATCACTTTGTATAAAGTCGTATGCTAACTGACTACATTGGTGTATCACTATTATGACTCACCTCATCCATGAGCACTAGCTGACCCAATGACGACCCTGCATGGTGTGATGTCACAGCAGCAGATCATTACCGTCCTGTCATCATGTTACCCTGGCAGGGGATCGATGCTGAGTACAACGCAGCCTGATGACGACTACAGCTCTCGAAATCACTCAGCTACTGACAGCTTGTTCTGTTTACAGTCATGACAGGAAGATCTTTAGTCCACATGAGGTCGATTTAACACTTCCTGCTGAGTGAATGTGGAAGTCTTATTAACATGTTCAGATATTCGTCTTGTCTTTACTACCATGTCTCCTGTGTGATTCACTTGACCACACAGGTCAGCCCCTTCTTCCTCCAGCCTGACGCCTCAGTGTGACACTGCAACAGTAACTTCAACAGGATGTGACAGGCCCTGGTGTGTAACCACAATGCAGGCTGGGATAGCTACGAGGCCTGATCAAAACCTTGAAACAACAGAGGGCCCTCACGCAGTCATGCTGAGCTGCACACACCCGCACACACCCACACACACACTAGATGCACTTCGCTTGATTGAGTTGTGGAACTACTTTGGTATGAGACAGTAAGCAAACAAACAGCTTCATGGAAACAGAAGACGAAGGTAAAGACTGAGCTGCTAAACTGTTACGGCACGTTACACTGCACGTTACACTGCACGTTACACTGCACGCTACACTGCACGCTACACTGCACGCTACACTGCACGTTACACTGCACGCTACACTGCACGCTACACTGCACGCTACACTGCACGCTACACTGCACGCTACACTGCACGTTACACTGCACGTTACACTGCACGCTACACTGCACGTTACACTGCACGCTACACTGCACGCTACACTGCACGCTACACTGCACGTTACACTGCACGTTACACTGCACGCTACACTGCACGTTACACTGCACGTTACACTGCATGTTATAGCAACATTACACTGCATGTCGATAAAAGTAAATATGAAAGATCTTAGTAAGAGAACAGTCGTATGGCTGCAGATAAAAGGTGGCAGGTTCAAATCCCCCCTATGGTGGTCTGATTCTAAGAGAAGATTGTGTAATATGTCATGTCTACTAAACATTAGCACTAGTGATAAAGGCTTCACCAACCAGGCTTATGTAACAGTACTGTTGAGTTTAAAGCCAACAGCTCAGATAGGTGAAGGGGAGAGATGCCACCTTTGAGGATTACAGGGCCTGAGATGGTAAACACGCTTTAGCATCTCTGCAGAAGCATTCCGTTGCTTCCCATGAAAACAACCAGAGAGTTCCACACCACCTCCTGTCTCACGCTCCACAGAGACACAACAACACCTCGCAGCCTCCAGCAGGACCTCCTGCCAGGAGGGTTTGGAGACAAGGTGTGTCTGCCTTCGTCAGAACAAACATCTTGCCACTTGCCAAACTGAACCAACAGCACAACCAGAGCACACAGAGATCCCATCATGGACATCTCTAGACGCTGCAGACCCACGGCAGGGCCTGCTGCTGTGTCAGCAGCTGTCAGGGTGCCTTCCGTTTGTCATGGAGACAGATTCTCCACAGGGGAGAGCAACACAGGCAGGGCCCATTCAGCCAAGACTGCATCATCTCTAAACATCACCTCATTCAGCAAAGACTGTATCACCTACAGACATCACCTCCTTCAGCCAAGACTGTATCACCTACAGACATCACCTCATTCAGCCAAGACTGTATCACCTCCAAACATCACCTCCTTCAGACAAGACTGTATCACCTCCAAACATCACCTCCTTCAGCCAAGACTGTATCACCTCCAAACATCACCTCATTCAGCCAAGACTGTATCACCTCCAAACATCACCTCCTTCAGCCAAGACTGTATCACCTCCAAACATCTCCTCCTTCAGCCAAGACTGTATCACCTCCAAACATCACCTCATTCAGCCAATACTGTATCACCTCCAAACATCACCTCATTCAGCCAAGACTGTATCACCTCCAAACATCACCTCCTTCAGCCAAGACTGTATCACCTCCAAACATCACCTCCTTCAGCCAAGACTGCAGGAGGTAAAACTTATTTTCTGCCAAAAATCCAACATTCAAATAATAGCTTGTATAGTTGCTGGTGCTCGACAGAGCAGCAAGTGTACAATGTGGCCTGTTCCTTCTCAGTGAGTGTTTTGAGATGGTAATGGCCAGCCCACATTGTGTGTGTGTGTAGGGGGAGGTGTCTGTCCATTCATGACTGTGGACGGTTTCCTCTCTCCCAGTCCAGCATGCTGAGCGAGGAGGATGAGTAGAGGGGAAAGGAGAAGAGAGAGGACTGCTGGGGAGTCTGCTTAATGAAGAACACACCAACAGCAACACACAGGCTCGCCTCAATGGCAACACGGCTATGTTTAGCTATTTAGCAAATAAATGATATGTATTAGGGATTGATGAGATACAGTTGACAGCCAGACAACACTAGCAGCATTGAAACTGAGATCCAAGAATGCATGGAAACACAAGCGTGTTTACGGGTGAAGTGACTGTAAGAGCACTGTCCACAGACAGACATTGTGTCAGATTGTAGAGAAAAGACCAGAGCAGAGTGATGGATGTTGCTGATATACACTCCATAAACCTTGTTATTCTCCAGCAGAAAATAAATGCCTATCTGCTCTGTCTACACATTGGCAAATTAATCTCACATATGCATGCAGATCCACACACATGGAGGAGGGGTGGGGGGGTATGGTGGAGGAGGGGTGGGGAGGTATGGTGGAGGAGGGGTGGAGGGGTGGTGAGGTACAATCATGTGCATCTTCTAAATAACCTCCTCAGCATCTTCTGGAATGTTTTTCTCCTGGTGATCTCCTTGACCCCGACCCCCTTCCTCAACACCCCCGCCCTGTTACCCTGCCTTAACCTCCCGAACTTCCTCCTTCTTTCTCTTTCAGTATCAGAGACCCCCCCTTCCTCCTCAATCACTCCCTTTCAGAACAATGTCTGCTTCTTCGCTCTCCTCCACTTCACTGTTTGGACCGCTGCCTGGAACCTGAGCTCATAAAAGAGAGAGGGAAACCCACACCCAACATCTCTGGTTCAGCTAATCACTCCTCACTGTGGCTGTGGAGCTATTTCTGCCACAGTTACGTAAGCCCCAAAAGTACGAGTGAAAGGGAGAAGGAGTTTAGTTTATGGGGATGCAGGCTCTGTGTGTCACTGCTGTTTGTGGGGAGAGAGAGAGAGACATAGACAGAGAGAGAGAGAGAGAGAGAGAGAGAGAGAGAGAGAGAGAGAGAGAGAGAGAGAGAGAGAGAGAGAGAGAGAGAGAGAGAGAGAGAGAGAGAGAGAGAGAGAGAGAGAGAGAGAGAGAGAGAGAGAGAGAGAGAGAGAGAGAGAGAGAGAGAGAGAGAGAGAGAGAGAGAGAGAGAGAGAGAGAGAGAGAGAGAGAGAGAGAGAGAGAGAGAGAGAGTAGCAGGACCTGGAGGAAAGTGCTCTCTCCCTTTTCTCCTTATCTCTCTCTCGTAGCGTGATAGATCTTCGGCTGTAGACATGGTAAGCGATCCGTCCATACACAATCTCGTCTGAGGGATTACATGCATTAGGTGACCTATGAAAGACAAGCCTTCCATTCACACCTGCGCACCTGCTGGAAAACATCTGTGATGTCAGCACTCTGTTTCTGGACAGACGGGGGAATCTCTGCTCTGGGATTGGTGGCACAGCCAACACTTGGACCATGTGACCCGTCATGTGACCCGTCAGCACGTAAACTGCATTCCTGCAGCGATGTCCTGCTCAACACAACGCTATAAATAATTCACCCCCTGCTAGGAGGAAGAGTGAAACGAAGTTGATGGAAGACGTCCAACCTTTATAAATATTCAACCGAGTTAAACGGCGCTGGAACGGGAGGGTGTGAGCGTCTGTCTGAAGGCACCAGAGAACAGGGAAACAGAAGAACGTTTAACCAGGAGCACAGCTCAGGTCTTTTCTGAGGACAGCTTCCTCTCTTCTTTAGTTGCGTAACGTAGCGAGGGCAAGAGAGGCCGGCTGCTACCGTAGCCTGTAGACTACACAGACCAGCTGTGTCTGTGAGACAGGCAGGTAGACTACACAGACCAGCTGTGTCTGTGAGACAGGCAGGTAGACTACACAGACCAGCTGTGTCTGTGAGACAGGCAGGTAGACTACACAGACCAGCTGTGTCCCAGCCTTAAAGGGAGTCCTCTCCTTACAGCACGGACATCAGACTCACAGCCCTCAACACTCCTGAATCACCACAACACTTCATCCAGCTCTGAGGGAACATCCCTGCCGTCCTAGTAAAGTATGATGACACACACCTTATTCCCAGGAAGAACATGTATCCAATAAAGAGAGAAATGAGGGAGGAAGAGAGCTCAAGGGTAGGAGGAGAGGAATCTAAACACCATGACTTCAACGTAACTGCCGACTCTTGCCAACTGGCCCACGTCCCCCAGATATAGTGAAGCAGACAAAAGCATTCCATTCAGAAGAACAAGAGTGTGTACACACTAACCAAAGACGGTTGGGTTTTCTCAGCTTTTCAGAGAAGATTTAACGGGTGAAATATAGAACAACAGGTTCCTTAAAGGCCGCTGACGATCTTGCCATTAGAACCGGACATGAATCCTACAATTCAGGGCTCAAATCCAGGACACAGTACCCCCCCTTTTTCCCATCTAACAATATGACGTCTATTAGATTTTGAAATATCCATTACAATAATTAAATGAAGGTTGATACTTATGGTGAACTGAGAAAGTTTCCACTGAATGTAACAGTGACTCGCCTCTGGTTTCACAGATTTCACAGCACCACCAATAAGTTTACTCCACTCGCTGAATGTGTCGTTTGTTCGTCAGAGGACGTAAAAAACATTATATTACCCAAACTAAACACGCGTCTCTGAGTGAGCAGCAAGAGGTTGCAAACAGAAAACGTGCCAGTGTCTACTTTACAAAAACCCGAAGAAGGGCCATATATTACCCACGAAGTTACAATAGCTCACAGTCAATAGGTCATTATCTATATTAATAAATACATAATTGTATAAACGACTAAACCAAACCCAAGACATATAATAGTGTTGACTGGAGATAAATCTCACTTCGAGCCATACTTTGCACTCCTGTAGACTCACATCATAAGTGTCAGATCTCAGAATTGTCTTTAAACGTAAAACGAATTTGTTGTAGCGTTAGGCTAGTCTAAAAGGTGCCATCCGCAAATCCACTTTCAATAAGGAAGCTATGGTCTCGTCTAGTCCACATCTTTATGCGTATAAAGTTTCAAAATAAAAGGCAAAATATGCTTAATAGTGTAAACCGATTGAAGACCTTTTAAGCTTATAGTTTGACATTTTGAAGCAGAAATGAAGAAAGCCTTATGAGAGGAAATCATTTGTGTTCAAGTTTTACGTAGCTATGACCAAACTGTGTAAGAATAGGGTTGCTGCGATGTCACTGCAGGCAAAATGATCCTTACTTTGTACTTCATTTTGAGCGCCTGTACTTCTCTTCACCGAGTCCAGGAAATTCTGAAATATCCGCTTATCGCATCAAGAAGAATAGGCCTACATGTGAAAACGGTAACGATTCGTTTTCTATACACTCACACAGTCATTTGTAAACATAAATTTAAATTAAAAAAAACGAGTAGAAAGAGAATGTTTCGGTAACACCGTCCACTTTCTGTCACCGTGATTTTGAATCCCGTCTGTCTCCGCAGTAAGAGACGGAGCTACTACGTGACAGCAAGTTAGTTCATTTACATAGCGGCATTCTTATTGGTCCAAATTGCGACGCTCTAGAGGGAGGCTGGAGGTACGTCATGAATATACAGATTTTGTAGCCTGGGGATATTCATTTTCATAATGCTTTTTTTCTTCCAGATTAAAGGGAGAAGCAGATTTAACTGTGTTCAAAGAGGTCATTTGACTAAACGTTATTAAAGTAGTATTTCATTATATTAGTAGGCTATTGCATTGCATTACAATAGTATTTTAAAATTGTAGTTTGTTTGATTAATTTGGTGCCAAAACGCAAAATAAATTATGGAAATACGGAGACCGCTGACCTCAAGATCTTCTTAATCATGACCGGAACCATGGATCTTCAAGGACTTCTCTTTATTTAGCCAGGGTTATTTTCATCAGCATACCAATCATTTTTTAAATTGTAGATCAATTCTGTTTTTGGAATGCAAAACACATGATACGTGCCCGTAATAACAATAACAAGGGAACTGTGCCAACACAATGACACAAATAACCTCTCCAATCATGTTATGTTACAAACTGAATTTAAGAGTCTAAAAACTTTTGCAGGCAGGATGTGAAGTCATAGACTAACCGTCCACAGTTTCTTCAGAATCGGTGTCCCACTCACACTGCTGGGAAAAAGGCCTGTAGGCCTAACGTAACAATCATTCATCTAAGTTGTAGTATTTCTATGTTGTTTTCTTAGAAAATAAGGTGTAGGTCAACATAGGAAACAGACACTTTTCATTGAGAGAGGAATTCAAGGAAGATTAATTAGTGTTCAAGCTAAAAGAGGTGAAGGTTGTTTTCTCTGGTAGTTTTACGATCTTGTTCTGTCTCAGTGTGTTGCTGAAACACAATGTTACAACAACAAAAAGCCCCACCCTTCTACTGTGGTTTATTAAGAGATGGTGACTGTATAAAATAACGCACTTGTAGCTTCTGAACTGACAGTACCAGTCTGCGAGAAATTAACACATTAAAACGAACAAAGTGGTCGGAGTTACTTACTAGATCCGTAAGCGCAGTGCAGTCAGTTTGTAGGTTAGCGAACACAGAGACAGAAAGAAGCGCTGTAAGAAGTGAGAGGCGACACCCTAACATACCAGCGCGAGGAGGCCTGTTGGCAGGAAGGTCTTCCTCTCTGACACTGTGACACAGTGGCTCATGAACATGCAGCTATATATGTTGTCAACTTGCTATATCGTTAAGTGTCAACAACCTAGAAAATAAGTAGGCTATAGGTTATCTGCTTATATGTGGGTATGGCTGTAGGTTTAAAACGCGATTACATCATACATCAGGCCCACAAGCCTTTTTTGCCTATCAGATTGTTTTTGATTGTCTATTATAGTCCTCTATCACGGAGTGACTTGATAGAGGATAAAAATAGCTCTAATTAGCTTCTCTCTTGTGTTTCCCTGCACTCTAATTTGTGTCACTTCATTCTTCAAAATCATGGGGACACTAACTCCTCATTGTTCTGCTGCACAGTCATGTCCTTAGATGAATGCCTCTTATGGAAACAGTCAAAACTAGTTTCTGTTGCATGCAGCACTCTCTGCTGGAGTCCATTCACCACTCCTGTAGCGGTCCAGGGGAGTTGCAGTGCTGTGGCACATTGTGTCTGCAGGCACCTGTTTCCCGTGACAAAACATCCTAGTTTCCCTTCCTTCTTCAACAACTTTGGAGAAAAACAGCCTGTTGTTTTGATTTCCTGCCACGGCTGGACCTGTTCGTTGGTGGCGTAGTGTTCTGTTCAGTCCATGCAGCAGCAAACATGTTCGTTCATCATATTGATAAAAAACAGAAGGAGTGTTTGTGTTCCCTTGCAGCTAGCGGTGAATTGTGTCACAAACCACAACACTAGAGGAATGTGAACCGAGGCTGCACCAGTTACAGATTTGTGTTCTCTTTCAGACTCACACTGTTCTGGCCTGCACATCTCCACGACAACTGTCACCATGGTTGTAGTATGCATCTAACGACAGTATAACTTCAGTATTGAAAAAGGGGCGCTACTGCCAGTGAAAAATGTGTCATTTTCCTTTCCTCTCTGCCTGGAGTGTGCGGTCAGTGGGATGATCGCAGGCAGGTCTGCCCCCAGTCTAAGAGGAGACAGAAGGACCGTGCTTCCTACATGATGAGACTTCACAGGTCTCCATCAGGACCTGCTCCTCTCCTGCTGTAGGTACGTGAGTTAGACTGACAGAGACAGGCGCTACAGGAGAGGGGATCCTCAGAGAGGCCTCTCTGAGCTGGGCCTGAGATGGCCCCTGTGAATAAGTGTCCTTCACACTCAACCGGCCCGAGCAGATTTATAGGTCTCCTTCCTGGCCGCCCCCCACCTCGTCCAGGGTAACGACTCTGGCCCCCCTCCTCCTCCCCCCTCTCTCTTTGTGGCCCATGGCCTCGTTGACCTTGTGGCCTGGCAGCGACTAAGAGGAATGCTCGGCAGGCGAACACAGGGGCATATAAGTGAGGAGTTATGGCACAGAAACCCAATGTTCGTCCTTGTGGCATCTTAGATGTGACAGATTCACAGGCCTCTAATCTGATGTGGACAAACAGGAGCCCTACTCTGAAGAACACTATGTTTAGGATCTCTGTTTGGTGTTGTTGGGCCACACCCACAAACCTAAGTCAGGGACACTAGGACCACGCAGCCTCAACCCAGCGTCTGCTTTTCCTGTGCTCCTATTGGCTGGATATATCTGATGCATAAACGCAGACACTCATCAAGTAAAATATATATTTTATTTTTTGGGGGGTAAAAACAGTCAGTATGGATGTCAGAATGCTGCATCTGAATGGTTTTTACTTGACATGCAGTTCATTACCTTCCAAAGAAGTATTTAATTGAATTTATAAAAATATTGATCATGAACGACTTTGAAATTAGTATTGTGGCGTTTTTCCATAATGCGGTGTGTTTAAAATGTATTAAACAGATCTATTCCTGCATCATTTAGCTGAGTTAGTTGTGAATGGTAACTACCTCCCTTCATCCCAGGCTGACCAATCAGGGGGAGCGTTTCATACAGGCCAATTGTCACAGTTCTTCATGC
This sequence comes from Osmerus eperlanus, assembly GCF_963692335.1. Taxonomy (NCBI): domain Eukaryota; kingdom Metazoa; phylum Chordata; class Actinopteri; order Osmeriformes; family Osmeridae; genus Osmerus; species Osmerus eperlanus. The sequence goes on from NC_085037.1 coordinate 14,010,140, forward strand.
GGCTGAATAGCATTCCTTGGCTGAAGGCCGGCCTTTGTTCCTGAGGTTGTATTAATGATTTAGCATCCCCCAAAACCACGCAACACACATGTGTCCCAGGATCCTGGCTGTGCTGGGCATGTGGACACACATGGAAATGTGTAAGACGCATTTTTCTAAATGTGTTTCCTGATTGCAGTGTTTAGGTTTGCTGTTTATTTTACACTTGCTCATTCAGAGTACAAGACAGTGTGAGTTCCCAGGGGAGTAATGGGCTTCTGGATCAACCTTGTGTTTCTGTTCCCATCCCAGTGTTCATCCCTCCACCACCAGTCACCACCGGAGGTAAACCACACTCTACATGTTCAGATCTCTCACATTCAGACAGGAAAAGGGATTGTGATTACACAGTGATGAAATGCACAACATGTTCAGATGGTTATTGACAGTGAAGCACACTCTCACGTTCTCAGGTCCACATCCCAGTCAGTCCCTGTCCTCTGCAGAGCGAGCGAGGGCATCAGGGGGTGGTGTGTGTGTGTTAGGAGGGTAGAGTGTGTGTTAGGGGGTGGTGTGTGTGTTAGGGGGGTGGTGTGTGTGTGTGTTAGGAGGGTAGAGTGTGTGTTAGGAGGGTAGAGTGTGTGTTAGGGGGGTGGTGTGTGTGTTTGACGGTGCTGCTAGCAGGCAGTGTGATGCTGGTTGTGTGATGGTGTCTGATAAGGTGTTGACACCTCCCTTCCCAGCGCCAGGCCCCCTCCTGGGTGGAGGCTTGATAAGGCCTCTGGTTGGCATGGAGACAGACACTGCTGGAGACCCCCTTCATGCGTGTAGTCGACGGTGCTTGAGAGTGAGAGTGTGTGAGCGTGTGATACCAGGAATCTGGGAGTGTGTGTGACCGGGCCACTAATCCCTCTGTGCTTAAACCCTCTGACAGGGGGGTGGGGGTGGGGGATAGCTGTCGACGGAGGTCTAAGCTGCCAACAATAGAGGTTGTGGAGGGTGTATCCTGGCCTATTCTGCTCTGACTGAATGCATCTCCACATACTCTGAACCTGCATGCCCAGTACACAGACACCTCCATGTGTTGGTGTATTTTCCTCCTGTATGACAGCTCCAGGGTCTGCGGCCGGGTGCTGTGGGGGAGGTCTGTCTCAGAAGGAAACCCTGGTGTGTTGGAGAGCAGCGCCTGGTTATTTAAGGAGGCTGTCCGTGCCTGGGGAGGTTTTGGTGGGCATAGCTGGAGGGAGTTCTAGGAAGAGAGGACTATAAATGAAGCAAACCTCCAGGGACTCTGGGTGGTGTGGACATGGAGGGAGGAGATGGTGCCTCTGGCCTTTAAAACATGCTCACATACAAACACACACACACACACACACGCATGCACGCACACACACACAGACAATGGTTGAGTAAATCTCTCCCTCCCTTGGGTCCACTGCTGTGGTTGCCATTATCATTGCAGACAAACATGTCTTTGCCAAGTGACCTACTTTAGCTCTTTAGACGCTAACCTCCTCTCCTCTCCCCGCAGTTCAACAGGCTTCTCCAGCCCCCTCTCAGGCCCTGCCAGCGTGTGGTCATAGCTGGCTATGTGTACAACCAAGCCTGGTCTAGCCTGTTTGCCTAATCTTACCAAAACACACAGAACAAAACAGTCTTTTACAAAGAGAATTGAACAAATATCCTAAATGTGCTGTGAGGAAAAGTGTTGATACAGTGTAAGGCTACAGTGCTGGGCTGTGTGCATAGCTGTGTGTGTGTGTGTGTGTGTGTGTGTTTGTGTGTGTGTGTGTCTCAGAGCAGAGCAGTAGAATCAGGAGTGTAGCTTCCTGCTTGAGCAGCTGTGGGGTCTGGAAGGTCCTGGTGACCTCACCAGGTACAGGCCTCAGTGGACAGACAGGTGGACAGACAGGTGGACAGACAGGTGGACAGACAGGTGGACAGACAGGCTCAGGACTGAGAATAAACACATGGTTCTTGCTTAAGGTGGTGGCTTGTTTGGAGAGGTGTTGTGGTTGTTGGGACACAGGCCACAGACTGGCTCCCAGAGATCCTTCCCCTTTGCTGCTGTTTGTGCTCCAGGAGAACCGGAGTGTGTTGAGAGTTGGAGATGTAGAGACGTTAGGGCGTTAAGTAGATCAGATGATTGTGATGAGAACAAACCTGGCTTGTGTTATTGATGCAATGATGACATCATCGTTTATAGTTGAAGGAGTTATGTCTTATTTTCTCACTCGCTCTCTCTCTCTCTCTCTCTCTCTCTCTCTCTCTCTCTCTCTCTCTCTCTCTCTCTCTCTCTCTCTCTCTCTCGCTCATTCTCTGTGTCTCTCTCCCTCTCTCTCGCTGTGTCTCTCTCTCTTTCACTGTGACACACACACACACGCATGCAATGGTAACTTCCTGCTACCATCTAATTTAGTGGATCAAGAGAAACAGAACTGCACAAGAACACACTGTATGAGTCTACATGACTCCACTGATCCACTACGGCCACATCTCTGGTCTTAAACAGTTCGGAGGCATGTTTTCAGCATCTGTTCTTCACGGTGTTGAGTAGAAACACAATATTATGCACGAAAGCAGCTTCAGCCCTGGAAAAGATAATAAACATCTAAAGCAAGGAAGAGGACAGGGTGAACAAACAGCTTTAGAAATAACATTTCTTTAAGGTTGATCAATACTCAGACTCTAAATGACTCACTTCCACAGGGTTAGGGATATGCAAGATGGGTTGAAGAAAATAACTAAAAAGCCATGATATGCATATTTAAAGATAGTTTATATGATATGCATATTTAAAGATAGAGTAGTTGTTAGAAATGTTGCCAGTAGGATAATTATCCTCTGTTCATGGGACGGTGATGTAAGGCAGATGTTGTAACTGTCTGGTTGGTGAGTTTGTCTTGGCCTCACGTTAGTTTGTTAGTTTGTTAGTTTGTTAGTTTGTTAGTTTCAGCGCCTCTGTCTGTGTAACATGCAGTCTGACCTGTTGCCATAGTGACTATTACAACTATCTTCCTGTGATGTTGTGTATGCCTATAGAGGCATGACATAGAAGTGTATATGTGAATAAAATATCCTTTATCAAATCCAAATTCCTCCCAAAATACATAAATTCGTTGTTAAATTGTGTTTGGATCTGTAGTTTCTGCATTCTGACATTACTATTGCATTTGCAGGGTTTCTCCGCTCTGCTGCTGTGAACGAGACCAAACCTCCAGCAGATGGAAAAGGCATCGACAGAGGAATGCAGCGCTGTGTCTGAGCTGGCTTCAACCAAGTCTTTTGGCTCCGAACACCTGAATACTATGTTTAGGTTTGCTCTTCCCATGCCTTGGAAAGGATGCACACACATTTTCTGTGCAAAACATGCCTGTCAAGAAGAGATTTTTTTAATTCCAAGTCATGGATCAAATTAGGAGAAGATTGGGGTTATTTCCTGCAACAGGTTGGTCAGTGTTCCATATTTTCTATTAAAATGCATCCCATTCCTGGCATGAGTGTATGAGCACTCAAAACATAGTATTAAATGTTATACCCTTTATTGTACAATGATTTCACCAAGATGAAGAGGAGGAGGAGAGATGTGTCAGCAGGCTCCCAGAGCGCCCCTCCCTGACCCCTGACCCCCGCAGTGCCCCTCAGACTCCACACCCTTCCCTTCTTCCTGCAAGGTGACCCGCCCTCCTGCCTCCTGTGAGGTGACCCGCCCTCCTGCCTCCAGTGAGGTGACCCGCCCTCCTGCCTCCAGTGAGGTGACCCGCCCTCCTGCCTCCTGTGAGGTGACCCGCCCTCCTGCCTCCAGTGAGGTGACCCACCCTCCTGCCTCCTGTGAGGTGACCCGCCCTCCTGCCTCTAGTGAGGTGACCCGCCCTCCTGCCTCCAGTGAGGTGACCCGCCCTCCAGTGAGGTAACCCACCCTCCTGCCTCCAGTGAGGTGACCCGCCCTCCTGCCTCCAGTGAGGTGACCCGCCCTCCAGTGAGGTGACCCGCCCTCCTGCCTCCAGTGAGGTGACCCGCCCTCCAGTGAGGTGACCCGCCCTCCTGCCTCCTGTGAGGCAACATGCCCTCCTGCCTCCTGTGAGGTGACCCGCCCTCCAGTGAGGTGACCCGCCCTCCTGCCTCCTGTGAGGCAACATGCCCTCCTGCCTCCTGTGAGGTGACCCGCCCTCCTGTGAGGTGACCCGCCCTCCTGCCTCCAGTGAGGTGACCCGCCCTCCTGCCTCCTGCGAGGCAACATGCCCTCCTGCCTCCTGCGAGGTGACCCGCCCTCCTGCCTCCTGCGAGGCAACATGCCCTCCTCCCTCCAGTGAGGTGACCCGCCCTCCTGCCTCCTGCGAGGTGACCCGCCCTCCTGCCGTCTCCAGAGGCTGAACACCCCACCGCAGGCCAGCAACAGCAAGAACAGCCATGATTCACCACCAGGTACAGAACATGGTTCATTTCGTTGGGGGGGTTTCTATGTCACTGATGAGAACCCAGTAAGGACTTCACTGATCTTGAGAGTTGATTTAGGGTTTCAAAGAGTCTCGCAAATATTTATTTCTGTTGTTTATTAGTATATTACATGTTCTCATCTGTGTGGAAACTGACTGTCTGAAAAACTGACAGTTTTTAAGTCTGACTAGGAATCTGACATGTGGGCTACAAATACTGTAGCTAGCTCTGTAAATGTAAAATTATATTTCACATATTGACATTCTTATAGAGCATTCTTTAAATCTCTAATATCGAAACACGTTATATTCAGGGAGAGAAATCCTCACACATGAGCTGTCCAACTGTGCATCTGACCTAAAGAGAGAAAGGCTTTGCCTAAACAATCCTGTTTGATTCACAACTGATACCATTATCGCTGCTGCGTCCACATCACATTATATCTGCTGCGTCCACATCACATTATCTCTGCTGCGTCCACATCACATTATCTCTGCTGCGCCCACATCACATTATCTCTGCTGCGCCCACATCACATTATCTCTGCTGCGTCCACATCACATTATCTCTGCTGCGCCCACATCACATTATCTCTGCTGCGCCCACATCACATTGTTTATCGACCAGCCCAGTGGCCTGTCCCTTGTTTGTTTATCTGCTGTATTCCGGCTGCAGGAGAACAAGGAAAATAATTCTTCAGGGACATTTCCCATTGATGTTATGTAATTATGGAGTGATGCCAAGTTGAGCCACAAATGTCTGTGTGATTTGGTGGGCTGCAGCAGCCTGGCATGGCTTCTGTCCTCCCAGACCGTGGCTGTCCTCACTGAGGGTCACACAGACATGTTAGTCAGCAGCCTGCTGGGACTCATTCATCACCCTCATCATCGTCATGCTGGTTATAGATCTGTCTGTCATGGGAGCTGGCAGTACAGGAGACATTGCTGGAATGGAACGACCCAGATTTGAGTCTCTCATGTCATTGTGCCAAACCCACTGTGCATCTCACTGTGTTAGCATCTCACTGTGTTAGCATATCTCACTGTGTTAGCATCTCACTGTGTTAGCATCTCACTGTGTTAGCATATCTCACTGTGTTAGCATCTCACTGTGTTAGCATCTCACTGTGTTAGCATCTCACTGTGTTAGCATATCTCACTGTGTTAGCATATCTCACTGTGTTAGCATCTCACTGTGTTAGCATCTCTCACTGTGTTAGCAGCTCTCACTGTGTTAGCATATCTCACTGTGTTAGCATATCTCACTGTGTTAGCATATCTCACTGTGTTAGCATATCACTGTGTTAGCATATCTCACTGTGTTAGCATCTCACTGTGTTAGCATATCTCACTGTGTTAGCATCTCACTGTGTTAGCATCTCACTGTGTTAGCATCTCTCACTGTGTTAGCATCTCTCACTGTGTTAGCATCTCTCACTGTGTTAAGGAACACAGTTTTTTGGATCTCTCTCACAACAACAGGGCTAGCCTTGGACACCTCTGTTTCCTGCGGTTCTCTCATGAGCGCGAGTCTGAGTCGCTAGGAAGGCTGCCCTTTCACAGAGAGCTGGTTACCATAGCTGAGGAGAAGGAGGGCTTGTTGAACCCAGACTTCAACACCACAGGGAGAAAACATCTGTTGGAATCAGCTTGGCTTCTGTTCTGCTGGTTGTGTCTGTTCTGGGTCTGCTAGTCTAGTCTGCTCTGGATTTGCTGGTCATGTCTGAGGCGATCACAGATGATTGACGGTCTACGAGGAGAAGGAAAGTGTTCAAGGCATCCACGCTCTGTTTTCATCCCTAAAAAACACTTTCCTGCCAACATCCATTTCCCCTGGGCTCAGCGTTTCTGCCAGATATTCTTTTGGGGTTAGAACTCAGAGGACACACTGTCTTGAAAAGTATCTTCCTCCTTGTTTTCAGAATGAGGGCATTTTTGGTCAATATTGTTCATATATTGAACTCTGTTACAGAGTTCTAGGACCCCTGCTGGAACTACCACCTGAGTGCACAGCTCAGACAGCCTGGACAAATCACAAATCCCTCCTCCCTCCCCCTGGTCTCAGGCAGCGTGCCTGGTCCCAGGGGAAACCAGGGGGTCAACAGCTATGTGTGACTGCTGCCTCTCACGGTCAACCAGCAGCGGTGCACAGGGAGGTCATATCTGCAGGTCAGGATGTCCACAGGGAGATCATATCTGCAGGTCAGGATGTCCACAGGGAGGTCATATCTGCAGGTCAGGATGTCCACAGGGAGGTCATATCTGCAGGTCAGGATGTCCACAGGGAGATCATACCTGCAGGTCAGGATGTCCTGGGATCTGAACCTAGAGGATCATGTTTTTTCTGACTAACTTATATGACAAAATGAATGTTAAAGAAGTTAATCTGTTTGTCTGCTATCATGCTGGGGTCTCAGTCTGTGACAAAGCCTCTACAAAAGCAGAAAGTCACGTTTAGGATTCAGATCTGACCTGAGGATCAGAGTGTCTGTTTGGGACTCAGTGCTGAGATGTTTAGACAACACCCGTAGGCTCTTATCTCTGGCAGTGTGAAGGTGAGAGGCAGGAAGCAAGCTTAACCTTCTGAATTTAATGTAACAAAACACGCCCGCTGGCACTGGGATCCTGAGTTTAATGTGACAAAACACGCCCGCTGGTACTGGGATCCTGACAGTGTTTTGGACGAGGGAGTGTTTTGGACGAGGGAGTGTTTTGGACGAGGGAGTGTTTTGGACGAGGGAGTGTTTCCGAATAAGCAGCAAGGCCTGAAAGTAGTGGTGGTTGTTATGGTTACTTGTGTCATCTGCTGTCGTTACAAGGGGTATAACCATAATTATTTGCAACTTTTACCTTTGGAATATAAATAATGTTTTAATTTAGCAGACACTTGCATACCTAGCCAAATATCCAAAGTGATACACAGAGGGGGATTTGAACCTGAAACCTTTCAATCTCCTCCCGTTTATTTGATTATCAGAGTGGATAACGATCAGAGAGAGAGAGAACTCAGGTGTCTCTCCACCTCTTGAGAGAGAGAGAGAACTCAGGTGTCTCTCCACCTCTTGAGAGAGAGAGAGAACTCAGGTGTCTCTCCACCTCTTGAGAGAGAGAACTCAGGTGTCTCTCCACCTTTTGAGAGAGAGAGATAACTCAGGTGTCTCTCCACCTCTTGAGAGAGAGAGAGAACTCAGGTGTCTCTCCACCTCTTGAGAGAGAGAGAGTACTCAGGTGTCTCTCCACCTCTTGAGAGAGAACTCAGGTGTCTCTCCACCTCTTGAGAGAGAGAGAGAACTCAGGTGTCTCTCCACCTCTTGAGAGAGAACTCAGGTGTCTCTCCACCTCTTGAGAGAGAGAGAGATAACTCAGGTGTCTCTCCACCTCTTGAGAGAGAGAAAGTACTCAGGTGTCTCTCCACCTCTTGAGAGAGAGAGAGAACTCAGGTGTCTCTCCACCTCTTGAGAGAGAGAGATAACTCAGGTGTCTCTCCACCTCTTGAGAGAGAGAGAGTACTCAGGTGTCTCTCCACCTCTTGTTCATTGATTCCGACCCAAACATGTTGTCCTTGTGAAAAGCTGTTTTATAGAGACTCATGTTTCATGTTGAGATCATGGAGCTGATTGTGTGATGGACAAACAACCCAGCGATCAGTCAGGATCCCTCAGGAGCCCATGGCCCTCATCAGGAGGGGTGCTGCTGGGCCCTGTGGCCCTCATCAGGAGGGGTGCTGCCGGGCCCTGTGGCCCTCATCAGGAGGGGTGCTGCCGGGCCCTGTGGCCCTCATCAGGAGGGGTGCTGCCGGGCCCTGTGGCCCTCATCAGGAGGGGTGCTGCCGGGCCCTGTGGCCCTCATCAGGAGGGGTGCTGCCGGGCCCTGTGGCCCTCATCAGGAGGGGTGCTGCCGGGCCCTGTGATCCTGGCTGCAGGGGTCTCATCAGAAAGAGAGGCAGGTCACGCCAGTTGACGTCTTTCAATGTTTTCTTTTCTTTTCAAACAGCTCGCCATAGTTAACAGCTGTCAGTCACATGTTTCTGCTGCTGGTGAAAACCTTGAGTACGTCAGTGTTCTGTTCATGTCCACACACACACACATCATCACGCTCACTTAAGCCTTCTCTCTGCTTTGTTTCTCGTTGAAGAAAACACAGCCTTTGTGTTGGTCCACTTCCTGCCTCTGAGCCAGACCCACAATGCATTACTGAGCCAGGTGTTCATCAGCTCTCACAGAGGAGGGGGGAGGAACACAGGATATTCTATAACACAAGCAGATTTAAGGGAAAAAAGGTTCAATAATTCTATCTAGTAATGATATTAGTATTTTAATTAAGAGAGGGGGAGGAGTAAGGGGTGGGGGTGGGCTGGGCCCTGGGGGGGGGGGGGTGTCCAGTTCCCAATGTTCCTGTCAGGACAGTAAGGAATATCCCTCTCTCCTCTCTGTGACTTTGTGGGAAGTTCAGCGCCCCCCCCCTCCCCCCACCTCCAGCAGAGCCTGTAACCGGAGACAGAGCTACTAAACACACAACACAGCCGAGGTATCCGTCACCTCGTTAGTGAGTCTCCAGGCCCCCCGGGCACGGAGGGAGGGGTGGGGTGAGGGAGACAGAGATCAGGGAGGGCAGATGCTCCTGTTCAGATCAGGGAGCTCGAGTGACAGCGATGTCCCCCAGGTGATGGGCTGGCCTGGTGTGGCTCGGGAGGGACCACGATTGTCACGCAATAGCATCATCAGCTAGCATGCGTTGTAGACACGTGTGGCATGATGTAACATGGCAGAGAGGACGAATCGGATGCTTACATTTACCAGGAACAGTGTGTACCTGAACTCCTTATGCGTATATGGGGGTCAGATGTCTGAGCGGTTAGGGAGTCGGGCTATTAATCAGAAGGTTGTTGGTTCGATTCCCGGCTGTGAGAAATGATGTTGTGTCCTTGGGCAAGGCACTTCACCCTACTTGTCTCGGGGAGAATGTCCCTGTACTTACTGTAAGTTGCTCTGGATAAGAGCGTCTGCTAAATTACTAAATGTAAATGTATACAGTAAAGTACTGCTGCTCAAGAAACAGTACCTTTCCTCGTTGGAACGTATCAGTGGGAGCATGTTGTCTGACCGGTCCTCTACCACAGCATCTCTGCTTGTGTGAGGTCAGAGGTCATGTCAGAGGTCATGTGTGGGAGCGTCATTTAAGTCTAAACAACTAACTTCTCATACTCTCTCCTGACAGAGAGCCATCCCCTGCCTGGAGAGAGCTGCACCTGCCCCTCACCTGTGTTCCCCCACACCTCCAGACAGGCCATGGGGGTCCGCAGCGTGTTCCACACCCAGGCCCGGGACACCAGGAGCAGGTGAGGCAACAGTGCGATGTCGGAAAGGTGTTGTTAGAATCGTGTCGAGGACTTGATGGAGCAGAGAGACTCACCTGTGTGAAGTTCAGCACGTTGGTGTTGCTGCAGAGCAGAGAGACTCACCTGTGTGAAGTTCAGCACGTTGGTGTTGCTGCAGATGTTGTCACGGAGTTGTGAGAAAGAAAAAGCTTGACATGGCTGTCTGTCATTCCAGTGACTCACCCTCTTTTGATCCAACCCACTAACTGTCTCTTTGCTTTAAATCCCATTCTTAGTTCACATTCTGACTAATCCCAGCAAACTACCAACCATTAAAAATAAACAGTTAACTCCCTTCTGAGAGGATAAAGATGATCTGGCTCTTAAGACTGCGAGGAAGTGATGTTCCCTCTCGTCTGCAGAGGAAGTGATGTTCCCTCTCGTCTGAAGAGGAAGTGATGTTGCCTCTCGTCTGAAGAGGAAGTGATGTTGCCTCTCGTCTGCAGAACAAGTGATGTTCCCTCTCGTCTGCAGAACAAGTGATGTTCCCTCTCGTCTGCAGAACAAGTGATGTTCCCTCTCGTCTGCAGAACAAGTGATGTTCACTCTCGTCTGCAGAGGAAGTGATGTTCCCTCTCGTCTGCAGAGGAAGTGATGTTCCCTCTCGTCTGAAGAGGAAGTGATGTTGCCTCTCGTCTGCAGAGGAAGTGATGTTCCCTCTCGTCTGCAGAGGAAGTGATGTTCCCTCTCGTCTGCAGAACAAGTGATGTTCCCTCTCGTCTGCAGAACAAGTGATGTTCCCTCTCGTCTGCAGAGGAAGTGATGTTCCCTCTCGTCTGCAGAGGAAGTGATGTTCCCTCTCGTCTGCAGAAGAAGTGATGTTCCCTCTCGTCTGCAGAGGAAGTGATGTTCCCTCTCGTCTGCAGAGGAAGTGATGTTCCCTCTTGTCTGCAGAACAAGTGATGTTCCCTCTCGTCTGCAGAACAAGTGATGTTCCCTCTCGCCTGCAGAGGAAGTGATGTTCCCTCTCGTCTGCAGAGGAAGTGATGTTCCCTCTCGTCTGCAGAAGAAGTGATGTTCCCTCTCGTCTGCAGAGGAAGTGATGTTCCCTCTCGTCTGCAGAGGAAGTGATGTTCCCTCTTGTCTGCAGAACAAGTGATGTTCCCTCTCGTCTGCAGAGGAAGTGATGTTCCCTCTCGTCTGCAGAGGAAGTGGGTCCTGCATGGTGAGCATCATTCCAACATTCATTACGGTTCTGATTTGCATTTTCCGTGTCATTTCCTCTGAGTAAAGACAGATTACTTCCACGTCTCTGTTCCCCGTCCTGAAGTATCCCACATGGTTCCATCAGAGAGATGCATAATGACATGTAAATGAGTCCATTTAATGAGGAGGTAATCAGGAACTTTCTAAAAACGTCTCTGTGGAGCGCAGTGTGTAAACACTTCTGGCAGTTGTGGATGGGATCTGATTGTGGGGTGGCACTGATGGTCATCGGATGGTTGTTGGAGACAAATATAGTTTGTGCTTCCATGCCCATCAAACAGCCTTGCCTCAAACTGAGCAGATCCACGTCAGATCCACTGCTCTTGTCCAGCTGGCCTGTCTCTCTCCAGGGCTGGTCTCTCTCCAGGGCTGGTCTCTCTCAAGGGGTGCTCTGGTGACCTGACTGGCCTGTCTCTCCCCAGGGCTGCTCTGGTGACCTGAGAGAGAGAGGGGAACACATGCAGCATAGGGCCCAGGCCGGATTCGAACCCAGGGCCTCAGACCACAGGGACGTGCTTCCAGGGGGTGTCTGTGTGTCTGAGACCCTGCTGGTGAAAACGTTTCAGGGTCTGTGAGTGTCGAGAGATGAGATGTGCTGCCTGGCTGTGGTCTGGGGAGGATCCTGGGGAATTAGCGATGGAAAACTCGTAGGAGCTGTGTCTGTGCAGTATTAAACATGTGTAAGCCATAGAGTGTGGTCTGACACACACCTAATCCAGATCCTCGCTGTCTCTCTCTGGCCCTCTGCAAGCCACACGCCCTGACAGGACCATGTAGACCCACACAGGCAGGGCAGTCTAGGGTTTAGAGGCAGGGCAGTCTGGAGGTTTAGAGGCAGGGCTGTAGGGGGTTTAGAGGCAGGGCAGTCTAGGGTTTATAGGCAAGGCTGTAGGGGGTTTAGAGGCAGGGCAGTCTAGGGTTTAGAGGCAGGGCTGTAGGGGGTTTAGAGGCAGGGCAGTCAAGGGTTTAGAGGCAGGGCTGTACGGGGTTTAGAGGCAGGGCAGTCTGGAGGTTTAGAGGCATGGCACTCGGATAAACATATCAGATTTTGAGGGAGAGAAGGTTTCTATTCCAGAACACACACAAACTCACACACACACAAACTCACACACTCACACACACACACAGTTGTCTATAATTCCAACCAGCCCAAATAAACCTATTTCTTTGATTCGTTGATTCTAAGACTCTCAAAGGAAAAGGAAATGTAATTTTTTAAACCCAGATTTTCATGCTTGATGAATTTGAAGTTCCGCTACTTTCTTGAGCCCCTACTTGGCTCTTAGCTGTGTGTGTGAGTGTGTGTGTGAGTGAGTGTGTGTGTGTGTGTGTGCCTTGTTTCCAAGCCCCGGAGGTACAGGTAATGTCAGACGCGTGTGTGTCTGTGTGTGTGTGTGTAGTTGGTCAGGTGGGAGGAGCAGTCCTTCTCCATTTCCTCCTCTCCTTCACCAGAGATCCATCAACCCAGCCAACCACACACACACACAGACACATACACACACTCAAACACTCATGAACTCACAGAGACCCGTCAAGCCAGCCACACATAAAGATCCAAAGACATAGTTACACTGCAGTTCACGCTTTTCCATGTATTATTTTGTACATTATTTTGTTTGGGTCTTCTAGAAGGATTACTATCAGGCCCAACATGCTTTTGTAAACAGAGACTTAAACTGCTTTCACCAAAATAATGTCTTTTAGAGAACCGCATGACCTTAAACGACCAGTTTTATATAGATTCAGTCTACATATAGATATGTAGCATTCCATTTACAGTAAAGTTGTTCAGTTCTTGGTTACAAGTCTTCTAATTACAATCTTAGAAGTCAGATGTTTTTCTGACAACTTTTTACTTTCACTCAATTGTTTACACAAATATCTATACTTTCTAATAAGTTTCAAAAGGTAGAAAAAATCTTTTCAAAAAAGTTTCAAAAACAAATTCTACATGTTGAGAAATAATTTGCTAAACAAACTTTACAAAAGAACTTTTACACAAATATCTATACTTATCTAATAAAGTATTTATTTTTTTAAATGTTGAAAAAAAGAAATGCACAAAAAAGTTTTTACAAAAAGTTCCCAAAAATAATTTCGAAAAAGTTTCGCAAATTTTGGGGGGATTATTTTTGTGAATTGTATTATTTATTTTTTAAACCCCATCTCTTGTAGTTTGGAGATGAACTTACAGTCTGTGACGAGACCATCTGTACTGGCTGTTTAGTCTGGCCCTGGTTCACTGGCCACGGTGTGACTCGACTAGTTTCAATGGGTTTAGGCATTCAGGTCAACAATGGGTTTCCTGGACATCATTATTAGCACCCTAGGGATGGGTCCTACATTGTCTTAGTGGTATACAGTCAGAAATGATGTTGTACACACCTATACTCACACAATCACACCTATACTCACACAATCACACCGGATATACACATGCTGTAATGAACACAAACATCCATAAACAACACTGAGGAACTGGCTGCTTTTAAAGTCTCCAGGTTTTCCCCAACACAGGAAATGCTCTCCGATAGGAACCATTTGAAAGGACTTAATCCCTCAGATGTAATCGGGGGAGAGTGCTTTGTCTAGACGCAGAGACGACAAGATACCTCACTCTCCTTAGAGACACCTTATCTTAAATCTTGGACCCCTAGGAGAAACATGGTCATCCTGCCTTGTTACAGTACAACTCAGCTGAACCATGAACATCCTGCATTGACTGGTAGCAAACTGGTGACATTTGAGCAGAAGTAGCTGGTCCAATGTTTTCTGTGTTCAGAGATCCAAGTAAGGTTGTTTTCCATAACTGCTCAGGGTTACCAGGGTTACAACATTTACTGGAGCCCGTTTCCCCCCTGACTCTGCCCACTTCCTGAGATCCTAGTCTCTGATAGGACAGTTATGATCCTAGTCTCTGATAGGACAGTTATGATTGGTTGCTGGGAAATCCTGCCACTAACGACAAGACAATAGCCTCCTATGGTTTAGTGCTCATAGTGAAACTGGCTCTGAACCAGGCTTACATGGCAGCTGCACAGCTTACCCTTCCATTTAGCGAAAGCAAAAACAAAATCAACTTAACCTCACACACAAGTCTTCCAATGAAAACATGACTTGCTGCTTAAGGCAACTGCGACATAGTAGTTGATGACCCCTAATCTTCTTGTAAACGATCAAGATTGACTCAGGTAATTTCCTCAGAAAACCCATGCCCTGAGGGAAACATTCCCTCAATGAAAGAGCAGACTCACAGGACTGGACATGACCAGCCCGGCCCTCGACTGTGGTGAGTCAGGTGAATGAACTCCCCAGCCCCGGGGTACAGCAGCACGTATTGTTGCCTGCCTTTGTTGTCTTTCATTGAAGGGCCTGAAGAGCTGGGCCTCCACACACCCAGAGCTGGGCCTCCAGACACCCAGAGCTGGGCCTCCAGACACCCAGAGCTGGGCCTCCACACACCCAGAGCTGGGCCTCCAGACACCCAGAGCTGGGCCTCCAGACACCCAGAGCTTGGCCTCCACACACCCAGAGCTGGGCCTCCACACACCCAGAGCTGGGCCTCCACACACCCAGAGCTGGGCCTCCAGACACCCAGAGCTGGGCCTCCAGACACCCAGAGCTGGGCCTCCAGACACCCAGAGCTTGGCCTCCACACACCCAGAGCTGGGCCTCCACACACCCAGAGCTGGGCCTCCAGACACCCAGAGCTGGGCCTCCAGACACCCAGAGCTGGGCCTCCACATACCCAGAGCTGGGCCTGGGTCCCACTGTAGCTGGATACTGGGTGGGTGGGGCAGGGTGCTGGGTGGGTGGGGCAGGGTGCTGGGTGGGTGGGGCAGGGTGCTGGGTGGGTGGGGCAGGGTTCTGGGTGTGTGGGGCAGGGTGCTGGGTGGGTGGGTGGGGCAGGGTGCTGGGTGGGTGGGTGGGGCAGGGTGCTGGGTGTGTGGGGCAGGGTGCTGGGTGGGTGGGTGGGGCAGGGTGCTGGGTGGGTGTGTGGGGCAGGGTGCTGGGTGGGTGTGTGGGGCAGGGTGCTGGGTGGGTGGGTGGGGCAGGGTGCTGGGTGGGTGGGGCAGGGTGCTGGGTGGGTGGGGCAGGGTGCTGGGTGGGTGGGTGGGTGGGGCAGGGTGCTACATGAGACCCATATCAGGAACTGGATCCCTCCTCACCACCACACCACCACACCTGCAACCCTCATCCACACCCCCGGCATGAACTCCCTGTCCACCTGGATTCTGTTCATCCACAACCATCTTTACATAACACCCAGTCATTAGTAGACACAGTCGTCTACCAGGCTACATATAATGACCGAATATTGACAGTAAAATACAAGTAAAACTTGTATTTAATTTACAGGTTTATTGAGTCAAATACAGAAATATCTCACTTGGATCATTATTCACACACCAGATCCCATCTCCAGTAAAAGGGACAGGTGAGCTAGCATTGTGTCCTAGGTGACCAGGGGGGCAGGTGAGTGTCTCCTAGGTGACCAGGGGGGCAGGTGAGTGTCTCCTAGGTGACCAGGGGGGCAGGTGAGTGTCTCCTAGGTGACAAGGGGGGCAGGTGAGTGTCTCCTAGGTGACAAGGGGGACAGGTGAGTGTCTCCTAGGTGACAAGGGGGACAGGTGAGTGTCTCCTAGGTGACAAGGGGGACAGGTGAGTGTCTCCTAGGTGACAAGGGGGACAGGTGAGTGTCTCCTAGGTGACAAGGGGGGCAGGTGAGCTTGGAGCAGATCAGTTCCTGCTGTGTTCTCCTCTAACGCAGGTGCACACAACAAAGGGACCTGAGATCTGATTGGTTCCCTTAGTGCCACTAGAACCACATCAAAGGCTGTTACCTCAGCCAATGACTCAGTGTAGGAGAACTGAGGGACACCTGCCTTTAGAAGGTTACCGAAGGTCCTCCTGTTCACACTGCAGTTGGACTACCTTGAGACAGGGGAAAATCCACTCTGAACTTTGCACCACTTCACAGAAAAGGTTTCAAAGTGTTAATTTACCAATAGGATTTCAGTTAATCTATTCCAGTGAACCCTACCACAGCCTCGATTCACACAGTACATCGACAGTCATACGTTAAACCATACATTAAAGTAGTGAATGTTTCCTTCCATGAATAGACCCTTGTTTCAACTTTTCTTTCAGCCGGCTGGTTCCAGTTCATATCTTCCCTTCGTCAGGGATGCTACCCAGATCACAGGCTTGCTGATGACTCACCTGTGTAAAGGTCAACCGCCAGCAGGCAAGGAGACCTAATGAAAGGGACAGAGAGATGGAGAGAGAATGAGGGAGAGAGAGGTTGAGAGAAAGAGAGAGTGAAAGAAAGAGAGAGGAGGAGAATGAGGGAGACCACAGTGGCCAGACTTGAATGGAAATTACTGAGAGAAAGTATTTTGAGGGTGAAATCTCACCTCACAGATTCAGTTACAACCGGGAGAAACAAAGTGGTTTCAAATGAAAGAGATCAAACAGGCTGGTGTGTCTGCAGGCTGACTTTGTGGGTGAGCACAATGACGACTTCTCAAGTTCTCCCCAAAATACCCTGTCTTTTTTTTTTTTACAAAAACAGAAGTTCTTCTCATGGAATCCCACAGACCCCACATAACTGGAACTGATTGATTGAAATAACGTGAACAGTAAGATCATTTTTATTTTTTATTCCACAGTAATCTGTTGGTAGTTCAGGAATATTTGATTGAGAAGCAATTACTAGTTATCATCTATGTATGTATATTACATTATGTTAATGGTTGAAATTTGAGGCTGGCTATGCGTAAACATTTTAGTCAAAACAATAACCTACAGTGCTTGAGACAGACTGGTGGACAGCTAGAGACCAGGTTTCAAAGTGTTAATTTGAAAGTCATGGGGAAAGGATGCCATCTACTGGCTGAAGTACTACATGTTCAATCAAACAAACTGCATTGCAATAATTTTTGTTAAAGGAATTTAAAGCTTTTTTAAGGGACACTGTTGCCTTTTAATGTTTGGCTCATTAGTTATATTCTTGACCTATATCTATGTAACTTTGGTTGTGGATTCGACTGTTTTTCAACTTTGTTCACACAAATCACACAACACTTGTAGTTTTCAAACTCACATTTCTTATGGATTCCTGATGTAACTGTATACAGCGCTATGGATCAGGTGTAGAGAATGCCATGATGTCACAGCGGATGGATGACTGGTTGGGGAGCAATAACTGCTTACCTGTCAACATACGTATTATGCGCTTCTGTGGTAGTGAAACAAGAGGCATGCTTGTTCAAGTACAGTGTTACCTGCAGAAAACATCTAAAGAGAAACACCAGAGAATTAAGAGGATCTTATTTGATCTTTTACTATATTTTTTACTTGGACTGTGTCATCTTGCTGACACAGGTGTAGATTCACAGGTGCAGAGGCCTTGTAACCCTGGCTTCACAAGGAGGTGAGTGATTCTCCAGTTCTGCTACCTTACCTGATGAAACACTCTGTGGGATTCCACTCAAGATATCAGATATCACTCTGCCTTTCTGTCGTCAGCCATACCTTTGATCTGGGACACATCTTAAAATACTGTGATCCTTTGGAGAATTGTTCCAGTTCAAAACACCTCTCTCTGTCTCTCTCTCTCCTCCTTTTTCTCTCCCTCTCTCTGTCTCCCTCTCTCCTCCTCTGACTCTCTCCCCTCTCTCTCTCTCTCTCCCTCTCTCTGTCCCACTCTCTCCTCCTCTGACTCTCTCTCTCTCTCTCTCACACACACCAACATTTTGTTTTCAGTAGCATGAGATCGATACTCTGTGTAAATGGTGCCTGCATGCTCTAGAAACAGTCAATGATCATTTTGTTCATCCTAATGTCGAAGCCACGGTCTGCCTGTCAAAGTTATACTAGCCTAGCAGGAGACACATCAAGCAGAAATATGAATGCTTTTAGAAATGAATTCCCTCAGTTAGATATATATATATATATATATATATATATATATATATATATTTCCTAAGCTCTTTGTTGAATTTGCACAAGATTGGACTTCCTGACAGATGGTGACGTTCTGTGACGTTCTGGAGTAACTGGAATATATTGAATAACCAGCGGTTTATCAGGCGTTTCGGGACTGACGCCTTGGTGACGAATCAGAACCACGGACAACGACCAGCATCGATCAGACACGGACAACGCCCTGAATGTTGCACACAGTAGGCAAATTGTTCATTTACACAGTATAAATGTTTAGCGGGAACTAACAAACTAAATACAATCGAAGATGTTGGGTACCAGTACAGAAGACATGAACGAATAGGCATAACCTACACCCGATTCCTTACCAGTATTTAAAGTTTTTCATTTTTATTTTCTTTTTTCACCCGTCAATGATTACGCACGTGCATATGTAATTGCTAATTATACAAGATACAGAATTTGCTTTAATTTCATTTTAGGCTTCGATATCCTATTGCAAACTCCTCCAACTAGCTACGGTCTCTTTAAGAGTTATGTACGAAGGCTGGCTGATGTAGGACAACGGTTTGCGCTGCGCTCGCGCTGACATACTCATCATGGCCTCCGTACAGCCGCCGCTGCAAGCGACAATGAGCAGAGCAGCTCGCGGCATTTTCCTTCCCCGAGCGGAGACGGCAGTCAAGCCGAAACAGAGGCACCGGTAGAGGGGAGCGCGCCGGGGGAAAATTCTCCTCATGCCACCCCGGTCTCCTCGATGTCTTCGTCAAAATCCACCTACAGCCATCTAACAAAGAGGGGCGCAAACCCGGGGGGCGGCGGCGGCGGCGGAAACATGAACACAAACCGGGATTATTCGATTAACCTCTCGGTGCAGCAAGTGCTGAGCCTATGGGTTCAAGGCACGACGCTGCAACACTTCACAGGTAACAGAAGCTTAATGACATGCTGATGCTGTGTTGTCGGAACGGTCTCAGGCTTTATGTCTGCGTTCATATAAATGCAGCCGGCCGGTGTTTCCGTTGTCCACAACGCGTACTGTTGGATAGAGACGGGGACGTGGGCAGTTGTGCAGGACACTATTTAAGGGAGAGTGGCCGCAGCACAGCTACTAAATTACTTATAGGTACTAGGCCGTGACTAAAATATATATTTAAAAAAATCCATAAAGAATAAATTACAGGCTGCGTTAAAACAACATCTCCGCCCGCCCGGTCCATGCTCCCCGCGTGCGGAGTCAATGACTGATGAATCACAAAATGCGTCTAATTAATGTTTTGTGCTGCTTGAAAGAGCTTGGCACAGTAGTGAATCCTTGTCATCTCCGTTTCAGCCAGCCCCCTGTCCTTTGTATAGGTAATCATGGGTAATTAACGTCAACCGGCTCCTAGTCCTGGATGGGCTGTCTGGGTTACGAGATCTGCCTACCGCGGCTGCCTGCCACACCAGCGCGTGTTTAATATGTAACACTGGAGTAGTAGGACGTGTTAAAGAGGAAAGCGATATTAGATTAAACGATTAATCAAAGTTCCAGTTTCAGCGGTCACTAGTCTAGTTTAGACGAGGCAAATCAATAATTACAGTAATATCTTCAGTCATAAAGCAGACCTTTAGCCCAATATAATGAAGAAATACAGAAGTTATGTAATTTCAGGTTCTGCTCAGTCAGTTGTTGAATAAGTTTAGTTGGTTTAGTTGAGTACAATTGGATATGTTTGTAATGTGCCGGAACACCAGTAGCAGTTTTTTTCAGGGCTGGAAGGGGTGTGTTCAGAGCAAAGCCAGAAAGCAGAAATATGTACATATTTGGTCCTTAAAGTAGGCAAAGAATATTAGACCAGGCAGACTTCCTGTTGGTTCATTGCAGACTCAACAGTAAATTCAGCTGGTTGTAGCTAGCAGGAGCTAGTTTGCAGAACTAGTGTTGCTGTGTTGAGGGGAGGGGAAGGGGACTGTGAGGAGAGACACATGGGGTTGGCATCCTGTGTGATGGCACCAACATTTAATCCTGACAGTGTCAGAGTTCTACCTCCAAGTGAAAAGCCAGCCAGGGTCACACAGACACACACACAGACACACACACACACACAGACACACACACGCACACACACAGACACGCACACACACACACAGACACACACACACACAGACACACACACACACAGACACACACACGCACACACACACACACAGACACACACACAGACACACACAGACACACACACACACAGACACACACACACACACACAGACACACACATGCACACACACAGACACACACAGACACACACAGACACACACACGCACACACACACACAGACACACACACAGACACACACAGACACACACACACACAGACACACACACGCACACACACACACAGACACACACAGACACACACACACATATGCTGTTTTTCTAATTTTTCGCTGGGTCAGTCCTGGAGGTAGCCACTGCAACACTCAGTGGATGTGGTCCTGTAAAGATCATAGAACCAGCAGTTCCATATCAAAGCTGGTTGGCATTGCAAGAGCGTGTTGAGATGTCATCAGTCTGAATCACAGATACCACCTGTGCCAAAACCTCACTTCTGCCATCTCCCATCCATCCTTGTTCTTCTAGAACAATCTCGTGCAGCACAACTTTGTCCGGTGGTCAGTGCCATCGCAGCCATGCTGCCTCTCGCTGGCAGAGAGAACGAGAGGCTCTTTAAGCCTGCCTGCTGTCTGGGGAAAGCAGGGGAGTAGGAGGGGGAGAGAGGAGAGAGGAGAGAGGAGAGAGGAGAGAGGAGGGAGGGGGAGGGGGAGAGAGGAGAGAGGAGAGAGGAGGGAGGGGGAGAGAGGAGAGAGGAGAGAGGAGGGAGGGGGAGGGGGAGAGAGGAGAGAGGAGAGAGGAGGGAGGGGGAGGGGGAGAGAGGAGAGAGGAGAGAGGAGAGAGGAGAGAGGAGAGAGGAGGGAGGGGGAGGGGGAGAGAGGAGAGAGGAAAGAGGAGGGAGGGGGAGGGGGAGAGAGGAGAGAGGAGAGAGGAGAGAGGAGGGAGGGGGAGGGGGAGAGAGGAGAGAGGAAAGAGGAGGGAAGGGGAGGGGGAGAGAGGAAAGAGGAGGGAGGGGGAGGGGGAGAGAGGAGAGAGGAGAGAGGAAAGAGGAGGGAGGGGGAGAGAGGAGAGAGGAGAGAGGAGGGAGGGGGAGGGGGAGAGAGGAGAGAGGAGGGAGGGGGAGGGGGAGAGAGGAGAGAGGAAAGAGGAGGGAGGGGGAGGGGGAGAGGGAGGGGGAATTTTGGGATTCTGTTGGTTCACTGCTCAGTTAACAGAGATCTGGTGCAGTCTGTTCATGTCTGATGTTGTAACCAGGTTTACACTTCATCAAGGTGGTGGAGAACTGTGTTAAACCATTATCACTTTCCATGCTAGAGTACAGTGACCACCCCACCACAGTATCTGTTAGTGTGATCTGTGCCGACTCCTAGTTTTAACCAACCGTGATGTTTTATATGTTTCTATCTTGAAATCTTTTTCAATATCCAATTTGGAGCCACATCAGTTGAATAGTGTAGAGTGCTGTCTCGCTGTGAGGAATGTGATAGGGCTCATATTCTACATTCTTCAGCATCTCACTGATGACCCACCACTGGATGATAACACATCTCCCCTCCTCCCCCCCTCTAGAGATGTGGTACTGGGTGTTCCTGTGGAGTCTCTTCTCGTCTCTCTTGGTGCATGGTGCGGTGGGGCTGCTGATGCTGGCCATGCTGCAGCGACACAGCAGGGGGCGTGTCATCACGCTGGGGCTGCTGAGCGCTGGCTTCCTAGTCTCCTTGTGTGGAGGGGTCATCACAAGTAAGACCCTGCTGTCTGTCTGTCTGTCTGCCCTCCTTGCTATCTGTCTGCCCTCCTGTCTGTCTGTCCTCCTGTCTGTCTGTCCTCCTGTCTGTCCTCCTGTCTGTCTGTCTGTCCTCGTGTCTGTCTGTCTTTCCTCCTGTCTGTCTGTCTGTCTGTCTGTCTGTCTGTCTGTCTGTCTGTCTGTCCTCCTGTCTGTCTGTCCTTCTGTCTGTCCTCCTGTCTGTCTGTCCTCCTGTCGTCCTGTCTGTCTGTCCTCCTGTCTGTCTGTCTGTCCTCCTATCTTTCTGTCTGTCTGTCTTACAGTTGTGTTCTCCCTGCATACTGTCTGTTTGTATTCCACGTTGTGGCCCGTTGTCTGATTCAGTTACGAGAATGAAAGGTGATTCTAGGTTCTCCAGGCATATCATCTGCATTCCAGTAGCAGTATCATGGAAGGTAGTCTTTCCTCCTCCTGTATGATGTGTTTCTCTCTCTAACACACGCCAGACATCCTTGCTACGCTGCATGAATCACACTCAATCACAGATGTGAGACCTAAAATAGAAGACACTTTATTATTAATGTGCATCTAGCAGAGCGAGCACTCTATTGACCGCCCCGTGCGTACGGTACTTTGGCTAAGGGAGCTAAGAGCTACTGTGTGTGTGTGTGTGTTCACCAGGTGACAGTATAAAGGTTGTGCTATATAACCTGCCCAGAGTTCACACTCTGAGCCAGGCAGTGATCTTCCCCTCCTTGTTCTGAGGCATGTTGACCCAACACCAGGATCTCATCTTGTTCTGTCAGATGTTCTGACACTGTATGAAGCTGGTTGTTGGTGATCAGGTCCCAGGCATGTTGTGGGAGAGTATAGTTGAGTCCTCATCAAGCACTCATCAATGATGCAAATTTTTATTTTTCAACCTTTCAAAACTTTTTTCTAAAACTTGCAACAAAAAATATATTATACAACCTTTCAAAACATATTTTATTTTACTTTTTTTTTGTAGAAAATAATTTTGGTTTAAAATGAATGTACAGATATTTGTGTAAATAATAAATGTAATGAGTGAAAGTTAAAAGTTATAGGGAAGTTAAGTACTGATACCAGAAATATATTCCTAAGAACAGTAACAAAGTATTTTTACTTTGTTGCTTCCCATCTCTGTTATACACTTTTCACAGGGGAGAAAAAGTACTTGTTACATAGGAGGGAATTCAATTCTTGATTTAGTTATCATATGTATTAATGGTTTGTATAAAAATTATGATTGTTTAAAAAATCTATTCTATTTATTTTGTGTGCAAGTTAACAATTGTATCTTGTGTGTGTATCATGTGTATTGTGTGTGTGTGTATCGGGTGTGTGTGTGTATCCAGGTGCGGCTGTAGCAGGGGTGTACCGCGTGGCAGGGAAGGACATGGCTCCTCTCCAGGCTCTGGTGTTTGGTGTGGGCCAGACAGCCCTCTCCCTCCTCATCTCCTTCTCACGCATCCTGGCCACGCTGTGAGGACACACATATGCAAACACCCACACACCACACACACACACACCACACACTCTCACACACACACACACCACACACACTCACACACTCTCACACACATACAAACACACTAAACTCGAGGATGTACAAGGCAGAGGGGCGGGGCTCTCCATCACAGACAGAAATCAAGCCGATCAGAGACTTGGGGGGTATGATTGGAGGAGGGGAGGGATGGTGAGCGGTCGTCCTCCATTCTGTGGATGTTCGAGGCTCCATGCTGAAGAGATCCCCTGGTGTCCCTGGTCCAGCCCTGCTACAGTCCCACACCCCTCCATCTCAGCGTCACGGGACCCACACCAGTCCTCCCGTCTGCACTGAGAGGTTCTGTTGGGTGGCGCCCCCCAGGGCTGGAGGGTCGGTTCCCGGACAGGGAGTTCGGGTTCCCGGACAGGGAGTTCGGGTTCCCGGACAGGGAGTTCGGGTTCCCGGACAGGGAGTTCGGGTTCCCGGACAGGGAGTTCGGGTTTTGCACAGCTGCTACAAGAGGAGGACCCTCGAAGGCTGTCTGTTCTGGAAACCTTTTTTTGCGGAATTTAAATGGTGCAATGAGCTCCTGATTCACTTTGTGTCGCAGCCGGGAGCATCCACAGAGCTTTGAATAGCTTAGGAGAGCAAGCCACGCCCACAATGAGCAAGCCAAGCCCACAATGAGCAAGCCACGCCCACAATGAGCAAGCCACGCCCACAATGAGCTCCTGTACAGCAGAGATCATCCTTGTCAGTGTTACGATGTTAAAACCCCAGCCCCTGGTGCCTCTCCGTCTGGATGTACTAACCATTCCTTCCTGTCATGTGGTTATCCTCGTAACACACATCCTTTCTGGAGGTGTGCTGTGTGATCCTCTTAACTGTGGAGAAGTAGGGGTGTGGTCTCTTGGGTTGAACTGGAGCTGCATGGCTGCTTGGAGTAGATGGTTCATGCTGGTTGGGTTCCCTGTCGAGGTGTTATGATGCAGATTTACTGTAGGTGGTTGGAAGGCAGCCTGGCTCCTGAGAAGGACTTCCACAGAGGTCAGACCAGACGCTAGCTGCTACTGAAACAGCCTCTCTCTATGGCTCCATGTTTTGCCAACCCTACCATATATATTTTGTTGTTTTACTTTTTTAAATGTATCTTTGCATATTGCACTGAAAACGACCTGCCTTCTTCAAGCAGAGTGTGAACTGGTTGTGGTCCCATGTGAAGCTTGTTTTCAAACCGGTACCTTACACAAGGTGGAAAGGGAGAGAGTCAGGGTTTCCAGTGTTCAGAAGAGCCTTGAGGATGAACCTTGATGAATGTGTTTGTGGTGTCTTATTGAAACTAACAAACATTGAGAAGATGTCACTCCAGACCACAGCGGGGGTCAGAAACCTTGGAAGGTTTTTACCTTTTGACCTGCTTCTGTTATCAACAACTTCCAAAAGTTCACGTGCCATCACCCTCTTGATTGGTCAGCAAAAACTGATGTGGTCCAATAGGATGACAGTCACTGTTCCCCAAAACCACCTAGTTAAGACCTTTGAGCCACAGCTTTGATCCTGACCCAGAATGGAGTGTTGTTTGTTTTTATGCCAAAGGACTTCTCACATACAAGTTTTAGCTTTATTCATTATGTATTTTGTAGTTTTTTTTATTGTTATTATTGCTGAGCAATTACGTCATGTCATTATCAAGTCTCAGAACCATTATTTGCACAATGGTTGAGTTCATGAATAATAAAAAAAAAAATCCTTCAAATCACTCATGGATTCACAGTATGCAGAGAATCCTGAAGTTCAGATTCTGACTGGAGACGAGACATGGGCATGTGTTTAGATTCTTCCAGTCTTATGTAAGGGGCACCACCTGGTGTGGCCACAGGGAGCAGCAATGTTCAGATTAGTGGACCAGAAGTTGCAGCAAGCCTTCATCAGCAGAATACTGAGAAAGATTTTGTTGATTATAAATATGACCAATCTTTTCTATTCTTTCTATTTGATTTAAATCAATTGTTGTCCCTTATTATAACAAATTCAAAGAGTTCTCCTCTTTAAAGTTTTTAAAGCTCTTTAAAGTACATTTAGAAAGTAGAATTACTTCAAATCATTACGCTTCCCAGAGCAGAGATCCACTGAATTGATGTGTTGTATTAATCATTAGAATCTCTTGGCTGTAGAGATCTCTTGGTTCATGGACCATGAAGACCCTGCTGTCATTCAGCGAAGTGAATGTTTGTGTGGGTGAGACCCTGACAGCTGCTCCTGTGGTCTAGGGTGGATGAGACTAGTCTCTAGAGGCTATCCTGCAATACCCAAAGGGACATTCTGCAACTGGCCACCCCCACTGCCCCTCTCCCTCTCTCTCCTGGGTTTGAAATGGCATTGGCTCCATGGGGAGGTCCAGTCTAAACCCTGTCCTGGGTTTCTCTAACAACCCCCCCTCGGATCTGTAGTGGATGAAATGCCCCAGCTTCTCTGAGGAGGTCTTCTCAGCTGCAGCTTGAGCAATGCAGCTTCCTCCACAACTACAGGATCTCAGACATTATAGAGGCCGTGGAAAGCATCTCTAAATGGTGGCATATGTAAGATAATGTATGATGTTATTTTTTAATTTTATACCAGCAAACAGCTGATGTTTATAACTTGCCTATTTATGTAAACAACTATTCTGTACATACTCAACGGTCTGTTCAAATAAAAAATGTTTTTGCATAAAAATTCACTCTGCTGTATTGTAAACTTATTCAGTATATACTGTGTATATAACTGCCAGGACCTTTCTTGTATTTTACTGTGACTAGAATCCAGTGTGTCAGATTCCTCCTGGGCCAGTGCCTCTCTCTCTCAGGTCTCCAGACTCCCTCCTGACCAAACCATAATATCCTCCCTGCTTCATCTGACCCTTCCCTCCTCCTGTCTCCCAGCCTGTCTCCCCCCTTCCCTTACTCTCTCCAGTCTCCCTTTGTTCCTCCACATCCTCCTCTCCCCTCTGTCCTCCCCTCCTCCTTTCATCCCTCTCCCCCAGTCTGCCACCCAGAGACGGACTGTGCCCCCCAGCCGGCCCCCCAGCCCTACAAGCACAGCCCAGCCCTGGGAGGTGCGGGGGGGGGGTGCGGGGGGGGGGCAGTCTGGAAAAAACACAGGATGAAGGATGGAAGTTTTAACACTAGAATCCAATGAGAAGATTGACCATTCAGACTCTAATAGTCATTATTTTATTGATCTGAGTTATGGGTATAAAGAGTATATAGAGGACCATTCAAATGTCATGTCAAACCTGCTACAGCCGAGCAAGCTAGAAAATTGATTATAAACTATATTTACAGGAATTGTCACCTGTATAATGTCACACGGAGATGTTATCTGTCTCATGGGGCGTTCACCAGGCAGGCAGGCTCTGGTGAAACAGGTCACAGGAACATGTTATCAGTTGTTTGTGGAATAAAAGGCCACAGGTCTAAATAGTTATCACCATGTTTTTCTGTGTTTTTGTTACAGTGTCCTAACTGTGTTTCTGGTTTCCAGTAAGGCTCCAAACAATGGCTGTTTTCTGACCAGTAGGAGGTTGGCTGAGCAGAGCTGATAAGAGTAAATGGTTCATGCTGACCCCAGCGGAGCAGGAAGCGGTTAAGAAAGTGTTGGCTACTGTATGATCCACAGAAGGTCAAGTGTGTGTGTGTACTCAGTTCCAAAGGTCTCCTGTCAGACACTCCGTCTTGTTTACTAAACAGGAGGTGTGCTTGTATTCTGTGTTTTTTGTCTTTAGTAGTTGACACTGGAATCCCCTCGTCTGAACCCCCTCGTCTTGGCTCTACAGGAAGCAGGACTGTTTTCTGCAGATGTCTTTAACCTGCAAGTCACTTTTCTGTCTGCCACTTCAACCTTAAGACTCCAGTTTTCTATCAGAAAAGGTTTTCTGTCTGAAGGTTGGTGACTGGTCATGGTCTTCACCTTCCACTGTCAGCATCACTGACATCTGCTGAGACATGAACTGTCATGAACTGCACAACTGCTACAACAAACTAAAGCCATATGCTTTATTTATTACTAGTCATAAGAATAGTGCTTGGTGCTTGTTATGTGAATATTAGCTCAGCGAGGTTATATTTCACTTGCTTGTGAATCCCCTGGGACATGAGATTCTTGTATACAGTCCAGGAAAGCCACACAACATGACATCTCACTATCTTCAGAGTGCACCCCAGCAGGACTTTACATCTGACAGCAAAGACACAACAGCAGCGTTTCCCTTCATGCATCCAGACTCACCAGTCATAAATTGAAAAGGATTTACTGTTGGTCTGCAGATCAGCCTGCCTGCAGCGTGTTCCTATTGTCTTATTGTTTCCTCCAGAGGAAATACTCCAGAATCAAGTGAGTAGAGACAAGGAGAAAACCGGCTCTCTCTCACAATGGCTGGAGCCAGACCAGGTGTCTCAGCCTCAGATCTCACATTATTGACCTGGCCTGAATGCTTGGCAGCTTGACTGGCTCATCACAGACAACTTAGAGGACCTGTCATCCCAGCGCCTACAGTCTGTGTTTACAAGTGTGTGTGAAGACGTATTAGATTAGACAAGTCCCCTCATCATGAGTCTGGCTTGTAGCCTGCTGGGCCCACACAATGCATTCTGGGACAGATTTACGACTCATCCTATAAATAAATAGCATGACAAATGAACTCTGTCCTCAACACCATTGTTTCAGCATCCCGGAGAGAGAGGGATGCTCCCACCGCGAGGCGCCTCTGAGGGAGGGGGGTAGGGAGGGGTTACAGGGAGGGGTGACAGGGGGTCTTTGTTCCTGCAGCGCCGGTGGGGAAGAGGGAGAAGGCCGGTGTCTGGCCGCTGGCGGTCGCGTGCGAGGAGCGACCAGCGCTCGAATCTTTCGAATATGTTTTTTGAAACTTTTTGGGTAAATATATTTTTTCCAGCCTTTAAAAGATGTTTTTCTAAACTTATATGTGAACATATTTTTTCAACCTTTAAAACTTCGAAGCTCTGACACCTTGGTCAGAGCTGGGGTTTAACAATGAGGAAGTCCCTTGCGTTGGAAACATTTACATACACCACATCACTCTATCCACCAGAGGGCAGCAGTGTATCATCATCCGGCAGCTCTCCCCAGCATGAACCAGTGATTCATCTTCATAGCTAGGACTGGCAGTGAGTCATAACACTCATTCACTCAATCAACAGCCAGTCAGTGATGCTGCTGGGTACGTGAGGGTGTCAGCCCCATGTTCACCCAGGGGGTGAGGGGTGATGGACTGGTCCAGGCCCAGGTCTTTCCCTGGGCTACACTACCACACGGTCCAGCCCTGTGTGGTTGTTGTTCCTGGAAGAATAGTGAAACATGTTCGGTTAGGGTTAGGATCAGGAGGAGGTGACAGATTTCTCAACTGTGGTCCTAGGACCCAGTCCTCGCTACAGATAAATCAGCAGAGAACCTAGTTTCAACATCCATATGAACACGTTACGCAACTCAACGTTACGTCCTTGATGAAACGTCTGTCCTGCTCCTCAACTTATCTGGACTTCCCTCTCCGGGCAGGGTGGCCCCCCTCCTGGCCCAGGGCAGGGAGGCCCTCCCTCCTCCAGGTCCAGGGCAGGGTGGCCCTCCCTCCTCCAGGTCCAGGGCAGGGTGGCCCTCCTCCTGGCCCAGGGCAGGGAGGCCCTCCCTCCTCCTGGCCCAGGGCAGGGTGGCCCTCCTCCAGGCCCAGGGCAGGGTGGCCCTCCTCCAGGCCCAGGGCAGGGTGGCCCCCCTCCAGGTCCAGGGCAGGGAGGCCCTCCCTCCTCCTGGCCCAGGGCAGGGTGGCCCTCCTCCAGGCCCAGGGCAGGGTGGCCCTCCTCCTGGCCCAGGGCAGGGTGGCCCCCCTCCTGGCCCAGGGCAGGGTGGCCCTCCCTCCTCCAGGTCCAGGGCAGGGTGGCCCTCCTCCAGGTCCAGGGCAGGGTGGCCCTCCTCCTGGCCCAGGGCAGGGTGGCCCTCCCTCCTCCAGGTCCAGGGCAGGGAGGCCCTCCTCCAGGTCCAGGGCAGGGAGGCCCTCCCTCCTCCAGGTCCAGGGCAGGGTGGCCCTCCTCCAGGCCCAGGGCAGGGTGGCCCCCCTCCTGGCCCAGGGCAGGGAGGCCCTCCCTCCTCCAGGTCCAGGGCAGGGTGGCCCTCCTCCTGGCCCAGGGCAGGGTGGCCCTCCTCCTGGCCCAGGGCAGGGTGGCCCTCCCTCCTCCAGGTCCAGGGCAGGGTGGCCCTCCCTCCTCCAGGTCCAGGGCAGGGTGGCCCTCCCTCCTCCAGGTCCAGGGCAGGGTGGCCCCCCTCCTGGAGCAGGGCCTCGGCCTGCAACAATACAAGCCCCCTATCCACCCTCCTCAGCCTGCCCGCAGTCGGCCTTCCTGACTGACCGGAGGCTGGCATTTTGATTGAGGTCTGCTAACAATCCTCTGATTCCAGATGGTTACCATCCTGTTGCCATCACAACAGGAGGGGGGAGAGGGGGGTACTTTCAAACCCTGGAATCCCATCAGCCTTCCTGCTACACGCTGACCTTGCCCCTGTCTCTTGGTGAGCGGTAAATGGCAGCTCTCATTGTTCCCCTGGACAGGCTGGGTGGATGTGAGGCAGCAGGTGGACCCAGCCTCTCGTCAGGTGTCAGGATAATGTCTGTGGTTTGTGTTTTTTCCAGCCTCTTAAAATAACAGCTCTACTTCTGCGTTCCCTCTCAAGGCAGCGTGATCATGATGAGTCTATAGGAGCCGTCACTGGGTTTGACAAGTCGGTCCATAAAATCAAGGACTGAGACTGAAGGAGACCATAGAAGAAGACTGAGACTGAAGTAGACCATAGAAGAAGACTGAGACTGAAGGAGACCATAGAAGAAGACTGAGACTGAAGGAGACCATAGAAGGAGACTGAGACTGAAAGAGACCATAGAAGAAGACTGAGACTGAAGGAGACCATAGAAGAAGACTGAGACTGAAGGAGACCATAGAAGAAGACTGAGACTGAAGGAGACCATAGAAGGGACGAGGTTTGAAACAGGACCTTTTCAATATCCAGTTTCTCATCATATCTGATTATATTTTAATCTCCAGTCTATTTAAAGATAAGCAAGCTCAGATAAAGATAGATATGGTATTATAACAGCGTGGTACAATTGGGAACTGTCTGAACCAATATTCCTTTTTTGTTGGATATATGAAGGAGGGTAAAACAAAGAGCAAGGACGATGAGTCACCACTCCCTCAATCCCAGTCTGGATATAAATACACACACACACACACACACACACCCATGCGCTTTCCACGCGCGGTCGCTATTACATAAGCGAATGCGTAGGAAGTGAGATGTGAGGCATGTAGAATTCATCAACGTGGGATTGAATCGTGCTCCATCCACAAGACAGATAGACCCCTCCCTCTAAACACACACACTCACACACACACACTCACACACTCTCAGTTAGTGGGATTCCCGTCCTAGTAGACTTATGCTTTTCTGCGGTACAGAGAATCCAGAAAAAAACTGAATGAATAAAATGATTACATTTATATATTTAGCACAAACAATATATTGTTATATGCGGGGCTCCATAGAGAGTGCTATAACATGTAACATGGGGTTCCATAGAGAGTGCTAGAACATGTAACATGGGGTTCCATAGAGAGTGCTAGAACATGTAACATGGGGATCCATAGAGAGTGCTAGAACATGTAACATGGGGATCCATAGAGGGTGCTAGAACATGTAACATGGGGATCCATAGAGAGTGCTAGAACATGTAACATGGGGATCCATAGAGAGTGCTAGAACATGTAACATGGGGATCCATAGAGAGTGCTAGAACATGTAACATGGGGATCCATAGAGAGTGCTATAACATGTAACATGGGGATCCATAGAGAGTGCTAGAACATGTAACATGGGGATCCATAGAGGGTGCTAGAACATGTAACATGGGGCTCCATAGAGAGTGCTAGAACATGTAACATGGGGATCCATAGAGGGTGCTAGAACATGTAACATGGGGCTCCATAGAGAGTGCTAGAACATGTAACATGGGGATCCATAGAGGGTGCTAGAACATGTAACATGGGGATCCATAGAGGGTGCTAAAACATGTAACATGGGGATCCATAGAGGGTGCTAGAACATGTAACATGGGGATCCATAGAGGGTGCTAAAACATGTAACATGGGGATCCATAGAGGGTGCTAAAACATGTAACATGGGGATCCATAGAGGGTGCTAGAACATGTAACATGGGGATCCATAGAGAGTGCTAAAACATGTAACATGGGGATCCATAGAGAGTGCTAAAACATGTAACATGGGGATCCATAGAGAGTGCTAGAACATGTAACATGGGGATCCATAGAGAGTGCTAAAACATGTAACATGGGGATCCATAGAGGGTGCTAGAACATGTAACATGGGGATCCATAGAGAGTGCTAAAACATGTAACATGGGGATCCATAGAGAGTGCTAAAACATGTAACATGGGGATCCATAGAGAGTGCTAGAACATGTAACATGGGGATCCATAGAGAGTGCTAGAACATGTAACATGGGGATCCATAGAGAGTGCTAGAACATGTAACATGGGGATCCATAGAGAGTGCTAGAACATGTAACATGGGGATCCATAGAGAGTGCTAGAACATGTAACATGGGGATCCATAGAGAGTGCTAAAACATGTAACATGGGGATCCATAGAGAGTGCTAGAACATGTAACATGGGGATCCATAGAGAGTGCTAGAACATGTAACATGGGGATCCATAGAGGGTGCTAGAACATGTAACATGGGGATCCATAGAGAGTGCTAGAACATGTAACATGGGGATCCATAGAGAGTGCTAGAACATGTAACATGGGGATCCATAGAGAGTGCTAGAACATGTAACATGGGGATCCATAGAGAGTGCTAGAACATGTAACATGGGGATCCATAGAGGGCGCTAGAACATGTAACATGGGGCTCCATAGAGAGTGCTAGAACATGTAACATGGGGATCCATAGAGGGTGCTAGAACATGTAACATGGGGCTCCATAGAGAGTGCTAGAACATGTAACATGGGGATCCATAGAGGGTGCTAGAACATGTAACATGGGGATCCATAGAGGGTGCTAAAACATGTAACATGGGGATCCATAGAGGGTGCTAGAACATGTAACATGGGGATCCATAGAGGGTGCTAAAACATGTAACATGGGGATCCATAGAGGGTGCTAAAACATGTAACATGGGGATCCATAGAGGGTGCTAGAACATGTAACATGGGGATCCATAGAGAGTGCTAAAACATGTAACATGGGGATCCATAGAGAGTGCTAAAACATGTAACATGGGGATCCATAGAGAGTGCTAGAACATGTAACATGGGGATCCATAGAGAGTGCTAGAACATGTAACATGGGGATCCATAGAGAGTGCTAGAACATGTAACATGGGGATCCATAGAGAGTGCTAGAACATGTAACATGGGGATCCATAGAGAGTGCTAAAACATGTAACATGGGGATCCATAGAGAGTGCTAAAACATGTAACATGGGGATCCATAGAGGGTGCTAAAACATGTAACATGGGGATCCATGCCATGGAGGTGAATCCAACCATCTCTGGTCCTCCCAAACACAACAACCACCCTGGTTTAACCACCACCCCTTCCTGTCACTCACTCCTGTTTGTGCATCAGTCTGTCTATCGGACAAGAACACACAAAAACACGTGAAAAATGAAGACAGTACTTTGTGCAGTGGTGATGTGATGGGCCCTTCCAGAACAGACAGTACTTTTTGCAGTGGTGATGTGATGGGCCCTTCCAGTACTTTGTGCAGTGGTGATGTGATGGGCCCTTCCAGAACAGACAGTACTTTGTGCAGTGGTGATGTGATGGGCCCTTCCAGAACAGACAGTACTTTGTGCAGTGGTGATGTGATGGGCCCTTCCAGAACAGACAGTACTTTGTGCAGTGGTGATGTGATGTGCAGTGGTGATGTGATGGGCCCTTCCAGAACCCCCCAGTAGTGATGTGATGGGCCCTTCCAGAACCCCCCAGTGGTGATGTGATGTGCAGTGGTGATGTGATGGGCCCTTCCAGAACCCCCCAGTGGTGATGTGATGGGCCCTTCCAGAACCCCCCAGTGGTGATGTGATGGGCCCTTCCAGAACCCCCCAGTGGTGATGTGCAGTGGTGATGTGATGTGCAGTGGTGATGTGATGGGCAGTGGTGATGTGATGTGCAGTGGTGATGTGATGTGCAGTGGTGATGTGATGGGCAGTGGTGATGTGATGTGCAGTGGTGATGTGATGGGCCCTTCCAGAACAGAACCCTGGTGCTCCACAGCACACTGCTGAAACTAAGATGTTCAACAACACGTATTGTCCTGTGTCATCATGTCTACTGCACTGCAGAGCCTTCATACTGTTACAGTTAATCAATCTGTCAATATTTGCAGCCGTGTCTCGTTGGTCCTCAAGGTTAAGTTAAGGTGTTGGGAAGCATGTTGTTAGTCCCTAAGCTCTCTCTTATCTCAGACTGGTGTCTCTCTGTGTCCATCTCCTTCTCCAGGCCTCGAGGCTTCCTAATATAGAACATTCCTCACAGACAGGCTTAACCAAGCTAGATTTTTCCCCTAATGTCGCTGGAAAAGTTGACACAATGTCAGGCTTCTCCCAAAATACGACAAGCAGCCAGTTCCAGCCTCCTGTCTGCCCTGAGCGAGGTTCCCTCCCTGTGTGGTGTTGCTGAGGCGTTTCCACAGCACAGTCCAGCTCCACCATCGCCTGGCAGGTCCGTGGCTGTCTGTCAGCAGCTGAATGGAAACATCACATGACTGCAGTAATCCACTGGCACCATGACCGCAGCAGTGACTCTCAATAGGGGTGAAAAAACACCAAAGTAGGGCATTTCCCAGAGAATCTTATCCCAGATCTTGAGAGCGTCCCAAAAAAACCTCTTTCCACTTTTGGTTTATTACTTGTGACTGTAAATGGGTCACACGAGGACAGTCAAACAGAGTTTTTATTTTTCCCCGAAGCGTTTGTGGAGAGGAGGGCTGGTTCAGACACGGGGGGTCGATGTAAGCACAGAGTCAGGGTTTATCACAACTAGACTTTTCTAAGAAATGTTCTTAAAGATGGTGGAGGTATTATCAAGAGACAAAACCTTTTCTCTGTCAGTCGACTGAAAGATGAATAATAATAATAATATTAAGTGAAAGATAACCATTTCACCTGTAACTGTGATTAACATCTCAGCTGGGATGGGAATACCCAAGCCTCACTACAAGCACTTCAAATCATGCCGTTCACAAGATCGTTCATGTCCTCCACTTCAGTGTGTGCTGTGCCCTCTCTGGGTGTTCATGTCTGGTCCAGAGGCAGGACATCATGGTTGATGGAGGGTTGGAGGGACCTGGGGAGGCAGGTTGGTCTCATGATCTGCTGTTCCTGTGTGGCTCAGGAGACATTGTGACCTGGAGTGTGTCTTGCTGAGGACTTGAACACTCAAACTAATGAAAAACTACACTGTTGACACTGATAAGATGCTTAGAACACGGATGATAATCCTGCTACAGATCATCCAGGGGGCAGGTTTTTCTCCATGAACAACGCACCAGCTCACATGACACAGCAGGAACACACAACTCCAACAGGGTTCAGACAAAAATCCAGACAACAGTTGCTGTACTTTCATGTTGTCATATACTGCAGTCTTGTAGTGTAGCATGCTCTCAAAAATACATAATCAACAACTATGAACCAGAAACATGTGTTAAATGTGTCTGTCAGTGACTCCAGGGTGACCCATGCCAGCTGCTGGTCTCCACCAAGCGTCGCCCAGGTACCTGTCACCAGGCTCCAGAGACATCAACAGTGAGTATTGCTGTGCGCTCAGTCAGCCTGTGGGCCGCAGAACGGCTTCTCATATGAGCAGGGCGGACTGTGGAGTCGGAGGGTTTCCAGGGTAACCGTCTCCGTGATGTAACATCATATGCTGCTGTAAACAGAGCATGCAGGCTCCCAACACAGTGGAGAGATGACAGACAGCTCAGAACACGCCAGCAGAACATGCCAGCAGGACACGCCAGCAGGACATGCCATCAGAACACTGACAACATGCAAGCACAACACAGGCCGCTTAACCCTTGTGCTGCCTTCGGGTCACATGACCCAAAGGTTCATAAAGAACCATCGTTGTTTTTACCCAATTTTACCCAATACAAAAAAAAAAAAAAAAATTACCTTCGCAATGTGGGGGGTGGGGGGAGACAGCCCAACGGTTAAAAGAAAATGCTTCACTTTGTTTTTGTATGCGGTAAAGTTGTTGCAATACGACGGTGGGTCACAATGACTGATGGGTCAGAATGACCCGAAGATAACACAAGGGTTAAAATATGCCAGTAGAACATGCTACCACAACACATGCAGCTCCCAACATGCTAGTACAACACATCCAGCTCCCAACATGCTACCACAACACATCCAGCTCCCAACATGCTAGTACAACACATCCAGCTCCCAACATGCTAGTACAACACATCCAGCTCCCAACATGCTAGTACAACACATCCAGCTCCCAACATGCTAGTACAACACATCCAGCTCCCAACATGCTAGTACAACACATACAGCTCCCAACATGCTAGTACAACACATCCAGCTCCCAACATGCTAGTACAACACATACAGCTCCCAACATGCTAGTACAACACATCCAGCTCCCAACATGCTAGTACAACACATCCAGCTCCCAACATGCTACCACAACACATCCAGCTCCCAACATGCTAGTACAACACATCCAGCTCCCAACATGCTAGTACAACACATCCAGCTCCCAACATGCTACCACAACACATCCAGCTCCCAACATGCTAGTACAACACATACAGCTCCCAACATGCTAGTACAACACATCCAGCTCCCAACATGCTAGTACAACACATCCAGCTCCCAACATGCTAGTACAACACATCCAGCTCCCAACATGCTAGTACAACACATCCAGCTCCCAACATGCTAGTACAACACATCCAGCTCCCAACATGCTAGTACAACACATCCAGCTCCCAACATGCTAGTACAACACATCCAGCTCCCAACATGCTAGTACAACACATACAGCTCTGGCAGTTAAAGCAGCCTAACTCTTTCAAGCAGTGATGTGATTAAGAGACCGTTTGTCGGAACAAATCACTCAGTGGACATTGTAGCCCCATGACTTACAGCAGCAGGAGCAATTTGATAGCCTTGCGTGTCATCTCTTGAATTAAACATGCTGAAATATAGCTAGTATAGGAACATAATCGCTGTTAGCTTTCTGATGTTACTATTTGAAATGTTTTTTGTAGAGAATGTCTTTAGTAGAGAATGTCTTCAGCAGGCCTAGAGAATGTCTTTAGTAGAAAAGTGTCTACAGAGAGACCGAGGAAGCCTCCTTTTGTTTGGTACGAAATTATTATTTTTTGTAAAAAATGGCGGCAATTGCAGGAAATAGGTCCTGCTTTCAGCCTGGGACAGGAGGGCGTCCCTCTCCAAAAGCTACAGGATCACGTGGTGCTGGGACGGACTTACATTACCTGAGTATTTGCCTTGACAATAACCCTGTCTGTTGTAGTTTTAAAAACATCGACGCTAGTTACATCTCTTGTTTGCTCACACGTTTGTATTTTTTTTCGCATAAGGAACAGCCTCCACTCCCACGTCCGTTGGTGATTTCTGTAAGTCTGAAAAATCATATCATGAACGTATTCATAAGGTGATGCTGATGTGTCACCACTGAACCTACTTATTGGCGTGAGTCACACAGATCAGGTAATGAGAAAAAAACATAATTGGTCTGGCACAAGGAAATACACCATCCACATTATTGCTAAGTCTATATATGATCGAATTTTATTACCGCCAATAATTTACTACGATATTAGACGACTCGTCCATTATCACAATGTAGCTATTGGCCAAACAACGTTCTGTTATGCTAATTTCTGAAAATTCTATATTTGTATTAGCATTAGTAGGCTATAACTCTAAGACATATTATAATAAATTAAATTAAGCGAAATGTTATTTTCTAACACATTGTGGAAAAGTCTATTACACCACATTTGTTAATTCGACGTTCCGCTCGGTCTGTTTACTTGGTTGGTAGAGACTACATTTGTTTGGACTGCCCTCGCATCGCCACCAACCAAACCAAAGTACAGCCGTTGGTAATTGCACCGAGAGATCTGCATGGGAAAGCCCAGTCGGTAGTGGAGAGGCACAACGTGACCTGACAACAAGGAACCTCCGGGAAAACCGTCAGTCCTAAAGTATGTGCAAAGGGGGAACCAAGAGGGGGGTTCACGACAAGCGACACTTCAAATGTATGTACAATTAGGCTTCTATGAACCTCAAGAGCACACTAATCGTTTATGAATTACATTTACAGTATATGTATATCAATACAGTGAAATGTAAAGCGTGATTGATATCAGTAGCAGAAGTTGAGAAAGAGCTTGTGCGATTGTCGCAGACCTCCTGGAGATGACATCCTGTGGTTGGGTGGCAGAGACGGGACCCCCGTTGACGTCAGTGGGCCTGTCTGTTTCCTGCAATAGAAAGTGAGAGAGAAGGTGAAGAGAGGAAAAAAACAGATCTTACGCCGCTGTTAACGCGTGTTGCTTCAGAAATCTCTTACAATAACAAAGACTGCACTTGTGAGTATGAGAACATTTAGTACTGGAGTATTTATTATTTGTTAATACGGTTACTACTTCGGGCAACCAGGAACGTGTTCTGGTCAGTGCTTTGATGGGGCGCTCGTGGTCCCCTATCGGACGGTGCAGGCTAACGTTAGCTGGTACCGTCAGCTAGCTACTTCTTATTTCTGTGTGATTTCTAAAGCTGGGTCTGGTTCGTTAGGACGTCTCTGGGTAGTACAACGCGGTTTGTCATCGCGTCGTTGTTACAGACGTCTGCAGCATTCTAATGTGTGCTTGTTGGCCGCGCTTACAAGCACCAATTGTAACCTTCTGAAATCGCGTGGGCTTTGGTGGCCCCAGGTAAGATTAATTTACATTCGTTCACTTTATGAATTTGC
Organism: Osmerus eperlanus; assembly: GCF_963692335.1. Lineage (NCBI taxonomy): Eukaryota > Metazoa > Chordata > Actinopteri > Osmeriformes > Osmeridae > Osmerus > Osmerus eperlanus. Next base: position 14,048,496 of record NC_085037.1, read on the forward strand.
TAATCTGCGTTTTGTATGGAAAAGTGCAAAAGTGCGAGTGACAACAGTGCTGTATATTTAGTTGAACAGTGGAAGCGTCCCATTCGAGCGCTGTTGCAGACAGGGGTTTTCCTGACTCCGCCCTCTGTAGCAGGGCGTTCTAGTCTTGCAACAGGCAGAGAAATACTGCTCCCACACACTGTTTTTGCTGACTGTTTCACCTCACTATTAGCATCAAGGTGAAGTCTGGTTGTATCTGATTCTCACCTCAATTCAACACTTACGGCTCCTTCTAGCCTGCGTAGTTCACTTTGACTCCATGTCACTGTCAAACGACAATAAACATTGACGTTTCATATCAGATAATTACATATAGGCCTATGAGAAACATATGTGACAGTCTCAGGGGTATATATCTCAGAGCGCATGTCATGCGTTGTTTCACAATGCTTCGATAACACGTTGCGGTAAAAATATAAAATAAATATTTGAACTGTGTGTCAATAAAGGCAGTCGATCATCAGCGAACCCTTTTGACAGCTGACAGGTTTACTGTGTGCTACACAGCATCATTTGCTCAGTCATTGTTGTGCTGCTCACATATATTCTGAGATGTTTGAAGAAATGTTTATTTGCAGTCATAAAGCGCGTGCTTCTTCCTCCCCAGCATTAGCATCCTCCTTCTTTTAATTGGTGCTGTCATCATAACTATTGGAGTTTCTATTACTGTATGAGCCATGTCAACACATATATTTGATGTTTGATTGTATGACTTTCGTCGTCCTTACAAGCCGTGTGACCTGGTGCATGCGCTGTGTACTGCCGTATCGGTTGAGAGATGATGTCATAGCTATAGCGCGCACATGTACAACTGTATGGTGAAAATCCTCCTGTAGTAGACGTTATGTAACATTGGCAAAGTAACAAAGGCTCGACCATGAAACACACCAGGAACGTGCACGTGTATGGAATTGGAGTTGGTTGATCGTCTCCATGATTAGGAGCCACACATAAGACTAGGGGGGGGGTTTCGTAAAAGCATGCAAGTAAAATAATATTGATGAAATCATTTGAACTTGAGCTGTTTTCGTGCAAGCGCTGGTCCAGAGCGAGGCTGCTGGTCCTGAATATCAAGCAGTCCTGTAGCTTGTGCTCGTGGGTTTGAAAGGTTGAGGTTTAGTTTAACATTTAGCTTAAACAACACCTCCCCTCGTGGGTCTTTTAGACGGCTAGGATTTGCATAACGACTAAAATAGGTCCGCTGTTCAACCACTGCGAGAGAGGGAAACAAAAAAACAATAGCTGAATAAGTTCATGCTGCCCTTTTCATGTTTTCATAGGCCTGATTCGCTGATCTATTGAGTGTTAGCTTTTACAGTGAGATGAGCGTGATAGTAGCATGACTGCTAACAGGCTTGACAGCCCGGAGCGCTCTCTCCTAGAGAGACAGGACCTTATTGTTTGCACCTTTCGTCATCCGAACTGGTGTTCGTCAAAGCAAAGGGCAGGCAACGCCTATCAGACACACACCTGTCAATCAGTCGTTCACTATAAACAGCAGCCTTCTCTCACCTGAGGTCTGCCTGGATGCAACGTCAGGGGGGGTATTTATACGGAGATGGGACGGAACACACCTCAGAGCTAGGTCCTACCTGCCTCAGCTGTGCTGGGAGGGATTATTATGGTCTGTTGTCTGACCAAAGAGGAACCATAGTTTTAGTGAGGGCTCAGATCTGAGAGGGCAGCGTACCTCCTGTTAGAACTGCAGCTGTTCAAGTGAGGATAGGAGGGCCTGTTTACTGATCCTGTGTGTGTTGAGACGACTCTAACCAACATGTGTGTGTGTGTGTGTGTGTTGAGACGACTCTAACCAACATGTGTGTGTGTGTGTGTGTGTTGAGACGACTCTAACCAACGTGTGTGTGTGTGTTGAGACGACTCTAACCAACATGTGTGTGTGTGTGTGTGTTGAGACGACTCTAACCAACGTGTGTGTGTGTGTGTTGAGACGACTCTAACCAACATGTGTGTGTGTGTGTGTGTTGAGACGACTCTAACCAACATGTGTGTGTGTGTGTGTGTTGAGACGACTCTAACCAACATGTGTGTGTGTGTGTGTGTTGAGACGACTCTAACCAACATGTGTTTGTGTGTGTGTGTTGAGACGACTCTAACCAACATGTGTTTGTGTGTTCCGTCTTCCGTAGATGAATTTAGAGGGTGGCGCTGACTGTGCGCATTTGCACCCGGTTCATCACAAGCTTCTCCTGCAGTAGACAACTCCAGAAGATGTGCCAGTGAACAGGACCATCAACATGCCGCGTACTAAACAGAACCACCCCAAAAACCTCAAAGGTCAGTCTCTGTCTCTTCACTTCCCGCTTCCTGCTTGGGTCACTCTGCCTGGTCAGACCTGTGATGCGCAGTATTGCATCCCCTACCTGTGGTTCCTAGTGGACTGGGTTCGTTGTTAGGTTTAAACTGTCTGTTGCTATGATGGTTGCTCCAACTTTGCATGTTTACAAAGGGATGCTTCTTAATCAAAGGCAAGCTTTTTTTGTTGCACTTAATCTTCTCTAAAGGCTTTAATGCTAATTATTGCATTAAACCTACACGCTATTGCAATACCTCAAGCATAAAAGCAGTGCTATATAGACGGGTCCACTTCTACGCATTTCTATTTGTGTTTCTCTCTTGCTGTGGACCCAGTAGAAGACACTGTGATGCAGCAACCCAGATTTGAATGTTTGTTTATGATATAAACCCCCCTTCCTGCTTATTGCTTTGAACTTAGTTGGCCAAACAACATGAATAATTTAGTTTTCTAAAAGCACATCGCCCAGTAGAGGACTGGAGAAGGAGACATATCCCTAGACACATTACACCAGTTACTATTTAAAAAATACAGACGATTCTCTTATTTTATTATGAGCAGGGAAGGGAGATCTGAGAGCGTGATTTCTGCTGTGTTTTGCAGCCCGGCTGAAGGTGGTATTTTCAGGGGTCACACCGATGTTGATCCATGCACAGGATGTGTGACCTTGTTGTACTTCATGTGTGGTTATCTGATCAGTGTGAGTGATGTTGGCGTCCCTGTTACACAGCTTCAGGATGCTCGTCAGTGTAGTTTGAAAGTGACGCAATTTTGCTGAAGTGCTCCGGAGCGCCCCATCCTCCTGATGTTGCTCCTCCTCTCCTCCTCCCCATCGCCCAGCTCTGTTCAACAGGAAACGCAGATTATCTGGCGTGCCCTAACATGCTCCTCTGACATGAATATTTCTCCACTTGCTACAACCTCTTGTCTGTTTCTAGAAAATCCAAGCAAATCTTATCGACTAGTAGTCCCTAGCAGGCACTCATAACTCAGAGACCACAATGTGTGACCTGTCACAAAGATTGATGGTTTCCTGTTGGAGCACATTATTTAGGCTTAACTGGTACAAATAACACAAACAGTGGATTTCTCTAAGTACTATTAGTGTTACTGGCTTCCCCCTCCATCCCCACTTTTAGCTAGTCAGTTCTGCTGTTAAAGAGACTAAACTATGTATTGTAAAGACTGTTTTGTAGACGAGCCCAGCTGGCCTGTTGGGGCGGTTCCAGGTGAAGATAAGAGAGGGTGACATTATTTTGGGTGTAGTATGTGTGTGCGTTTGTGTGTGTTTTGTCTGTGTGATCTGAAGAATGATGTGACGCAGGTTGCGGGTAATAAGGGAGGAAGTAAGGAACTCCTATCCTCGGTCCAAGTCTTTTGTTTACTTTCCTCAAACAGCTGGTTTCCAAGCAGCCCTGTCTGGTGCTGTTCAGCAGTTTCCATCTCTGTCCAGAGAGCATCCGTCCACCGAGGTGTCAACTAACTAACTCTCCACCTCCCCCAGCCATCAGGAGAACCTGATTACGCTCCCAGCAGCTGTGTTAGATTTGATATCAGCGTTGCAGGATAGAAAACCTGCAGAGTGACAGCAGGATGTTTTGTGTTTGAAGATCTCAATCTCAACATACGCCATTTAGAACGTGCTGCAGTTTGTTTGATGGGTTCTTGATTAGAGCCCGACCGACGACATTTTAAGGCTGATACGCTTACAAATATGTGGTGATTTAAAAATCCGATATTCCGATATATCGGCCAATATATATATTTTTTAAAGATCCTGTAAAGTGGAATTGAAAACAAGTTTTAAGTGCACACCACAGAAGAATGAGTTATTAACTACCCATCCAAATTCGAATGAAAAAAAACACAAAGTATTTTAAATTAGGCTTTGAAATGGTGAGAAAATCAGCACTCTTCTCTGCTTGAGACTGGGGGGGCGTGTCGCCTGAAGGATCTGAAGCTCCGCCCCTCGCTGCCTACCTACGACCCAGATAATGGACGCTACGTCAAGCCGAACAAAACAGTATAGAATTAGAATTTATTTGTGCAATGTGTGAAACATACAAATGCATATAAATGAAATGTTCCCCTGAGCTGTAACACATGAGTAAACATGGACACCAGAGACAGCAGACAGTGAGCTCTCCAACTACTTCTGTCCTCTGGTGGACAAACTATGCAACGCCAACACTCATAACATGGTTGACGGGTGTTTGGTCCGTTTTTATTTTATCGTTTAAATATTCATTTATCTGTATATATTTCTATGTGTATATATAATTTGTTGTAATTTTTTGGGAGATATTTTACTTAAATATTGTCTTTATATGATATCTGACTGTAAGAGTATCTTATGTTCATATATATACTTGAATCTTTGTTCACTTTTGTTCTTGCAATAAAAATAGAAATCCTTTATCGGCCAATATAAATGCCGATACCGATAGTTTGGAAAATGCCTAATATCGGCCGATAATATCGTCCCGCCGATAAATCGGTCGGGCTCTATTCTTGATTTAGCGGTTTACACCCCAGCTCATTTCCTGAAACAGTCTAGAGCTGTGAGCCTCTCTGTGCTTTAGACACCAGCGTGTCGTTCCCGCAGGACCAGGGATTCTCCCACACACTATTTCGGGTCTGTTGTTTAGCTGATAACGCCGTGTGAGGCTGAAGGAAGTCAGGGAATGTACACTTCCCTGTTAGAAGAGGATCTACTCCTTTATTAGACCCACTCCCAGCAGTGAGAGTGTTTATAACACCTGTGTGGGCTTACTAAGCATGCTAATTCATGTAAAGGTTTGTTGTATTCAACTATATTTTCATGGTTATATTACGATATATTCACGGGCATGTGTATAAACGTTTTTTTTTTAACAAGCAGGGAAGCCATGCGTATATCCGTTAGTTGAGACGTGAGGTTGATTCTGTCTGTATTAGGCCTCTGCTCGTCTGTCAGGTGAATGTTTCACCAGGACAGGTGGTACCTCCCAGGACAGGTGGTACCTCCCACTCTGCCAACACGACGTCACATTTACATTTAGTCATTTAGCAGACGCTCTTATCCAGAGCGACTTACAGTAAGTACAGGGACATTCCCCCGAGGCAAGTAGGGTGAAGTGCCTTGCCCAAGGACACAACGTCAGTTGGCATGACCGGGAATCGAACTGGCAACCTTCAGAATACTAGCCCGATTCCCTCACCGCTCAGCCACCTGACTCCACCTGACTCACGCTGCCAACACGACGTCACTCTGCCAACACAACGTCACGCTGCCAACACGACGTCACTCTGCCAACACGACGTCACGCTGCCAACACGACGTCACGCTGCCAACACGACGTCACTCTGCCAACACAACGTCACGCTGCCAACACGACGTCACGCTGCCAACACGACGTCACGCTGCCAACACGACGTCACGCTGCCAACACGACGTCACTCTGCCAACACGACGTCACGCTGCCAACACGACGTCACGCTGCCAACACGACGTCACGCTGCCAACACGACGTCACGCTGCCAACACGACGTCACTCTGCCAACACGACGTCACGCTGCCAACACGACGTCACGCTGCCAACACGACGTCACTCTGCCAACACGACGTCACGCTGCCAACACGACGTCACTCTGCCAACACAATCTCACTCTGCCAACACGACGTCACTCTGCCAACACAATCTCACTCTGCCAACACGACGTCACGCTGCCAACACGACGTCACGCTGCCAACACGACGTCACGCTGCCAACACGACGTCACTCTGCCAACACGACGTCACGCTGCCAACACGACGTCACGCTGCCAACACGACGTCACGCTGCCAACACGACGTCACGCTGCCAACACGACGTCACTCTGCCAACACGACGTCACGCTGCCAACACGACGTCACTCTGCCAACACAATCTCACTCTGCCAAGTGTTCCAAGGGTCAGAGAGACACGTGTCTACTCAGAGCTCCTTGATCACCAGGAGATTGACAGATATGGCACTTCATCTCTGTTTGTTTGAAACCTATCGTGATGATATTTCTGTTAGGTCAAACCCCGAACATCAAACATCTCAACGGACGGAGATAGTAAAGAAGGATTTCACAAGTTCAGACACCACGCCAACCTCTGAACTCGGTAGGCTTAGTCACTTGAACAAGAAGAATGAATGAATGACTGAACAGTAATATTGTAGAGTGCTTGTGTCTGTGTCAGGCTGTGTGGAGATCAGCAGCTCTCGTAAGTGTCTGGTGGCAGGGATGTGAGCTGAGATCTGGTGGACGTACAGACAACACAGCAGCTCAGTCGTGGCTGTATTCATGTGCTCATCACCAGTTACACATGCATGTTGTAATTAGCAGATTAAAGTTGAGTTAAACTGAGACAGCAGATTCTTCTCCTGATCCGAACATTCTGTTTGTTTACAGAGGTTGAGTAACGTCAGGCTACAGTCACAGTGTGTTCCTGTTGTGTGCTGTGTGTCCACAGCAGCAGAGAGTCGTCCTGGAAACTCTGTCCCCTGAGCTTCTGCTGCTCTGGTCTGGTCTGGCCTGGCCTCCACATAGTCCTCTCAGGTCAGAGGCTCTGATATCAGATCCTCTTTCCCTGCAGTGCCTTCAAGTCACACCAGGCCACTGCTCTGCGTGGAAAACAGGAAGCTGTGATTTACACTTAATCATTTAGCAGACGCTCTTATCCAGAACGACTTACAGTAAGTACAGGGACATTCCCCTGAGACAAGTAGGGTGAAGTGCCTTGCCCAAGGACACAACGTAATTTGTCACTGCTGAAATTCGAACTGGCAACTTTCTGATTAATAGCCCGATTCCCTAACCGCTCAGCCATCTGACCCCCTTATCACATGATGCTACATATGAAAGGCCATGTGTTCTGGAAGTCTGGGGCCTGTATTGATACGTGTTGATGATTATTGAGGATCCGCTAGAGAGGTGTGGAGAAGGAGGTACCACCCAGACTGGAGTGAGAGGAGTTTTACATGTTGTGTCAGGCTCAGGCAGCTAAACCAGTCTTTCCATACTGTACCTTGACATGACAGAGGCTCAGCTCTCCTGGAGGCAGGAAGGAGCTGGGTTTTAGCAACAGTAACTACAACAGACAGGCTAGGACGGGCGCTGGGCTCACTCTGTAGGAACCTCTCTGAAGCGTTCACTGAGAGGAGGGAGGGAGGGAGGGCTGGAAAGGGTGGGAAGGAATTTTTATGGTCATTTCTTTGTATGGTTGAAATTTTATACAATCGGTAAAAAAAGAAACTGCTCACTTTACCATCCTGAATGTAGCTCAACAAGCCGTTACTCTCTTAACCAGAGGGAAGCACAAGTATGTTTTTGTATTCAGGCTGTCAACGATTCCGAAAATGAGAGAAATGCAGACTTTAATAATAGATCATCATTTTTTTATTAGCTAACTCTTAACTGCTAGCAACTTATCTCATCTGTCTTATTTCCAGTAGTCTGTTTGAGACAGAAGTGGGTAGGTGTTGTGTGAGAAGGGAGGTACCCACCGACTCGCCCCCATGGAGAGCAGATCTCCCATCGTCCTGCTGCTGTCCACGACACCCATGTGTCAGGCGGCCATTTTGCAGCTAATCAGATCATGTCAGCTTCCCCTGCTGGGCTTGGGCGTTCCTCTGGAGAAGGATGAGATGTGGACCGAGTGGTTGATGGGCTCATGTAAGATCTGGCGTTGGGTTGGGGGGGCCTATGTCACACCTCGGCTGTGTTTGGTGAATGTGGTTCACCTCTGAAGAGGTTGGTACTGGTTCACTGCTGAAGAGGTTGGTACTGGTGTTCTTTCTGTTTCAGGACAGCTGCTGATGGTGTTCCGCCCACCTCATCAGAAACTGGGTGCTTCATTCACACTTTCAGTTTCAGTGTCTGTCAAACATTCACTGTTTATCAGACTGTGGTGACTAATACCAGATCTAACACTACCCACCTGTTGGTGCAAAGGCTTTCTTTGTGTGTGTGTTTCTGTGCAGTGTCTGTGTGCTGCCTACATCCCACTGTGGAGGAAGGGAAAGATATATTATTGTCTCTGAAACGAAATGTTCTGTTCAGTTGCAGTGGACAGTGTTAGTTAACTATAGTCGAGACATTTAGCTGTCAGACTCCTGGAGCAGGAATGTGTGTTTGGTACGCTAATGTACGTATCTCACCCAGCTCACATCGGATATCTACTATACACTACTATATGGTACTATACACTATTATACAGTACCCCACAATACCCCCGAGGGCTGCTGGGTGAGAGGGCTGCTGGGTGAGATAGAGGGCCACTGGGTGATATAGAGGGCCTCTGGGAGAGATGGAGGGCCTCTGGGAGAGATGGAGGGCCGCCGGGTGAGATAGAGGGTCGCTGGGAGAGATAGAGGGTCGCCGGGAGAGATAGAGGGTCGCCGGGAGAGATGGAGGGCCGCTGGGTGAGATGGAGGGCCGCCGGGTGAGATGGAGGGCCGCTGGGAGAGATGGAGGGCCGCTGGGAGAGATGGAGGGCCGCTGGGTGAGATGGAGGGCCGCTGGGTGAGATGGAGGGCCGCTGGGTGAGATGGAGGGCCGCTGGGTGAGATGGAGGGCCGCTAGGGAGATGGAGGGCCGCTGGGAGAGATGGAGGGCCGCTGGGAGAGATGGAGGGCCGCTGGGAGAGATGGAGGGCCGCTGGGAAAGATGGAGGGCCGCTGGGAGAGATGGAGGGCCGCTGGGAGAGATGGAGGGCCGCTGGGAGAGATGGAGGGCCGCTGGGAAAGATGGAGGGCCGCTGGGAGAGATGGAGGGCCGCCGGGAGAGATGGAGGGCCGCCGGGAGAGATGGAGGGCCGCCGGGAGAGATGGAGGGCCGCCGGGAGAGATGGAGGGCCGCCGGGTGAGATGGAGGGCCGCCGGGTGAGATGGAGGGCCGCCGGGTGAGATGGAGGGCCGCTGGGAAAGATGGAGGGCCGCTGGGAGAGATGGAGGGCCGCTGGGTCAGATGGAGGGCCGCTGGGTGAGATGGAGGGCCGCTGGGAGAGATGGAGGGCCGCTGGGTGAGATGGAGGGCCTTCAGTACCTCAGAAGAGAGATTCTTAGAGACTTACCATAGAGGTACACATACACTAGACATGCATGTGGCATCACAGGCACTGTGCACTTGTGTGGAAGATTCAAGGTTTCTGTTCCTGATTTGGGGAGAAGTGAAGCGGTTTGGAATCCTGTTAAAAAAAACAGCTCAAATGAGCAGAGAAAAGCTGCCACCCCACCCGGAACCCCTTCAAGTGTGTGTGTGTGTGGGTGTGTGTTTGTGTGTGTGTGTGTTTGTATGTGTGTGTGTCAGAGCAGTGCTGGCAATGCTTAATGGTTTTCCCAAGCAAGACCCAATGTAGTGGTTGCCAGGGAAACGGTGCTGCTAGAGTCTTGGTCTGCAGGTGCTGGAAGCTTCTATGGGCACCACGGAAACCAGAGGGGGGTAGAGGAGGGGAGGGGAGGGGAGGGGAGGAGAGGATAGGAGGGGAAGGGAGGGGAGGAGAGAGGAGAGGAGAGGAGAGGAGAGGAGAAGGGGGGGGAGAGGAAAGGAGAGGAGGAGGGGGGGGGGGGAGAGGAGGGGAATGAAAAAATCGAACCCTAGTAAAAAAGAGGATATGTAAAAGAAAAATAATAAACGTAAAGTTATAATAGCAGAGCATTGCAAAAGAGTGGAGAGAGGGAGAAATAGCCGCAGAGCCGTTAAGCTGTAGAGCAGAAACATTAAAGAGCTGTTGGCTCCAGTCCTGACCTCTGTCACAGCCTGGACTCCACCAGACCCTCTCACACAGAGAGAGACGGGAGGGGAGAGGGGAGACTGAAGGAGGAGAGAGAGAGACAGGAGGGGAGAGGGGAGACTGAAGGAGGAGAGAGAGAGACAGGGAGGGGAGAGGGGAGACTGAAGGAGGAGAGAGAGAGACAGGGAGGGGTGGAGGAGGAGTGAGAGGAAGCTGTGCTGAATTCAGACTGAGAGAGAAGGAAGGGGGGGGTAGACTGCAGGGGGGAGCAGCAACATGACAGAACCCCAGCCTCTCCTCCCCAGCCTCTCCTCCCCCAGCCTCTCCTCCCCAGCCTCTCCTCCCCCAGCCTCTCCTCCCCAGCCTCTCCTCCTCCAGCCTCTCCTCCTCCAGCCTCTCCTCCTCCAGCCTCTCCTCCTCCAGCCTCTCCTCCTCCAGCCTCTCCTCCTCCAGCCTCTCCTCCCCCAGCCTCCACTACCACTTATAACCACCAGACCAATACTACGCCTTATAACCACCAGACCAATACTACGCCTTATAACCACCAGAACAATACTACCACTTATAACCACCAGAACAATACTACCACTTATAACCACCAGACCAATATTACCACTTATAACCACCAGACCAATACTACGCCTTATAACCACCAGACCAATTCTACGCCTTATAACCACCAGACCAATTCTACGCCTTATAACCACCAGACCAATACTACGCCTTATAACCACCAGACCAATTCTACGCCTTATAACCACCAGACCAATTCTACGCCTTATAACCACCAGACCAATACTACGCCTTATAACCACCAGACCAATACTACGCCTTATAACCACCAGACCAATACTACGCCTTATAACCACCAGACCAATACTACGCCTTATAACCACCAGACCAATACTACGCCTTATAACCACAAGACCAATACTACGCCTTATAACCACCAGACCAATACTACGCCTTATAACCACCAGACCAATACTACGCCTTATAACCACCAGACCAATACTACGCCTTATAACCACCAGACCAATACTACGCCTTATAACCACCAGACCAATACTACGCCTTATAACCACAAGACCAATACTACGCCTTATAACCACCAGACCAATACTACGCCTTATAACCACCAGACCAATACTACGCCTTATTACCACCAGACCAATACTACGCCTTATAACCACCAGACCAATACTACGCCTTATAACCACCAGACCAATACTACGCCGTTCTACACATTCTTCTGTAATGAAGACGTGTGCATATTTGAAAAACGTTCATATAGTTTGTGTGGGAACTGCCTCAGGTTAGAAGTGAGTCAGAACTGCCTCAGGTTAGAAGTGAGTCAGGACTGCCTCGGATGTGATGTGAAGATCATACAGGTGAACGTGGTTCCAGTGAACATGTGAGAACTTAGTGTGCAACATGACGAATACTGGCTCAGCAGTGTGTCATGTCTGCCGGTAAGACTGGAGAGAGAAAGAGAGAGAGAGAGACAAAGACAGACTGACTGTTTGAAGCATAAACAGCCAGGGTACACATGTTCACCATTCCCTCACCTTCCTGGTGTGTGTGTGTGTGCCAGTGCCACTGACTGTGTTTATGAGCTGTGTCTGTTAGTACATTCATTAGGTCCATTGTGTAAACTGCAGGCCTGCTACGCCTGAGCACAGGGTCGATATACAGGACGGACGCTGGGGTATTTATAGACCTGGGGGCGTGGGAGGCCAGTGGGTTAGCGGCTAATCTCATGTTGACAGTGCTGTGGGCTGGGTATGTGTCTGTGTGTCCCTGTAAGTACAGAGGAATCAGGCACCAGGGCTTGTTTAGGTACTCCTCCGGGGGAGAGCTGTCCTGGTGAGGGAGGAGCAGATTAGTCAGGGCCGCCTTGAACTGGAGGGGAGGGGAGAGGAGGGGAGGATGGAGCTTGTGCATGCGTGTACATGCGTGCGTGTGTTCTGGGTTGAAGTGAGCTCTCAGACAGACGGTAGCCAGACTCTGAAGAGTTCCGCTTCGCAGTGGTGTTCAGAGTCTCCCTGAGGGGGGAGGGGCGATGAGGGAGGGAGGCAGGAATACCAGCGGTTATTGGTCAGGAGTGTGTTTGTGTGTAATGTCAGGTGTTTCCCTGCGAGCTTTCTGAATCTGGGGGAAGACTGACTGAGAAAGCAGCCAGTCTGAAAGCAGCCAGTCTTAAAGCAGCCAGTTGGACGACTGTCGACACTGAAGCAGTTTACAGGTACCGTTCTGTTTTCTTCTGTTCTAAGCGTCTATCTTGGTACTTGTGTGTGTGTGTGTGTGTGTGAGGGATTACACAGCCTGTCCTACTGTGGGACAAACGTGGGCACTGGTTTTCATTTCTTTCTTTGTCCTCTCTCTCTTTCTCTCTCCGTCTCTCTTTCTGTCCCTCTACTTCTCTCCTTTATTTCTTATTTTCCCACTCTTTATTTAATGCCGCCTTGTGGTTGGGCAGAGTTGACCTCTTACCAGACCACATCCAGGTGGAATACGGGGCCTGGCTTTTTAAAACTGGTCTTATAAAGGTTGAACACATTTTGTAAACGTTAGGTGAATAATTTTAGCAGACAGCAGTGTGTCTGGGTGGAGTCTATCACCATGGTGATGTGTAGCATCAGTGAGCTGGTGAGTGGCATGGGTCTGTAGGACAGTGAAGGTGGTCACCAGGTTAAAGGCTGCTGGTGAACTTATGGTGGCTCCTTCATCTTGGCTTAGAGCTCTGCGTGACGTAGGGAGAGACATGACCCCAGGCTGGGTGACCCGGGGTATTACATAACATCCAGAGGACCTGAACAGAGAGAGAGAGATGTCGACAGCGGTCTCAGTGGTGTTCCTCTCCTCTTACGTAACGCCCCCTCCTGTTGACAGACATGGCAGCAGAAAGCACCAGGTAATAACATCCCCAGAGACAGCAGCATCAGCATGGTTCATCCTCTGCATCCTACTAGACTGTGGTCCTCTGGCTCTCCTGGCTTCCAGGGACACATCAGTCCAGCCTGGTCTGCCTGGACACAGCCTGGTCTGCCTGGACACAGCCTGGTCCTGAACCTCCAGGGTCCTGGACCTCCAGGGTCCTGGATCGGTTTCTGTCTGTTCGTCTGTTTACCTGAGGAACAGACAGACTGGGCTGCTGGCTGGGGACGCTTAGAGGCTGAGGCAGGGAGAGAGGTAGGGAGAGGCAGGCTAAGGCAGAGAGAGAGGTAGGGAGAGGCAGGCTGAGGCAGGGAGAGAGGTAGGGAGAGGCAGGCTGAGGCAGGGAGAGAGGTAGGGAGAGGCAGGCTGAGGCAGGGAGAGAGGCAGCTTGAGGAAGGCCCAGAGGGAGGCTTCTGAGCCGGCCACCAGTTTCCCTAGGGGAGCTCTCACCAGGGGGCACAGATGTAGCCCCACACACACACACACATCATACACACACACACACACACTGTACAGCATGGATACCCCCCCCCCCCCACACACACACACACACCCTACTGCATGGACACCCCAACAAACACACCTGTTCATCATCAGTATGCTCAGGGAGAAGGAGGCTGGACCAGACCAGACTAGATGATGCTGGAGGGTGACCAGGACTGTGGACCAGACCAGACTAGATGATGCTGGAGGGTGACCAGGACTGTGGACCAGACCAGACTAGATGATGTTGGATGGTGACCAGGACTGGACCACTTACTAACACATGCATGCTGTTCATTACATTTACATTTACATTTAGTCATTTAGCAGACGCTCTTATCCAGAGCGACTTACAGTAAGTACAGGGACATTCCCCCGAGGCAAGTAGGGTGAAGTGCCTTGCCCAAGGACACAACGTCAGTTGGCATGACCGGGAATCGAACTGGCAACCTTCGGATTACTAGCCCGATTCCCTCACCGCTCAGCCACCTGACTCCCCTGTTCATCCCCTGGTTGTGGATGATTCCCTCTACCCCGTTACCCAGCTGTGGAGTAATACCCCAGCTTTTTTACATTTGTGAATTGATTTTATTCCCCACCCCTAGTGCTGGGTGTGTCTGTGCATGTTGACAACACACCTGTCCCAGACATTCTGAGGCACCATGACAAAATCAGCCGACCGGATGTGAAAACAGCCCTTGGCTGAAAAGGTGTTTTTTACATACCTGCGTGACATCACCGTTGAACCCAGATGAGTACACACGAGGATGTAGACCATGGTGGTGTTCATGTGGAGCGCTCCTCTAGGCTGGTAGGGGGCCTTGGTGGTGTTCATGTGGAGCGTTCCTCTAGGCTGGTAGGGGGCATTGGTGGTGTTCATGTGGAGCGCTCCTCTAGGCTGGTAGGGGGCCTTGGTGGTGTTCATGTGGAGCGCTCCTCTAGGCTGGTAGGGGGCCTTGGTGGCTCCTGTCGGCTGGACTCTGGAGAGCTTCTGGTTTCAGACGCGTGAGTGAGCGTCTGGAGGTGGTGTATATTGATATGGTTCTGCTCTGGACCGGATGATGGTGTGAGTTGTGGACTGTAGAAAGGACCGTGGCGGAAACCAACTCAGAAACAGTACCAAAGCAGCATCTGGCTCCTGGAATACATTCTTATTACCATTTTTATTTTATTTTTATCTGGTCTTTTGGATGATTTGTAAATGTGTTTTTGAAATGCGAGATGAGAATGTGAATACGATCTGAGAGTAGTACTAGCTGCTCTCTGCATGCTGCTACATGCTAACTTTGGGAAGCAGAAAGAGAGCTTATTTAGCTGTTTCATTTAGCTTCATTGTATTGGGTTGAGTCTCCTCAGTCATAAACAAGCGCAGGCTACATGCTGATACATTACATCTATATTCCAGATGTCCTGTTCAGAAACGTTTTCTTTTTACACGTTAAAATGTTGCTGTAATGGCAGTGACCATAAACAACAAGTTCTGTATTTAGTTTGATACTCAGAGTGACAGTGCAGAAAGTTTTTGGTCAAACCACATTTACTGTTCCTCATGTAGGTAATTTCTGGGTTATTCTCTGATTGTCTAATCCTGTTTGGTAGTTGGCCTCCCTGAAGCCCTCCAATTAACCTCCAGACCAGAACAGGAGGGATTGTTCTCCTGTACTCTCTGACTACGTGAGGGGCGGGGGTTCCTCATCACTGAGGGGTTTTCCTGAGGACTGAGACCTGTTCTCCTGCTCTCTCTCACCTCGTTCAGCTTGTCTGCATGTGACGTGCTGTCTCTTCCAGACTTCTGTGCTTCTGTTGTTCATAAATGCGTTAGTGTGGAAAACCAGCTTACTGCACACCTGTATCTCCTCCCAGCCTGCTGACAGAGACAACAGTCAGCAGGACTTATGAACCACCTCCAACCCTCTGGCATTTCAGAAGAACTTTCCAGACGGGGGGGGGGGGGGAGGGAGGGAGAGAAGGAGAAGGAGGAAGAGAGGGACAGGGAGGGAGGGAGAGAAGGAGGAAGAGAGGGACAGGGAGGGAGGGAGAGAAGGAGAAGGAGGAAGAGAGGGAGAAGGAGAGAGAAGGAGAGGGACAGGGAGGGAGGGAGACCTGGAGGGTTCTCTAGCAGTATGTTGATACTGCTTGTTTGGGCAGGCCCTCTAGCCCTCCTTTCCCCGCTATCACTCCTCCCTTCCCTCCTCCCCTCCCCTCCCTGCTCTTACAGGAATTCCCCTCCTCGTCACAGTTGTTCTGAGGAAACCGCATTAACTCCCTGCCCTCAGCTGATTGGCCAGCAGAGCTGGTGACTGTTGATGGATCAGAACAGAAAGCTGCTGCTGGTCTATGGTGAAATCAGGACGAACTGTGGGATTAAGAAAAACAAAATAAACTAAGTGACAAATAAGGGGGTGCAGCATGTAGGAGGTCATGCTTGTGTTGAGCCTGGTCATGTTTACGAGACGCCTGCAGGCCTGCCTGGTCATGTTTACGAGACGCCTGCAGGCCTGCCTGGCAGTTTCAGAGAGGTGTGTGTGTTTGTGTTTGTGCGGGCGCGCAGGAAGTGGGTCTACAACTCAGTACTCTGTTCAGCTGGCTGAAGTAGAGGATTTAAGCAACGGTACTTTCAGTTTCAAATAGAAAAAGAGATCTGGAAATCCAGTCTTTTTGGATTGTAAGATACTCGTGAAGCAGTTCTGTGTATCCTGTCCGGTTAACATGTTATTCAAGACACAAGTGGATATATATTTGTTTACTATTCACAGGGTGTTTGTCATTATCTCCATTACTTCAAAAAGTCTTTCCTTCACTGCAGTGCACCGGCGTGAGAATACAAACAATGTCATGTGACAGTGTCATGTGACTGGGGACAGAGGGCAACGCTGATGTTATGGTGGCAAAATAAATCAACACAGAACTGGATGATATCGCAATTTTATTTAACTTTACTAATGATGGACTTATCGAATTGATGCAACCACAATTTATTTATTTACTTTCTCCAGAGGGGCAGATCAGCCTATCAGGGCAAACGGGCTGTTTCCCGGGCAACAATAGCCTGTACCTGTGCACGTCCCTGTTAACATGTAGGCTGTGTACTGTAGTGAAGTCTGGTTAACATGTAGGCTGTGTACTGTAGTGAAGTCTGGTTAACATGTAGGCTGTGTACTGTAGTGAAGTCTGGTTAACATGTAGGCTGTGTACTGTAGTGAAGTCTGGTTAACATGTAGGCTGTGTACTGTAGTGAAGTCTGGTTAACATGTAGGCTGTGTACTGTAGTGAAGTCTGGTTGAGAACCAGTGGTTCGTTCCTCTTCCTGGTATTTTATCCCTGTTTCTTAAAAATGATTATTATTGTCTTTATTTACTGTTATCCAGAGGATGATGTGTCTATATGCAGTGACTGTAGGCTTGCAGCAGTGGTCATTATCACGTAGAAGGATGATGGTTTGTTTCTATGTGGTGTGGTGTTTCTGTGGTGTTTCTATGCTGTCATTGGCAGTCTGTCTGTGTGAAGGGTGTGTGTGTGTGGAGGGTGTGTGTGTGTGGAGGGTGTGCGTGTGTGCGTGTGTGCGTGTGTGTTTATGGAGGAGAGTCAATATGCCTCTGGTGGAACTGGAGGTTCACATTTGGCAGCTCTTCCCTGCCATTTGCCACCCTCCGCCCCCGACCCCCACACACACACGCGCACGCATGCACGCACACACACACACATCTTACTTGTTACAGTACATCCGATTTTCACAAGGGGCCCACGCAGTCCCAACAATCAGTGTCCTCCAGTCTGCCAGCACCCACAGCATCCTGCAGGAGAACACACACACACACACACAAATGCAACTATACACAACATGCTTTACCAAGAACACGTCTTTCTAAAACACACACCATGCTACCCAACGCTCTCCAGACCACCCTCTGATGCAGAAAGAAAGTCTTCTGTTAATGTTAATAGTTAGTGCGTGTCCGAGTATTTTAGAGGCTGTTCTGTCTTAAATAAGCCATGCTGAAGAATTTGTCATAAACCTGATCCTTGGCACATGGCATATTATCGGCAATAGTTGACATAGTTCAGTCCTGTACTTTTAAACATCTCTTACACTCCCCTCTTAAATTCCCGCCACAATTGAATCACGTTTCAATTGTGTTCTGCTTTTCGTCACTGGCAACATGCGTTGATTTTTAAAAATTGTCTTCCAGGGATAGGACAGTTACATGCATGTGAGATCATATGACGACTGTGTCTCACTCTGGCATGATGTAGCTGTCTCTCTGACCGTGTCCACCTGCACATCATTAAAGCCTGACTAGAAACGTGCTTCCTTTCATAACCCTTGTGATAAACACAGCAGCACGCAACCATAATCACTCAAATATGAACAACCTCATAATCATTCCCTGCTGTCTTAATAACCCCTGCATTCTGATGGAATATTTCAGATTTTAACCAAGGCAAGTGCTGCCCCGCTTTCTCTCTCTCCCTTCTTCTCTCTCTCTCTCTCCCTTCTTCTCTCTCTCTCTCTCTCCCTTCTCTCTCTCTCTTCCTCGTTCTCTCGGTTTCTCTCCCTCCCTCCACCACTCTCTACTTGGTTCACCCTGTTCTTTGTTCTTCATGGTTCAAAACCCTACGTACAGGGGGTGGTTCAGGTACAGGGGGTGGTTTGGGGACTGGGTCTAGCTGTGCTCACTGTGGCTGTGTGCCGGCGAGTAGAGGTCCTGTTTGTGGGTTATGTAAGAGGAGTAATCTGATCTCTGAGTCCACCCTGGTCCCAGACCCTTCCTTCCCACTAGGAAGTTTTTCATGGCTGTAGTCTCTGAGGATCAAGATCAGGCTGACAGTGTGATCGGACACAAGACAGAGGTAAAAGACTCAGAGCTGGAAGTCCCGCCCCAAGTCTGATGGTCTCTCTCTGATCCCGCCCCAAGTCTGATGGTCTCTCTCTGATCCCGCCCCAAGTCTGATGGTCTCTCTCTGATCCCGCCCCAAGTCTGATGGTCTCTCTCTGATCCCGCCCCAAGTCTGATGGTCTCTCTCTGATCCCGCCCCAAGTCTGATGGTCTTTCTCTGATCCCGCCCCAAGTCTGATGGTCTTTCTCTGATCTTTCTGGAGACCCACCAAGCTCAGCTTCCTGGCAGTGTGAGGTCGTTTACGCTGATGTTTATACACACACACACACCGTGACAGACACACACCATGACAGACACACACAGCGACAGACACAGCGACAGACACAGCGACAGACACAGCAACAGACACAGCAACAGACACACAGCTACACACAGTGCAACAGCGCTCCTCAGCTGGGTGTGTTTGTGTTGATAGTGGTTCTTTGTTGTGCTCTGCAGCTGGGTTGGGGTGTGGACGCGTTATATAACCTGTGGTGAGTTCCTGGGACAGGGAGGATGGATGACTGGAGCAAACACTGTGACATCATCCCTCCTCAGCCCTGGCCTGGCCGGGCTTCCCTCCTCCCGAGCCTTGGCAGACGAGGCTTGTTGTGGATCGTAAAACATCCTCTGTTACTCTCAAGTCAGATCTGAGAAGACTGACTAATACTTCTCGTCAGTCACGACCGTCAGTAACCTCTAGTCCTTTATAGACTCCAAACCCCAAAGGAGAAAAGGACAAGACGTAATGTAATAGTTATTTATCTGTTATATTTATCCATATATTGTTTAATTAACTGGAATTACATAAATATTCCTGATGTTGTTCACGTTCAAGACACCATTAGAAAGCCCAGAATGTCTTCTTAACTGGACAGAAGAAATCAAAAAGTGTGTCCTTCAGGGGGCAGTAATTGGCATTAAATCTTCCATCCTCACTTAATCCACCCTCCCTCCCTGCTTCCTTCCTCCTAGATCTATCCTCCCTCCATGTCTACTTTCCTCCATCCATCCATCCATCCTCCTCATGCTGGAAGCGTTAAGCCTGTTTATATAATTAAAACTGATTATGGCAACATACAGTCAGGGCTCCCAGGTAACTCCGCCCACATGAGTGTGTGGTGCAAGTGACCCAGCTCACCCGCAGTGCAAGTGACCCAGCTCACTCGCAGTGCAAGTGACCCAGCTCACCCGCAGTGCAAGTGACCCAGCTCACTCGCAGTGCAAGTGACCCAGCTCACTCGCAGTGCAAGTGACCCAACTCACCCGCAGTGCAAGTGACCCAGCTCACTCGCAGTGCAAGTGACCCAACTCACCCGCAGTGCAAGTGACCCAGCTCACTCGCAGTGCAAGTGACCCAGCTCACTCGCAGTGCAAGTTACCCAACTCACCCGCAGTGCAAGTGACCCAGCTCACCCGCAGTGCAAGTTACCCAACTCACCCGCAGTGCAAGTGACCCAGCTCACCCGCAGTGCAAGTTACCCAACTCACCCGCAGTGCAAGTGACCCAGCTCACCCGCAGTGCAAGTTACCCAACTCACCCGCAGTGCAAGTGACCCAGCTCACTCGCAGTGCAAGTTACCCAACTCACCCGCAGTGCAAGTGACCCAGCTCACTCGCAGTGCAAGTTACCCAACTCACCCGCAGTGCAAGTGACCCAGCTCACCCGCAGTGCAAGTTACCCAACTCACCCGCAGTGCAAGTGACCCAGCTCACTCGCAGTGCAAGTTACCCAGCTCACTCGCAGTGCAAGTTACCCAACTCACCCGCAGTGCAAGTGACCCAGCTCACCCGCAGTGCAAGTTACCCAACTCACCCGCAGTGCAAGTGACCCAGCTCACTCGCAGTGCAAGTTACCCAACTCACCCGCAGTGCAAGTGACCCAGCTCACTCGCAGTGCAAGTTACCCAACTCACCCGCAGTGCAAGTGACCCAGCTCACTCGCAGTGCAAGTTACCCAACTCACCCGCAGGGCAAGTGACCCAGCTCACTCGCAGTGCAAGTGACCCAGCTCACTCGCAGTGCAAGTTACCCAACTCACCCGCAGTGCAAGTTACCCAACTCACCCGCAGTGCAAGTGACCCAGCTCACTCGCAGTGCAAGTTACCCAGCTCACTCGCAGTGCAAGTGACCCAGCTCACTCGCAGTGCAAGTTACCCAGCTCACTCGCAGTGCAAGTTACCCAACTCACCCGCAGTGCAAGTTACCCAACTCACCCGCAGTGCAAGTGACCCAGCTCACTCGCAGTGCAAGTTACCCAGCTCACTCGCAGTGCAAGTTACCCAGCTCACTCGCAGTGCAAGTTACCCAGCTCACTCGCAGTGCAAGTTACCCAACTCACCCGCAGTGCAAGTTACCCAGCTCACTCGCAGTGCAAGTGACCCAGCTCACTCGCAGTGCAAGTGACCCAGCTCACTCGCAGTGCAAGTGACCCAGCTCACTCGCAGTGCAAGTGACCCAGCTCACTCGCAGTGCAAGTGACCCAGCTCACTCGCAGTGCAAGTGACCCAGCTCACTCGCAGTGCAAGTGACCCAGCTCACTCGCAGTGCAAGTGACCCAGCTCACTCGCAGTGCAAGTGACCCAGCTCACTCGCAGTGCAAGTTACCCAGCTCACCCGCAGTGCAAGTGACCCAGCTCACCCGCAGCTCACGTATGATAGGCAGCTGGATAGAGTCACACCACAAAGATTCCACACAAGCAAATAAACAACTGAATCAATCCGCTGGTCAACACTCGGTGTTAAAGGTTATAAAATCGATTAGAATAAATAAACACACAGTCTTAAACCTGCTTATGCATTTAGCCTTTATTAATCATAACCATGTTCAACTTTGACATATTCACGTGTGATATGGTACTGTCTGCTGTTGAAGGTGTTTTTCAGAATGCTCCGCTTGCAGTACTTTTCATTCTGAAAAGTAATCCTCTTCCTCATCTGTTTCAGATAAGATAGAAGAAGCACAGAAAGAACTCAAAGATCCCAAGGCATCACAGAAAGGTACGGCATTTAAAACGTATTACTCTAAATGTGGATGGCTCCTGTATTTACAGTACTAGGCTCTAATAGGAATGTATGAACAATGTAAACAGCTACCAGCTAGACAGTGGACTTTGTTAGCTCTGAACCTAAAGCCTGTCACACAACACCACTTCAACAGGAGGGAAATCACCTTGCCTCCCCGTCAGAGCGCTTACAGGAGGGTATTTCTGTACAGATCTGGGTCTCCATTTAGAATGAGGGTAGCTGGGAACTGTCACCAGGGCTGCCAGTTACTGTAAGTAATCCTCTGGCAAGCCGCTTGTTAAAGTAGTTCATTCTATCAACAGTGCTGTCATGCTACAATGCCAGCACATACCTTTAGAGGACCATGTTGGCCTCTATCATCCAAGCGTGATCTTAGAAGGACTCTCCTGCAATCATCAGCTTGTCTAAATCACGGGGAAATGCCTGCAAAAAAAACACAACAGAGCTTAATTTATGTAACTGTTTTTTGAAAAAGCATTAAGTCCTAAAATAATCCCAGTGTGGTCATTTGAGTCCGCTCTGTTTAAAACAGTGGTGCTTAGCTGCTCAGCTGCTGTTCAACAGCAAATAAGACGAAAATGCCTCCGACATTAAAAGGGACTGTGGCATAGGGACTGATAATTATTTCACCCGATTGGGTTTGGAAGAACACAAAGGACCTATGGAAGAACAACAATGACATCATATCTTTCTGATATTTAGTATTTCTGTTGGTAAACAACATCTTAAAAAAAATTGTGTATCATTAACGAAGCCACATGACTAAAATGGAGAGGGTAAAGGAGCGTGTTGTGGAAAGGAGTGGGGATCAAGGAGAGAGAATGAGAGAGAAGCAGAGAGAGAGAAAGAGAGGTAGGAGGAGAGGCGAGGGGGGAGAGAGAGGGAGAGGTAGGAGGAGAGGCGAGGGGGGAGAGGGAGGGAGAAGTAGGAGGAGAGGCGAGGGGGGAGAGAGGGAGAGGTAGGAGGAGAGGCGAGGGGGGAGAGAGGGAGAGGTAGGAGGAGAGGCGAGGGGGGGGGATGAGAGCTGGAGGGATGCGTGGGCCTGCTTGGCTTCAGACGCAGCAGTGCAGGAGATCTCTCAGAGCCCAGGAACAAGACGGCTGAGGGAGACAGCAGGCAGGGATGATGGTGAACGTGTAGCTGTATGAGAAAGGTGTGTCCACCGATGCTAATTATGTTCAACCAGCAGCAAAACCTTTGAACACAGGTAGAGTACAGACATTTACCTTTAATGATAAAGCTGTAGATGAATTAACCTCTTTTAACTATCATGATAATGTGGCGATGTTAAGTGATGTAATACTTTAACTTTTAAAATGTATCTTAAACAAATAGATAAAAACTACGATATGAAACAATCTGGATGGTAAATCTTACAAGAGATCTGGTTGTTGTAATTTAATAATTTCACATCCTCAGCTGTTGTCGTTGCATCTTCGCAGGGTTCAACGAGAGCAGTCGAAGAAGTGCCGACAGCATCAAGGGGCTGAAGAGGAAAAAGGTTGTGGGAGAGAATCAGCTGAAGAAAATCCCCAAGTCTCCCGTCAAGAAGCCCCCACAGGCCAAGACCTCCGAGGCCCAGGGGCCGTCTTCCACAACCCCCTCCTGCTCCTACCCCAGCAGCCCGACCCCTGACCCCACCAGCTCACCAACCCAGAAACATGATGCTGATGATGCTCAGCCTGTCGCTGCATCCTCAGAGGGGGTCAAACACGAGAGGCTAGAGTCCTGGGCACCTCCCCCTGCAGAGCCACAGCCTCCAGAGCCTGCCGGCGCTCCTCCAGACGGACTCTCGTCTGATACCGGGGCGTCCCAGGGGCGGGCCAGGGGCCGGGAGGTGAGCTGTGAGCGGGACTCCTCCTTCCAGACAAGCGCCCCCCTGGAGGTGCTGCTAAAGGCGATGGAGCCTGACTTCAGCACGCTAACCCAGCAGCAAAACTCTTTCCAGGCCACATCCGCTGAGAAACGACGGCACCTTCTTCTCGCTCGGTCCAGTGGAGATGAAAGTGCCATGCCCGCTGTGAATTTCGGACTCCAAACTCAATCGGCCCACATGCAGACTTACTACGTGGACAAACAGGGGAACTACATCGGCATCACATCCGCTTTACCGAGGAACATGCAGCCTTCTACCCAGCCGGCTCCCTTGCAGAGTCCACAGCACTTCGTAACCTCTGTGACCGGTCGTGACAAGCCCAGCTTGCACATGAGCTTCAGTGCCGGGCCTTCTTCCTCCACGCTCAGCCACGCTCCGGTCCAGTCTGGCTCCAGCACTTTACCTCAGAGCCAACCGCCCGTCGTGCACACGTGCCAGTCCCTGTCCGCCAGCGTCCCGAGCACCATCCAGGTCCCCGTCACGCCAGGCTACAACACGGTCCAGATGGCAACTGTCGTCAACTTTGGGCCGGACCAGATGTGTAGCATCTCCACGAAAGACCACAAGCCCAAGAAGCAGGGAAAGTACGTGTGCGAGTACTGCAGTCGGGCATGCGCCAAACCCAGCGTGCTTCTCAAGCACATCCGCTCTCACACAGGAGAGAGACCCTACCCCTGTGTGACATGCGGCTTCTCCTTCAAGACCAAGAGCAACTTGTACAAGCATAAGAAGTCCCACGCCCACGCAATAAAGCTGGGCCTCGTGGCTCGCTCGGACTCCGGAAGCGGGTCCCTCTCGCAGGAGTCTGACAAAGTGCTGGGAGCTCATTCAGACGTAGAGGAGAGTGGAGACAGCGATGAGGAAAGCAGCACCGCAGACCTGGACCCTGACTCCTCCCAGAGCAGCGTCACCGCTCTGTCCGAGAGCAGCCTCCAGAGTGCAGGGACAACACAAGGCAGCCATTGGGAAGGAGAGCCCGCCAACGTTTTTGAGGCTCTTAAAGCGGTGTCCAGTCAGAGAGGCTACGAGCCCAAAGGAACGTCCACCCTTCCCAAAGTGGTTGTGTACCCCGTCAGCGTGTCCCCGCTGCGAGCAGACAGCCCCAGGGTCTCCGAGTCAGCTCCGGAACAGGCCGCCGTCCAGAGGCAACGAGACTTCCAGACCGCCAACCTGAGGTCCAATTCCACTTTCCTGTCCTCCCTGAGGGAGGTGGACTGCTCCAACCCTCTGCAGGACGACCTGGTGGAGGAGGACGACCCGCAGTGCAAGTCTCCTCTCGGAGGTGGACATGCTCAGCTCCAGAGGCAGCAAGCGACGGACTTCTCCCAGCAGCAGCAGGGCAAATGCCTTCTCAGTCCTCGCAGCCTGGGCAGTACAGACTCTGGCTACTTCTCGCGCTCTGAAAGTGCTGACCAGGCCTTGAGCCCCCCAAGCCCCTTCGTGAAGATAACCCCGCCAACAGACATGGACGTGTCCAAAAACGCTCTTCCCAGTCTCCCTGTTGTGGTTTCCACAGTGATGCATGTGACCGCAGAGGAGAAGACATGCGTGGGACTAGGACAGATGCGTCCCCCTCTAGAGACGAAAGCTCTGTCTCTGGAGGAGCGGATATCAAAGTTGATATCTGACAATGAGGCAGTGGTTGACAACAAACAGTTGGACAGCGTCAAACCCAGAAGAACGTCTCTTTCCAGGAGAGGCAGTATCGACTCCCCCAAGTCCTACATATTTAAAGACTCTTTTCAGTTTGATCTGAAACCGATGGGACGAAGATCAAGTTCCAGCTCAGACATACCCAAGTCCCCGTACACGCCCACAGACAAGTCCAAACCAGTATTTCTCCTCTCCGTTCCTCCTCAGTATCCACCAATGGACTGTTTACCAATAACAAGAAGCAACTCCATGCCCACAACACCGGGGCACTCAACCCTGCCTCCCAATGTTGCCCCTCAACCACACCCACTACGGATCTGTCAGTCATTTGATGACAAAATTAGCTCTTTGAATGACGATGTATTTTCTTCTGCCCCCTCTACCCCAAACCCAGCTATACATCCTCGGACTCTTGTAAGGCAAATAGCAGTGGAGGATTCCTCCACAAGCGACGGGCACAGCCTTCCCTCGGTGCGCTCCATGGATGAAGGGTACCATGGATCTGGCATGTCCATAGAGGTCATACAAAGAAGCAGATCTTTTGAGCATGCTCTGGACCGCAGCCGAAAGCCCCAGCAGGGGAAAGGCACCATGTACGAGTGTGAAACCTGCCGCAACAGGTACAGGAAACTGGAAAACTTTGAAAACCACAAGAAATTCTACTGCTCCGAACTCCACGGCCCAAAAAACAAGCCCGTAACTGCTAGTCACCCTGAGAATGACGTGTTTCAGACCAATATGCAGCAGCCCATGGCCCCCAGAACAACTGGTATTCCGGGAATCCTAGAAAACCAGACTTCCATTCGAAAAAGGAGAAAAATGAAGAGTGTTGGTGATGATGACGACCAGTCCCCAACTGACACCACTCCTCCGTGTCCTGCTAGTTTGGACTCCTGCCAGCCACCAACAGCCATAGCAGGTCGGTTCTCTCAGCATGCTGTCATGGTTGATCTGCAGCCACAGAGCAACCCAACACAGGTACCTCACATTCAGCTCGTAGCCCGAGGCACAGACACCTCAGAATCCCGGCTTTCGCCTATAAGAGAGGCCCAGATGAGACCTGGTAAAGAGGGTGGGGAGCTGCAGAGACAAGGCAGTGGGACGTCCGTCATCAGACACACCAACTCCCTCAGCAGACCCAGTTCGTTTGAAACATCGGAATCTATCGACAGAGCTTCACCTGTTGATTTCGTTGAAAAGGACTCCAAAAACCTAGTAAAGACCAGCGCAGAAATTTCATTGGAGAGCTACCACGAGAAGATGTCCATTCCTAAGTGTGCCGACCATGGAAAACAAGGAACGGAAGGTGTTGATGGCAGAGTGGCAGCAACCAGAGAGATCTCTTCTCCCGCACAGCAGTCTCGCCTGGTTCGCCAGAACAACATTCAGGTTCCTGAGATCCTTGTCACCGAGGAGCCTGACCGGGACCATGAAGCCCAGATTACGGAGGCAGTAGAGAAACCAGGAGACACGTTCAACTGGCCTCAGAGGAGTGAAAGTCTGTCAAAGCTTCCCGCCGAGAAGCTTCCACCGAAAAAGAAAAGGATTCGTTTAGCGCAGATGGACCACTCGTCAGGAGAATCCAGCTTGGAGTCGTCTCTGTCTCGGAGCCTAAGCAGGGACAGTAGCCTGTCCAGGTGCTCCAGTATTTCAGCCTCTTTTGACAGAGACGAACCCACGAGGTCAGAGAGCCCCTCCAGAGTTGAGACTGTCAGCAAAACCGCGGAGCCTCAAGGGTTACCCACAGATTTTAACACCCTCGGGGTTCCTGGTGTGATGAGGCGCGCAGCGTCGGAGCAGATCAGCTGCACTCAGCCCTCAGTGGAGGTCTCATGCGACTACCGCAGTAAATCCTTTGATTATGGCAGCGTCTCTCCTAGTAGGTCGCTGTCACCAATGGAACAACTGAACTCTGTCCAGATCTCCCAGGTTTCACAGATCCCTCTTATCGAGAGGAGAAGAGGCCCTTTAGGGCGCCAGATGTCTCTGAAGCTGGGCCCGGAGAGCCAGCAACACACCAGGAAGCAGACCATTCCCCTGGAGAGGCTCACTATTTCATGTGTGACTCCTCTATCTCACCAATGGGTTCATCAGATTGCCAAGAAGCACACCATTGCTCAACCTTTTACTTTGCATTCTGGAGATGCACTGTTGCAAAAGAATGGACAAATGGTGCAAAGCATTAACTTGGGAAGCCAAACCCTACAGCCTCAAGTCCATGGCCTTCCTCATCCATGGCATCAGATATCTAAGGTTCAGTCAGTCCAACTTTCACAGCAACCTCCGGCCAACATCTTAGTGGTCCAAGTAGATCCTCAGAACAAGCATTCTGACCCCAAGGAGAAGAAAAGCTTTGTGCCGAAATACCAACTACAGTGTCCTGCTTTGAGAACTTGCCAAACGTACTGTTTCTCCAGCACACCAGCGACTCAGATAGCTTTGCCAGTCTTAACCATACCCGGTGCCAATCAGATCTTGAGTATTTCAAAGTCTTCAGATGTACTCCACAATGTTTATATTGCTCAGCAGAGCCATCAGGTTGCCGGGTCCATTGTCCTTCCAGTGGGTCCGCATAGTGACCAGAGCCAGACAGGGCCTGTCCCACTGCCACAAATCCTGATAACTCAAGAACAGAATAGTTGCACCCCCACTGTTGTCGGTAAGGGCAGCCTCTCAACTTTACACAGTCTAGATGGTGACATACAGAGTGTCCCAGTCATCAGTAAAGACAGGCCTCAACCTTCAGCTTTTCCTCAAGTAAAACACAGTATCGTTTTCAACATCCAGAACCAAACTACGGAAAAACAAAGACAGCCCTCGCATGGATCTCTTCACTGCACCCAGAAGCTGCCGTCTGTGACCCTCCTCCCTCACCAAGAGCCCACTTCCTCCAGCAAGAGAATGCTGTCACCTGCCAACAGCCTGGACATCGCCATGGAGAAGCACCAGAAGAGAGTCAAGGATGAACATGGTGCCGCTTGTCTCACCGACGGCAGGTCGGTAAATTATCTAAACTCAAAGATGGCCGAGGTCACAAGACAGCGAAAGTTGATGCTTGTCAGACAGGTGTGCACTACTGAGCCAGTAGACAGTCCGATAGAGACTGAGGCCCCGCCTCTGCAGCACGAGAAGACAGACGACGAGGCAGAGCCTCAAGAGACGGCAGATGACAGCAAGCCGATGTCTCCAGACAGCATTGGGCCAGGGAATGAACCATGTCCAGACAGCACTGGGCCAGGGAATCAACCACCCACCGTAAGTTCTCAGGAGCAGTCAAGCACCTCTCCAAGTATCCAGGGATCGCCCATGTCCACCAAGGCTTGTCTGAAACCCCAGGACAGGAGTGAGGAGCAGAGATGGACGCCGTCAAAGTCGCCCATAAGACCGCTGACCTTCCATGGTCAGGTGAAACTGGCCTCGTCTGTGTCTGTAGTCAACACAAGAGACAGCCACAGGCTGTCCTTCCCAAGCCTAAAAACAGCCACCACCTTCACCTGGTGTTACCTGATGAAGAGGAGGCCTCTCCACGTTCCTCAGACAGACCAGAAGATCTCGGCCTACTCCTCCTGGGCTGTCAACCCCAACAACCCCAACCCGCTGGGCTTGCCCACCAAGGTGTTGATGTCTCTCTTTGACTCAAAGCAGAAGTCCAAAACAATTCACTACACCCCAGCAATTACCACCAGCGTCAAGTCAGACATCCTGTCCTATTCCAGCTCTCTTAAAGACATCATGCCGAAGGTAAGGGGGGGGTCTACATCCACACATTTTTGTCCTCCATAAATGTGCTTCCCAAGATGGATGTTGTTTGACATTACGACTGAACGTGTCTGTTTACCCCCTTTGTAGGTCCTTCTCTCTCAGAAATCAGTAACTTCTGAGAAAAAAAACAAAGGACAGACTGAAACTCAGCCAAGTTGCGAGTCGGACAAGGATCAGTCTGCATTGAAAACGGAGCCAAGACGTGTGAAAATATTTGACGGAGGGTACGATTCCGAAATGTTACCTTTTCACAGTTTGTGGAATTACTCCCAAAGATCATAGAACCCGATTTATGTAATCTTGTTAAATTGCTGTTCTGTTACCTACCCTAGGTTCAAATCTAATGAGGATTACGTGTATGTGCGTGGACGAGGTCGGGGTAAATACATCTGTGAGGAGTGTGGAATCCGCTGTAAAAAACCGAGCATGCTGCGCAAACACATTCGCACCCACTCTGATGTCCGGCCCTACCACTGCACACACTGCAACTTCTCCTTCAAGACCAAAGGTCAGAGTTCAGCGAAATGGCTGCTTTTGAAGGAAGTCAGAACCATTAATGCATTACTTAGTCATTCAGTTATTGACAGGATTTAGTTACCATGGTTACAACTATAGGCATAAGTATATATTTGTAACTGTTGCAGCTATTTACTGCTACATAAATATGGATCAGTTAACAATCTTAGCTCCCTTTCAATTTAAACTTTTGTTGATCAGTTATTTTAGGCTCCTAATGAGGTTTGATTGGTTGGACAGAGAGCAGTCTGTGCAGTTTTTAGCAATACATACTGAAAGGCCAAGAGCCAATCAAATTACAGATAATATATTTGAAAGGATGTGTGGGCACATAGGGTTCCTTAAACGTTTCATCCTCTCTGTATTAAACGGCCTCATTAACTTGAATAACAAGCCACAGTGCGCTTCAGAATGTTTCTGATCTCTGATCTTTTTTCCCCGTTGAAAGCCTATACTTTTAAAGATTTTTTTATTCTGTCTCTTAAAAAAAAAAAAAAAAAAAAAAAAGTCTGGATGATTCACCGTTCTAGAACCTGCCTACCCACGCGAAACTGCAGAGCTCTCAGTGTCAGTTCATCCCACGTTCCTGCAGAAGCATCTTTGTCAGTTACTCACCCGTTCCAGCCTGCCCAGAGACGGGCTGTGTTCTGTGTCCTGCCTCATCACCTCCTCTCTTACAGGAAATCTGACCAAGCACATGAAGTCCAAGGCCCACAGTAAGAAGTGCTTGGAGATGGGGGTGTCTGTGTCTCTGGACGACCAGGACGCTGACGACTCAGGTAGCTTCCAGCCTCCACACCCTGTCACACATGTACACGTATGAAGACATGACTTCCCTGTGAGTTACGAAGACCAAACCCAGATATAAAATGCCCCTGAGGAAACGGCAGCACATTTCTGCTGGATCAAAGGTATTTGGCAGATGTTGTATATGCGAATGTGTTGTTGAATAACTCGTTCAGCACAAACCTCCTATGGATTCAGAAGACTATATCACCCCTTCTTTAGTCGTCCCTGATAATGACTTCACAGCTAGGAGATGTGGAATGTTCCTGCCCGTGGTTCTGCAGCTATGCCATTGAT
This sequence comes from Osmerus eperlanus, assembly GCF_963692335.1. Lineage (NCBI taxonomy): Eukaryota > Metazoa > Chordata > Actinopteri > Osmeriformes > Osmeridae > Osmerus > Osmerus eperlanus. Next base: position 14,078,806 of record NC_085037.1, read on the forward strand.
CAGTAGCTGTGCTACGGTCTAATTAGAAATTCTAAAAGCAGCTTCTTCCCTGTTAACTGAGAGCACGTGGGCGGCCTGCACAGCGTTTACAGAGAGGAAATTGCTGCGTCTAATTTTAGAAAAAAATGAGAGGCTGCTTGCTGCCTGAAAGCTTTCTATGGTCCGGGCGCTGAGAGCGTAGTTGTTTTTCTCTATCTGCCTGCGATGAGGCTCCGGGCCCTGGTAGTGTATGCACGCTGCTGCAAAGCTCCACCCTTTCAGATGCTGTTCACCAGCAGATGTTGTTATTGTGTAAGTAAAACACAAAACAGGATAGCTGCTTTCTCAATTGATAAAATCCCCCCCAAAAATGTATATGGAATATTAATGTGGTGTTGAGGGGATGGAACGCGGAATATTAACACACCCGTCTCTCGGTTCCCCAGGAGACCGTTGCCACGGCGGCAGCGCAGACCGTCCCGACTCGGACGGGGACGACTCGGACGGCCCCGACGACGAGGACGACAACGAGGAGGAGGAGGAGGACAGCCAGGCGGAGTCGGGCTTGTCCACCAACCCCTCTGTGTCCGCCAGCCCCCAGCACTTCCCCTCCAACCACGAGGGCGCCCCTAGCGCCCTCCTGGCCCAGATGTCCATCAGCCCAGCCCCGCTCCCCCAGCCCCCTGCCTCCGACCTCCACCCCTCTGACTCTGTGCCCATGATGAGCCCCGTGTCCCTGTGCAGGCAGATGTCCATCACCGGAGCCTGCTCCACCCCCCTGACCTACTCCCCCCCTCCTGCAGCCCCCGGCCTCCCCTACGACTCCCACACCTCAGACACAGAGTCCGTCCACATGATGAGTCCTCTCTCGCCGTGCAGGCAGATGTCCATAGACTACCCAGACTTTGAGGTGCCCCCTAGTCCTCCCCCCCTGGCCCGGGGCTCCAAGCTCTGCCAGGTGAGACACGTGTGCTACCCTTCCCTCTCTCTCCATCGCTCCTCCCTTCCTGCCTCCTTGTGCTTGCTTTCACACCCTTACCCTTCCTTTGACTCCTGCATGCAAGGAACTTCCACAGAGCTGTTGTGAAAAGGTATATGGATCCAGCTAGCTGTTTGGGTTTTGCTGTGCAAGCCTTGTTTTTAATATCAGTTTTCATCACTGACCGTCATTGTGTCACCTGGGGTTTTCTGTAATAATGTGTTTGTAAATACAATGTGTTCTTGTCTCTCTAACAGGCTCGCTCCCCGGGCTCCTCCACTCTGCCTGCAGGCGAGGCGGGTGTCCCGGTCGACCGGGGCACCCAAACAGCCTCCTTCGCCCCCCAGAGCACCCTGCACTTTCCCTCCAGTGGCCTGGGCCACAACCTATGCGCTGGGAGCAAGACCCAGACTCACCTCTTCAGCCACCTGCCCCTGCACTCCCAGCAGCCCTGCCAGGCCCCCTACAGCATGATCCCAGTGGGGGGCATCCAGCTGGTGCCAGCTGGGCTGGCAGCCTACTCCACCTTCTTCCCCATCCAGGCGGGGCCTGTCCAGCTCACCATCCCAGCCATGAGTGTCCTCCACCGCAACTCCAGCCCCCTGCTGGGCCCCAGCTCCTCCCCCCAGCCCGAAGGTTCCTCCAGCCAGCCCCTGGTGGTGCAGGAGCCCCTGAGTAGTGTCCTGCCCTGCTTCCCCCTGGGCCAGGTCACAGGCTTGCAGGCCCAGACTTTGCAGCCGCTCAACGTCATGGGCTTGACCAACACAGGCCTGGCCTCCACCCAGCTGCTCTCCCAGCAGGGCCTCGCCCTCAACGCTGCCCTGGGGCTGCAGGTCCTGGCCACCAGCCCCTCCTCCCAGAGCTCCCCCCAGGCTCACATCCCCGGCCTGCAGATCCTCAACATCGCCCTGCCAGCCCTCATCCCTGCCCTCAGCCCCCTCTCCGCCCTCAGCCCCCTGGCCGCCATCAGCCCGCTCCCTGGAGCCTCAGAGAGGCAGAGCAGCCCGCAGGCTCCGGACTGGCCCCGGGGGAACTGCCCCTCAACCTCCCCTCCCAGCAGCAGCCCCCCGCTGGTCACTGACCCCCAGACATCAGGGCCCAGCCCAGGGGAGGGGGAAGCAAGGTCACCACAGGTGGGAGAAGAGAAGGAGGAGGTTAAGTTCACACCAGGTCACTCTGCTACGTCCGGAGCAGAGCTGGGCAGCGCTGAGACGCCCTCAGCAGGGGGTGCTGGTGAGGCACTGCCCCAGAGGCAGGCTAGTGAACTGCTGCCTCAGAGGCAGGCTAGTGAGTTGCTGCCCCAAAGGCAGGTTAGTGAGCTGCTGCCTCAGAGGCAGGCTAGTGAGCTGCTGCCTCAGAGGCAGGCTCAGAGGCAGCCGGTGACTGACGACAGCGAGGCGTCCAGCGATGACGAGGACAGACTGGTCATTGCCACCTGAAACACCCCAATCTGAACAAGCTCTTTTTTCTCCTTTTGTAATGTCACTTTGTAAGATTAAACACTTCAGGGGATTGTCTCTCTGCAAACCAACCTGTCAAAGCACAGTTTCTGACATTCATAGTGTATGTGCAATCATAAATGACTAATTATTATGATGATGATTATGACCAATCATTTTATTTTTACTTTTTGTCAGCAACAGACAATTTATTTTTTGTACATGTTGTATAGACAATTGTGCCTTTTTGGAGTTTCTTGTTTAGGACCCTGTAAATAAAACCTTTTAGATTCAGTAACTGCTTGTGTTTATTTCAGTGGAAGTCAAGACACAAGAAATAGAGGATATCAGTTTTATTTTGAAAAAAATGTCATTCGTAAATTTATGAAAAAACTAAATGTTGTACTGGTAAATGTATATTTCTATGGATTTGGGGCAATGTTTCTGTGTACAGATGTTGTGTTCAACTATTTATTATATTCCATCTAGTGCCCGTGATGATTCATGTCCATAGCTATGTGTAATATGGTTGCTTTACATTGCGGTATCAATATTATCAACTGTATCAGTAAAACTTTGTTTACAAACGTACAAGTGGTACAATTGTCTTTTTTTCTCGAACATTCTCACCTGGCTCACATTCACACAACTCTCTAGGTCTGTTTACACATCACTCTGATGTTGATAAAAAAAACCATGGTAGTCCAGAACCACCAACACTATGTATATTATAAAATTACATTGTATCACCCAAACTCATGGAAATATGACCTGGAAGGGAAGAATCCACCAGGCATGGCTATGGATTCATCTCGAGCTTTACAGAAAAGCCCCCCTCCTTCCGCCGGGCAGCGATGACTCATCCGTCTGTCTTCTTCCTGTCAGTCAGGTAACCACGAATATGAGACAACAACGACCCCTAGTGGGCAGACGGTCTCCTGCCTTAAACCTTCAAGAGGCGCAAAATGAAAACAACTTGGTAAAGGCTGAGTCGCAAAGCCGCCGCATCAAAGGGGCTGGACCGTCTTAAAGCCCCAAGTCTGTTATGACAGTGCTGTTTCATACAGGAATAATACCACTACTCTGTGGAGGAAAGAGTAGTCTCCTTATAGTAGGAAACTGTAGCTTCAGTGACGGGTGCAATGCATTTGAAACCTCTGCCGCCCACGACCAGAGAAGGGAAGTAACGAAGTACAAATACTTGACAACAAAATAACAATGTAATGACAGTGTAACATCAGTGTAACAACAGTGTAATGGTTGTGTAATAACAACATAATAACAGTAACAACAGAGTAATGGTTGTGTAATAACAACATAACAGAGTAACAACAGTGCAGAGATGGCAAAAGTACACACATCCTTCAATCAAGTAGAAGTACAGATACTCATTTAAAAAAAGACTGGTAAAAGTAGAAGTAATGACTACACTTTAAGGTGAGCCATTACTACTACCTGTTTTAGTGTCACGCTGGTAACTGGACTTCACATCATATTAATATATGAATACAAAAAGACACCACAGACACACAGCACATTCACCAGGAGTCCTTTTTGACTCAGATAATTGGGCGATGGGTGATCAGGAATGTCTCTATCATGTGGACATTGCTACCTCCCTCTGTCTCATGCTACCTCCCTCTGTCTCATGCTACCTCCCTCTGTCTCATGCTACCTCCCTCTGTCTCATGCTACCTCCCTCTGTCTCATGCTACCTCCCTCTGTCTCATGCTACCTCCCTCTGTCTCATGCTACCTCCCTCTGTCTCATGCTACCTCCCTCTGTCTCATGCTACCTCCCTCTGTCTCATGCTACCTCCCTCTGTCTCATGCTACCTCCCTCTGTCTCATGCTACCTCCCTCTGTCTCATGCTACCTCCCTCTGTCTCATGCTACCTCCCTCTGTGTCATGCTACCTCCCTCTGTCTCATGCTACCTCCCTCTGTCTCATCCAGAACGTTACCCTCTTCTTGTTGCCTTGCTTCATGGTAGCAAGAAGAAAGTACAGATATTTGTGTAAAAATATTTTGTTACTGTACTAAAGTGTTACTGTACTAAAGTGTTACTGTACTAAAGTGTTACTGTACTAAAGTAGATTTTTCTAGAATCGGTACTTTTCTGAGAACTTTTTGCTTTCCTTCCTTACATTTTTTACACAAATATCTATACTTTCTAATTCTTAAATTTTCAAACCAGGCTTATTACTTTAGTTTTGTCATTGCCCGCCTTTTTCATTTCCTGGCTATCACGCACAACAAACGTAAGCTTGTCTACGAAGCTACCATGGAGCAATGACTATGATTTGACCGTTATTACACTGTTATTACACTGTAATTATGTTGTTATTAAACTGTTGTTACACTGTTAGTACACTATTATTTTGTTATTACACTGTTACACTGTTGTTACACTGTTATGATGTTGTTATTACACTATCATTACACTGTGATTACACTGTTGTTAAACTGCCATGACAACTGCTGTTGAGTTTCTCTAAACACAGACGGTTCCTTGACTCTGACCAATGGAACACTGTTAGAGCCCTGCACTTCTGATCCTTCATCTTCTGCTGTGCTTTACTCTATATACTATTTGTACATAATATATAAAAAACATATTAAAGTGTCTGTTAAAACAATATACAAAATAAGTACATTTGACATAAAGAATGTAGACAAGCCAGACAAGCTATGCTGCCAGCAGTAGAACTTGTTCCCTAACCCAGGCTACACCAGGCCGGCCGGTGGAAACAGCAACATCAGCCCTTCACTGGGAGAGAGACTGCCGTCAGAAGGCCTGTCATGGAGAGGGCTTCCACTCTCCTCCACAGTACAGTTCCCAGCTCCCAACAGGAGGGAAGGACTGGGGGCGGAACCCTTGTTACTGAGAAAGAAAGATTATAGTTAGGCGATGTCAGGTGGTCAACCAGCCTCAGTGGTGGAGGTTTGGACTGCTAATCAAGAGGTCACAAGTTCAGATCCCCCTTTACTTCGCTTTGTCTGTAAGATTCTAAATGAATAGTTTGAATGAAACCAGGCTTCAGTTAACAACTCACTTGGGCCTTACATCATTGTGAAAACTTCGGATGTCCTATGTTTTTTGCTTAAATATGCCAAATTTTGTTGACTGTTGTTTGAACACTCCTCATTCCACTCATCATTAGATTGGTGGTGCGTGAACAGGTTTACATGTTGTTAATAAGCTGCCCTTTATGTGTGTGGCTTAGTTTGTGGACTATGTGGGTGTGTGGGAGTGTAGGAGCACGTTCCAGGTATGAACACTGTTTTCCTAATTCTCCCCTGGTAGAAGAGCCTGCCAGGTACACTAGAATGACAGTCTGCTGCCAGACTGCACCTCTTCAAATGTTTGAGTTTTTTAGTTTGTTTTTTAGTTTTTCCTGAAAAAGTTGAATCCATAAGAGATCAAAACATGTTGGCAAGATGGTTCACTTTATTATAATCAAGTCACAAATATTTCAATATTCCCATCTCTTTTCATTCTTATCGTAACTAATGTTTCTGTTTGATTAATTCATGTACTTTGTTTTAAATTGAATACGCGTAGACCAGCCTACTGTTTATGTCATTGAAGCACATTAATAGATACTCGGCTGCCATCTGCTGATACAGAAACGCAACAGTTTTAGTAGAAAACAATTTGAAATTGGCTTGACTTCATGCGACGCCACCAAACGGCGTCTCCATCCTTAGGAATCAAGTTCTTATCTTGCTCTGCACGTTGCATGTCGGTGACTATTAACAAACAGCATTGTCTACGAATAAGCCAAAGGGGGGAAACAGTTTACACGCGACTGAAGGGGTGGAGGGGAGCTGGGACGTGCCTATATAAGTAGCCTAGTCCAAGTCATGCACATGTGGGTCACTGTCAGAGCTGAGAAGGTGCGAGGCGTTTTTGCGCTCCTTTCAAAACTTGTGTCTGAATAGACGCATTTAGTGTCGAGTCGCTCTTTGCTGGTTTTGGAGTTGTTTTTTTAAATTACTGAAACAGGGATTATTCCGCAGATCTTTAAAAGGAAATATATTCGAAGATGGATTTACGAATCTTATTATCTATGCTGACAATGATGTTTGCTGGATTTTTGCTTAGAGGTAATAAAAAATATATATTTACATGTTATTTACATCTCTAGCCGATAAGTAACATTTGGATTTGATGTGGACTAACTGCCGCTATTTAACACATTTTGCACGCTCTCTTAATTTTGTGTTGCATAACCCAGGTCCTCAAATTTTATCCCCAAGATTTTAAATCTATATTTATTTTACAAATCAAAATCTAACAATCAGACTGAATGGAGTGTTGATGCTTAGGCTAGTGTTTGATTTAATCATTCTTTGGAGATATTGGAGCTACGGACAAACAATAATCATTGTCTCGTGTTTAAACTAGTCACCGCTGCTCCTGTGAGTGAGGACAGCCCAGCTCCTACAGTCTCCCCGGAGCGACACGCGAGGACCAAGAGATGCTCCTGCGCAACCTTCCTCGACAAGGAGTGCGTGTACTTCTGTCACCTGGATATCATCTGGGTCAACACACCGGAGTAAGTTCTGTTTCTGAACCCGCAACGCTCAATCATTTATTATCATGTAGTTTAAACTGAATTCTACAACGATTACTTTATTTCCTCCAGGCGTGTAGTTTCGTACGGACTGGGCAACGCCGCTAGAAGGAAGCGCGCGCTCAGGGAACCTGTGGTACCCAAACGGGCCTCGCGCTGTTCTTGCGTCAGTGAGGAGGACCGAACCTGCAAGCGCTTCTGCCAGTTGGGAAATCACCTCAGGTAAGATTTGTTGCGTAATGTTGCAATTTGTTATTAGTTCTGACTTGTCAAAATCCTCTCAGGTAAAACTATTTACCCTGCGGATAGGCAATTCCGCCTATGTAATGTTTGGTATTTGAAACATATCATTTTATTAACGGATGGACAGTCATTATCTATATTATCCTCGGGTTACAGCAGTACATTCTGTTTAATCCGTTCCATATGACGTTAGATTCCAGAGGTTGCGTAAACGGTTAGTGTGTGCATATGAAGTGCCAACAGGGCTCAAATTAAAACATGTGGAAACACGTTATTTTTTTAAATAAAAGTTTTGAGCCCAAGAGAAATCGTTGGAACCAGACCCATGCAAATGTATCGCCCGCTTTCGTTCTCAGATATGCGGCAGCGCGAGACAAGGTGATCCTCTCCGCCGAGGGCGACGCTTGTGCTGAGCGGCAACACAAACACAAACATGCAACCAGCAAGGCCAGGATTAGAAGGTAAGAGAAATCTGCCGAATACCTCAGGTCTATTTTCTAAAATATGTGAACACAATAATTATAACCTCTTACGAGAAAAGCCTTTTTGTGGGAATCAATCAAACTCAAACCGAGCACATAATTCCATCATGGGTAAAAAAAAAAAAAAGTGCACCGCGGTGAGGATTTCTTTCACCCAAAATGTGAACATTTCAGAGACAAATACAGTTTCAAAGTTTGATTTATCTCTTCAGTAGGGTGGAATTTCCCTAGTCAAAAAACAATAATTTGATCACTTTTTCCTGACAAAAATGTCAAACGTGTGAGTGAGGCCTCTCTGAGCCTCTCATGTTTGGAAACCAGACCCTCCTGCTGTCTGGGGCGCCTGCCTCTGAACGATTCTGACACGTTCATAAATAGGAACATACAATGTCTACTGACATGATGAACCAACACTATGAAATGTGGCCCACCATGTGGTTAAAGTTGAGATAATTCCCAGCTCTTCAACCCTATCAAAATCACCATAACCTGAACTCAGCCGGTAAACATATAGTTTAATCCTAACTGTCCCTGCTCTTTGTTTCCAGGATGAGAGACAGGATCCAGAGACGACCATGTCCCGCTGGGCTGATGGCCACACTGAAAACTTGCCTTCTGCTGGAAAACTGGAGTGAGAGACAGCACCACAAGGTGAAAGACTGGAGTGAGAGTCAGCACCACAAGGTGAAAGACTGGAAGGACGAGGTTGTAGTCTGAGGTTGTAGAGGAAGACAGACAGAGAACCTTAACCACAACCCTCTGTGAGAAAGCGAGATATTCCCTCCTCACTCCCTCCATCACAGAGGCCTGTGCTGCGCTCTCAGGATGGAGACCTGGAGACCTGGCGAAGGTTCGCTCCATCTCTGCAGGGGTTCTGAGGATCCTCGGGGGTTTCTAAACCCTGGTCTAGCCTCACTGAACTAGCTGCTCTGGTCACAGCTAGAGAGACCAGGTCTACTGAGGAGTCCTCATCTGAACACTAACCTGAACACACCGGGACTACAACACTAACTGTACAAGACAGCTGGAAGTGAACATTATCTTCTGACTTGAGCTGTTGAAATACTGTTTGGATCTCTCTGCCAGTCACTGGATTTGAGTTCTGGCTTCAGCTGTGCTTTGCCATGTTCCTGCATTTCCAGGACTCAGTATCTTGATTTTCTCAAGAAACGTTCATGTGTGCAACTTTGTCACTGTCACAATTTAGAAGTTTGGACAAAACCTCAACTCTTGTCAAATGACCCTGTGACCTACACATGCTAGCTAACATTCTGAAATCATGTCAGTCTTGTTGGAATATTTCCATACAGACATATATACTGTAAAATTAGACCATGAACAAATTGTAATGTCTTTATATTTCTGTTGAAATGAAATCTAATGCTGTCTGCATGTGGTCCTCTACAGGGCTGCTGCTTTGTGGTTTACATGCTGGTTGGTTCCTCCCTGTGATCACATGACATCTCTAGAGCTGAGTTTGCCTTCATGAACTGTATCACAATGTATTTAAGGCACATTATGTTATGTTATTAAGTTTTATTTATTCTTGTTAAACTATGTGTTTATGAGCCATATTGGTCTGTGACAGAATAAATTATGCTCGTTCATTTCTGTGAAATGCATCCCCACCAAGGTGCCAAGATGTTGGCAGAACTTAGGGAAATAAATATTCACCACCTATTTAAAACTCCTTTGTTCCTGTCTTGCTTTCCTCACACACATCTTATAAGGTGACGATCTGAGAACTCCTCTGAATGTGGAGATACACTTAACTAATCCAGTCAACGAGCTGGTCTGAGATAAGAGAACTTTTACCAAGGTTGACCATAATAAAGGAAAACATCCATATTTATCACATACCATGTCCCATAGTGCAATAGATGACAACGTTACTGGACCACACCTGGGCAAATGTGATCTGATAGCCAGAAAGCCTTCACCTTCTGGTGATGTACATGATTTACAGCAAAATATGGCCTTGCACTGGACATAGAAGATTATTTTGTGGTAAAAAAAAAACCTGTCTTGAGAGAGACAAGCTCCATCTCTATGAAAATCTGACGTTCCTGCTGTTTGTTTTCTCATATTGTCAATGCAAATTGCAAAAATTAGTTTAAAAAATATTATTTTACAAAATCATAAAACATTCCACTTCAAAGCTACTAAAAACACAGAAATCACCCAGATGCAGTCTGGTCTGGCAGGTAGCTGCAGTCTGGTCTGGCAGGTAGCTGCAGTCTGGTCTGGCAGGTAGCTGCAGTCTGGTCTGGCAGGTAGCTGCAGTCTGGTCTGGCAGGTAGCTGCAGTCTGGTCTGGCAGGTAGCTGCAGTCTGGTCTGGCAGGTAGCTGCAGTCTGGTCTGGCAGGTAGCTGCAGTCTGGTCTGACAGGTAGCTGCAGTCTGGTCTGGCAGGTAGCTGCAGTCTGGTCTGGCAGGTAGCTGCAGTCTCTGGCAGGTAGCTGAAGCAAGTCTGGGTCTGGGGACTGAGAAGGTTAACAACACAGGGACTGACCCAGGGCTGCTGCACAATGGGACTCGCACAGACAGCTACACAGCATGGAACTCCCTGGAGACATCAGCTTTAGTAACTCATTAGTCTTTTGAATAGGTCCAGCACTAACATAATGGCCCATTACACCGTGTGGAATCTCTTCGACTCGACAGGAATTCTCGAGTCCAGCAGCTAAACAATAGGACTGTGTGTGAGCGCCTCCAGGGAGGGGCGGCCCGGCAACGGCTCTGACGTCTGACCGCTGCCCTCCCAACCTCCACACACCCTCCCAACCTCCACACACCCTCCACACACCCTCCCAACCTCCACCCAACCTCCACACACCCTCTTCAACCTCCACACACCCTCCCAACCTCCACACACCCTCCAAACCTCCACACCCTCCCAACCTCCACACACCCTCCCAACCTCCACCCAACCTCCACACACCCTCTTCAACCTCCACACACCCTCCCAACCTCCACACACCCTCCCAACCTCCACACCCTCCCAACCTCCACACACCCTCCCAACCTCCACACACCCTCCACACACCCTCTTCAACCTAAACACCCTCCACACACCCTCCCAACCTCCACACACCCTCTTCAACCTAAACACCCTCCACACACCCTCCCAACCTCCACACACCCTCCACACACCCTCCCAACCTCCACACACCCTCCCAACCTCCACACACCCTCCCAACCTCCACACACCCTCCACACACCCTCCCAACCTCCACACACCCTCCCAACCACACAACACCTCAGTGGTTGGTCTGAGTCCCTCCATGACCCCAGTGGTGACCTGAGAGAAGCCTGTCTAAAATAGAAGGTCAGAGACAGAAGGAAGGTCCACATGTAAAACTAGCTTTGTACCTGTTGATGGCTGGAGAGGTCAGACTCACAGAGCAGAGCATGCAGTGGAGGAGAGGTCAGACTCACAGGGCAGAGCATGCAGTGGAGGAGAGGTCAGACTCACAGAGCAGAGCATGCAGTGGAGGAGAGGTCAGACTCACAGGGCAGAGCATGCAGTGGAGGAGAGGTCAGACTCACAGGGCAGAGCATGCAGTGGAGGAGAGGTCAGACTCACAGGGCAGAGCATGCAGTCGAGGAGAGGTCAGACTCATAGGGCGGAGCATGCAGTGGAGGAGAGGTCAGACTCACAGGGCAGAGCATGCAGTGGAGGAGAGGTCAGACTCACAGGGCAGAGCATGACAGGGTCTCATGCCGTCTATTATGGAAATGTGTGCAGGTGTTCAGGTGTTCAGGTGTGCAGGTGTTCAGGTGTGCTCAACAAGAGAACGTCTCAATTAAAATGCTGTAAAACAGACAAAATCAAATCCAGAAGACGTACACAGCACAGTCAGTGTTCTTTACAAAATGACACATCCATGAGCCATTTTCATGATAAGATTTGTATGTTGGTTTTGGGCTTACAGTCTTTGTAAAGTTCATGAAAGCCAGACATGCAAAAGCTTGCGGGCTTTCTAACTAAAGGTATGCCCTTCTCTCAAGGCCTCGACCAGAAGAATTAGCTGCAGGTCGTTTTATTTTTGGATCTGGAACATCCCTCCGAAGAACGATAACTGTCAGTCGACTGAACTCCTGCCAAGATCAGGGGTGAACTGTAGTTCTCTGCCTCACCATAGAAATTCATCTCAACGGCTCCATCTCTTAGTTTACAAACAGATTCTAACAGTTTTAATACAGGTTCCACAACAGGTCGCTTGTAAGTAGCCAAGTATTCTAGCAGAACCATCAAATGCTTTTGAAGGAATTTAGTTGTTTCAGTGTTCTGTGTTTCACACCAGCCTGTTTGTCTGGGTCATAACTATTACATTTTCAGATATTATTAGACTTCAGTATATTGTGAGCAAACAGAAATGTGTTTCATAACGATTCCAAAGATAATATGGTAAAGTGTTTTGAAGCCAGCGCAGTAGTCATGTGACGTGAGTGGCGACACTTGATGGTAAAAGCTCCAGTGTTGCTGTGTGCGTTCCTCGCCTTTGTCAGCCTGTTTGTTTATATTGCTAGGCAGGTGGAGATTAGGCCTTGTTCATTCCTCCCTCCCTCCCTCCCTCCCTCGTTAATGACATGGACAATCACAGGAAAACATGGAAACCTGGGAAGATAAAGACAGATGTTTTGTAATGAGATGTGTTCGTTCCACAGTCGGCATGCCTGAGTGAATCCGCTTCACTGCAGTGATTTAGACCAATGAGATATGACACTAGTATTGGCCCCAGTCCTGCTGCACACAGGAGGAGAAACAGCTTCCTTCCAGACCATGCATGTACATGAACACAGCTACCCTGAAGAGAACCTGCAGATCCTCACCTGCAGACACAGACTCTGTCCTGACGAGCCACACAGACTCTGCAGCAGGTCAGTTACTCTGACTCCTCTATCAGGTCAGTTACTCTGACTAATCTATCAGGTCAGTTACTCGGATTCCTCTATCAGGTCAGTTACTCTGACTCCTCTGTCAGGCCAGTTATTCTGACTCCTCTGTCAGGCCAGTTATTCTGACTCCTCTGTCAGGTCAGTTAATCAGACAGGCCACATGCTTGTGGCCTCCTCTGTCACCCTGCCAGCAGCAGAGACAACAACATCCAGAGCGCTGCCAGGCTGTTACGACAGGACCTGCAGGACAGCGGCCAAGAGAGAGATAGCCTTCTGGGTTAGGGTTAGGTGAGGCTAACCCTAACCCAGGACCTGCAGGACCGCGGCCAAGAGAGAGATAGCCTTCTGGGTTAGGGTTAGGTGAGACTAACCCTAGACTTCTGGGTGGCACTCATTGTGCAGCTTTTCTCCCTCTGCCTTTCATTGTCTTTGTTCATGCCAAGGTGATTGTTCTCAGTCCTGTGCTTGAGTTCTCTACCCAGGTTGTGCCCTTCCATTGTCCCTGTAAGAATGTGTGCTTGGGTCTGACATGAGTCACCAACTCCAGTCCACAGCTCCAGTGTTACTGACGCTTTCTGACGAGACGTCAGTGCGGCCAGCAGGGAGCAGATTCTCTCCAGGACTTTGGACTCGTCTGGAGAATGTGTTTTTCGCTGCCTTTATTGCTGGCATTATATGAGATGCAGATGATACTGTGATAAAGGGTGTTATGCTATCACTAATCAAACAATGCTTGCCTTTTTAATCTCTGCCCATGTTTACACCCATGTCAAAGTATTGTTTTACAGAATCAAGGAAGTTGGTGTATAACAGTCAAGCTCTACCTGAGGAATGTACCAATATAATCCCATCTCTCTGGGGTGCCCTGGTAGCTCACCAGTTATATGTACCATGTAGGCTGAGGCCTTAACACTGCGGCCGGGGTTACAATCTGGTCTTGGCCCTTTGCCTTCCTCTCTCTTCCTGCCTTTCCTTTCACACTTAATTTCTTCAAAGAAAACTAGCCAATAAAGCATAAAAAATTCCCCAAATATATTTCACGAGTTCAGTAACACACCAGCGATAGAATAAGTGATATGTTTTTTATTGAGGCAGGGCTGGTAGCAAGCCAAGCCTGATTGAGTGGAGTAGGCTGGTAGCAGAACTTGTAATTGAAAACGGGGAGTTGGAGGTTCGGTCGCATTCCTCCGTGCTTTAGCCGGGCTGATGTGTTTCAGTTGGAGTGAAGGAGGAGTCTTGGTGTGTCGTCTTCCTCCCAAACTTCAGTTAACTCCCTTATGAGAATTCCGTCTTTAATCTGCATTCCCAAAGGCTCACCCTGGTTCAGTGACGGGTCAGAAGTTTACAGCCATCAGTGCTGGAGTCCCCAGGCGTGGAACCAGGAGAGGAACAACAACAGGGAGGTTCCACAGACCGGGCTGTAACATGCGGGAGCCGTGAGTCAGGAAGCAGGTCAGAGGTAACGTGCACACACGAGCACACACCAGCACAACATTCATCCAGGAGGTAAACACCTCCTCCATGAGAGCCAAGCACACCTGTGGAGGAGGTCTATACACCACACCACTTCAGCTGTATATCAGATGAACTTCTATTGACTGCATGACTCATTGTACACACAGTTAGAATGTGATGATGGTCTGGTTGGTGTTGTATGGCGTGGTGCCCTGGAGGTGCTCTCTGTGGAGTCTTCACACAGGAGGTTAACCCTGGGACTCCAGGCAGGGAGGTTAACCCTGGGACTCCAGGCAGGGAGGTTAACCCTGGGACTCCAGGCAGGGAGGTTAACCCTGGGACTCCAGGCAGGGAGGTTAACCCTGGGACTCCAGGCAGGGAGCACTGCACTGGCATGGCACCAGGAACCCCCTAACACTCTACTGACCCTGCATCTCATCATTGACAAGCTCACACATGCACTCATTTGTCATGAATTTCATGACAAATTTCAAGTGTGTGTGTGTGTTGGACCACTAATCCATGGAGGGATATGGTGATAATCCTGGCAACCCCAGCACAGGCTGTACACACACACACACACCTTTACCTAGATACAACTTCATCACACACACACACACACCTTTACCTGGATAAACTATATCACAGGCTCAATCAGCCAAACCTCCAGCACCCCCTTGTTAACAGGGCACCCCCTTGTTAACAGGGCAGCACCCCCTTGTTAACAGGGCAGCCATGTTTGTTTTTCAAGGCTAGAGGTCAGATCATATATCTGATAACCCTAAGCAGATCTATAGAGACTACAGATCTATAGAGACTACAGATCTATAGAGACTACAGATCTTTACAGACTACAGATCTATAGAGACTACAGATCTTTACAGACTACATCTGAGACACCAGAGGGTAGAAAAAGATAAACAGAATTTGATATAGAGCACAAGAGGACAAGAGGACAAGAGGACACGAGGACAAGAGGACAAGAGCACAAGAGCACAAGAGGACAAGAGGACAAGAGCACAAGAGGACAAGAGGACAAGAGCACAAGAGGACAAGAGGACAAGAGGACAAGAGGACAAGAGCACAAGAGCACAAGAGGACAAGAGGACAAGAGGACAAGAGCACAAGAGCACAAGAGGACAAGAGCACAAGAGCACAAGAGGACAAGAGGACAAGAGGACAAGAGGACAAGAGCACAAGAGGACCAAATACTTTGTAATGTTTTTGTTATCCACCCTCTGTTCCTCCCCCTCCTGCACTCCCCATCCCTCTATCTGTCTCTATCGGCCTCTATCTGTCTCTATCTGTCTCTATCTGTCTCTATCGGTCTCTATCGGCCTCTATCTGTCTCTATCTGTCTCTATCGGCCTCTATCTGTCTCTATCTGTCTCTATCTGTCTCTGTCTTTCTCTATCTGTCTCTATCGGCCTCTATCTGTCTCTGTCTTTCTCTATCTGTCTCTGTCTGTCTCTATCTGTCTCTATCTGTCTCTATCTGTCTCTATCTGTCTCTATCGGCCTCTGTCTGCCTCTGACTGTCTCTATCTGTCTCTGTCTGTCTCTATCTGTCTCTATCGGCCTCTGTCTGTCTCTATCTGTCTCTATCTGTTTCTATCTGTCTCTATCTGTCTCTATCGGCCTCTATCTGTCTCTATCTGTCTCTATCGGCCTCTATCTGTCTCTATCTGTCTCTATCTGTTTCTATCTGTCTCTATCTGTCTCTATCGGCCTCTATCTGTCTCTGTCTGTCTCTATCTGTCTCTATCGGTCTCTATCGGCCTCTGTCTGCTTCTATCTGTTTCTATCTCTCAACCTCTCAATCTCTCTCTCTCTCAATCTCTCTCTCTCTCTCTCTCTCTCTCTCTCTCTCTCTCTCTCTCTCTCTCTCTCTCTCTCTCTCTCTCTCTCTCTCTCTCTCTCTCTCTCTCTCTCTCTCTCTCTCTCTCTCTCTCTCTCTCTCTCTCTCTCTCTCTGATACCTGAGAGGGTGTAATGGTATTGTTTGAGTGCTAGCTAACCCATTCCAGACTGTGTGTTTCCTGCCTGTGTGTCTTCTAAGGACCCACCTGTCACCCCCCAGCCCCCCCCACCTTTCCACTCTGCATTCCTCACTCACACACACACACACACACACACACACACACACACACACTCACACTCACACTCACACTCACACTCACACTCACACACACACACACACACACTCACACACCAGTGGCGTAGGCAGAAATTGTATTTTGGGCGGGCCAGTGCAAAAGTGAGTGGGCCTATAGTTTTTCCTAGAAAAAAAAATATAATAATGATGAAACCATAAAGAGTAGAAAAACTCGGTAGATCTCAGGTGGACTCGGCAGATGGAGGCAGTGTGTCTTGCTTTTTTCAAATAACACAGTAAAGAAACTTGTTCAGCCATTATTGTGGCAATGTTATTACATTGTCTAAAAAGCAGCTAGCAAAGTTAGCTGGCTTAAGGCCACCCAGAGAGTCTTCCTGTCGGAACCCCGAGCAACCATAGAAACCAATTAAGTTCCGGAGGCTTTCACAACTTGCTTCAACACTTCCATTTTATTCGGAAAACAAATTAAACACACACACCAGTCAACAATAAATCTGATTTATATGAATATATTTTCTGAAATACATTTGAATAATAAAAATAAACAAAAATATGTTTTGATCAAACTTGCCTGTGCGGGGCAGTGAGTAATGTGGGCGGGCCAGTGCTGCCTTGGCCCAATACTGGCTACGCGCCTGACTCACACACCCCAACACAAAACAAAGGAAGCGCTTCATTTAGTCACTTAGATTATTTTGTATCAACATTATTTTAGATGCACAACAATTTTTAAATCACGAGGTCTTGAAAAAATATATATTGTTTTTCAAATGTGTGACTTTTCCTCAGTCACTGTTTATTGCATCAGCCTCAGAGGGCTGAGAGGAACTAACTTCCTCTCAACCCTAAACACGGGCAAGATTACAAGCACCTGCAGAATGTTGAAGGAAAAGTCAGTAAACAAGAGTGAACCATTGTCAACAGCAACTGAGTCAGGTGATGACCACAACACCCTTTGTCACTGATAACCCAAACAACACAAAGGAACACCATAACCCTCAACATCACGCCTGTGTGTGTGTTTGTGGCTTGCATGAAAGTGATTGTATGTGTCTGAATAAACATAACATCATGTGTGCCGTGGGATATTTAGTGTTTTGGTGGTTTTAACTGTAATGAAGAGAGATCCAGAATGAGGCTGCAGTGGAGCAGAGGCTGCAGTGGAGCAGAGGCTGAAGTGGAGCAGAGGCTGAGCAGGAGCCCTAACCCTGACTCCTCCCTGACTCCTCCCTGATACTAGTCTAGTATGGTACGCTAGTCTGGTGAGGTACGCTAGTCTGGTGAGGTACACTTGTCTGGTGAGGTACGCTAGTCTGGTGAGGTACACTTGTCTGGTGAGGTACACTAGTCTGGTGAGGTACGCTAGTCTGGTGAGGTACGCTAGTCTGGTGAGGTACGCTAGTCTGGTGAGGTACGCTAGTCTGGTGAGGTACACTCGTCCGATGAGGAGAGCAAGGTCACCGTCTGTTACTCTTTTCTGAAAGTGTTAAAAGCATGAAGTAACAGCACAGCGAGTTGTGTTGTTTTAAAAAATAACACAACTAGAAAAAAGAAACATTCTGTCCCAAAACAGTTCCGTGTCCAGAGGATGATCTGAAGGAGCGGAATGTTCCATAACATTAAACTGGTCTGAAAACGTTCTCACATTCATTATGAATCATAAATAACATGGTTAAAAGCACGATGTCACGCAGATTCACTACATTTAATGCATGTTAACATGATTGATCATCTTGTTAACTTCAAATAAATTGTTTGAAATTTAAAGTGTGCCGTTGGAAACATTACAAAAATTCAAGAAATGTTTTGAAGAGTGGCCTTGAGTGTGTCTGGATGGAGAGCAGCCTGCTGGTGTCCCTCCCTGTCAGAGAGAGAGCTTGTCAGAGAGAGAGAATTTAAGGATTACTCCACCTCGGTTTCATGTCTCCTGGCTAGTTACAGGGTTTCACTGCATGAAAACTAAACTAGTCAAATAATAATGATGTAACTTCACTGAATGACCACAAGTATTAATAAGTACAGCACTTACTGTAAGTTGACAACCCAACTGAACATGAATCACACACTAGTAGGAATTCAAAGTGTTTCCATTTAGTGAAATCACATTCCTTCTCAAGCTGGTGTGCATATTTAGTCAAACATAGCAATCCGTTTAGACAAACTTTAACATAATATTTAGAGGAATGTGGGTGTTGGCATTGGTTCTGCTGCTCTGGACTGTGACATCATTCAAGTATGGAATTTCAGGATAAAAAAAAACAGACTGTCCCTTTGAAAGCCAGGAAGAGGAAGGTCTGTTCCTGATACATCTATCGGATCAGAGCAGCGGCCCTGTGTGTCCTGTCTCCTCTCATCTCTTCCATCTAGTCAGGTTTATCCTCTGTAGCAATGTGCTGTTCCAGGGGGAGACAGGCTGGGGGAGACACAGCGATGGGATGTTCCAGGGGGAGACAGGCTGGGGGAGGAACAGCGATGTGCTGTTCCAGGTGGAGACCCCCAGAGTCAGACACTTTGGAAAACGCCAGTATCACATCCTTTCAGACTGTAATACAGATCTCGGTAGACGTTCTTAGTCTCAAAATGACGGGTGGACTTATTATTGTTTGGAAAAAAATCTCCAATAACCAAGAAATATATACAGTACCTGTGTATTTCAGGTAAAGGAACAGGATAAAACAGACGAGACAGTGAAAGGCATGTGACAGATGGAGAGACATCCATATCATGTAAGAGGATTTGACTGTCTCTCTGCCTGTGAGTGATGTTACATGCTGAAATATATCCATGTGTTGAAGACAATCATCTGACTCATTTGACAGTATGAATACCAGCCTGATGCAGAGTTAAGTCCATTAAGCTCACCTGTCAGAAGTGATAAACAATTACTGTTGCCATCCTCTGTGTTGTCCTTGTTTGTTTTCTGGATACCAGATAGAGGAGCCTCGATAACAGCAGATCCTGTACAGTCCCCTGATATTCATTTCATCAACCCGCATTTGAGATGTTGTTTTTGTATGGTTGTGTACTTCTACGGTGAGGTCACATGTATACACTGAGATCCTAATCTGGTGGCATTGATGCTTGCTGAAAATCCTATTACACAAGATAACTCAATATGGACGTTTGTTATTTTAGTGTGTGCCGGCAGGTCATTGAAAACATCTTTATCCTGATCATCTGTGTGTGATGCAGGAGTCAGTGTGCTGAGCTCTGTGGGGACACACCTTTTAGAGGCACGGTTGAGCATGAGATATTTTAGGAAGAAATGTGTCTGTTGTCTGCTGGTCTCATTTTGGAGAGAAATAAAATTACCACAACTAAGAGACAGGTCAACGCTAACCGCTAACGGAGCAAAAACAATGTTTAACAAACTTTTAATTTCTTTAATTTATATATGAGGTGAGATTAGTGTCAGAACTAGTCCATATAAATAGAGATACAGTATGTAACTGTCCAACCAAACACCTCACTGACAGCATGTACGAGCCACAGTCCTCGAAAGAGAAAGTATTTCCAGATCAGCCAGTGGTCGTGCGGTCTCCACCAACACCAAGGTCACACAGCGCTCCACCAGACCTGCAGGAAGGCTTCCACTCCCTCGCCTCTCTAATCCCTCCGCCTGCAGCACACAGCCCTGCCTGACAGGAACACGCCTCAAACACGCCTCAAACACGCCTAACTGCTCCATTACCCACACATCTGTCAAATGACGGCCTGACAGCTGCTGGATGTTTGGAGCCACTAGCGGGTTGAGGAGAAGTGACTGACTGACTCAGTTTCTCCGTGTCCTCAAGCACTGGGTCTGAGTGACGGAGGTGGTTAACTGCTTAATGACACAGTTGAGACGATATAAATCAACTGAGGCGCTCAGATCCTTGGATGTTTTGGTCTGTGTATCCACAGGAGGTCTGGAGAGAGGGGGGGACGAGAGGGGAGGCGTGGGGAGGGGGCAGTTGAGGCGTGAGAGGCTACACCTGGAAGTACTTCTCACAGGTCAAAGGTCAATGCTATTGAACCTGTATGACAACACCCACACATAAACAAACACACAGACACACCAATTAGTGTAACATGAGAAAGCTCTGTTTTCTCCCTCTTTCAAAGCCTTTTCCTCCCTTTGAATCACAAATACCTTCATTTACTGAGGAGCAGCACGGCATTGTGGATGGGATCCAAAACTAAGTGCTTCCTCTGACAGAGCCAACTGGATCCAAACTATTTCGGTTTAAAAAAATAAAATAAAATAGTTGAGTGACTACAAATACATAACAATTAAACAATTACCTTTCAATTACCGGCCAACTTTTTTTGGTTTGTGTTCGTTTTAAGAAACCGAATTTCCAAACGCAATAGGAAACATTAACGTGGTTCAATATTAAGTTGCTCATCTCTGTCACTTACTGGAAGGTGTCACAGTGGCAGGAGAAGAGCTGGCCTGTGGTCTGGGTGTGCTGGGGAGGAGAAGTGACAGGCTGACCTCTGACCCCAGGAAGGTGTAAACAGACCCTGGTAGCCAGCTAGGACTAAACATGCAGACTGTCTGATGAACAGAGAGGAAGATGACTCTCCCCAGGCCAGCCCAGCCTCTCCCCAGCCCAGCCTCTCCCCAGGCCAGACTCTCCCCAGCCCAGCCCAGCCTCTCCCCAGCCCAGCCCAGACTCTCCCCAGCCCAGCCTCTCCCCAGCCCAGCCTCTCCCCAGCCCAGCCTCTCCCCAGCCCAGCCCAGCCTCTCCCCAGGGCAGCCCAGCCTCTCCCCAGGGCAGCCCAGCCTCTCCCCAGCCCGGCCTCTCCCCAGCCTGGCCTCTCCCCAGCCCAGCCTCTCCCCAGCCCAGCCTCTCCCCAGCCCAGCCTCTCCCCAGCCCAGCCTCTCCCCAGCCCAGCCTCTCCCCAGGCCAGCCTCTCCCCAGGCCAGCCTCTCCCCAGCCCAGACTCTCCCCAGCCCAGCCTCTCCCCAGGGCAGCCCAGCCTCTCCCCAGGGCAGCCCAGCCTCTCCCCAGGGCAGCCCAGCCTCTCCCCAGCCCGGCCTCTCCCCAGCCCAGCCTCTCCCCAGGCCAGCCTCTCCCCAGGCCAGCCTCTCCCCAGGCCAGCCTCTCCCCAGCCCAGCCTCTCCCCAGGCCAGCCTCTCCCCAGGCCAGCCTCTCCCCAGCCCCAGCCTCTCCCCAGGCCAGCCTCTCCCCAGCCCCAGCCTCTCCCCAGGCCAGCCTCTCCCCAGCCCAGCCTCTCCCCAGCCCGGCCTCTCCCCAGCCCAGCCTCTCCCCAGGCCAGCCTCTCGCCAGGCCAGCCTCTCCCCAGGCCAGCCTCTCCCCAGGCCAGCCTCTCCCCAGGCCAGCCTCTCCCCAGCCCAGCCTCTCCCCAGGCCAGCCTCTCCCCAGCCCAGCCTCTCCCCAGGCCAGCCTCTCCCCAGCCCAGCCTCTCCCCAGGCCAGCCTCTCCCCAGGCCAGCCTCTCCCCAGCCCCAGCCTCTCCCCAGGCCAGCCTCTCCCCAGCCCCAGCCTCTCCCCAGGCCAGCCTCTCCCCAGGCCAGCCTCTCCCCAGCCCAGCCTCTCCCCAGGCCAGCCTCTCCCCAGCCCAGCCTCTCCCCAGGCCAGCCTCTCCCCAGGCCAGCCTCTCCCCAGCCCCAGCCTCTCCCCAGCCCCAGCCTCTCCCCAGGCCAGCCTCTCCCCAGCCCCATTCTCTCCCCAGGCCAGCCTCTCCCCAGGCCAGCCTCTCCCCAGGCCAGCCTCTCCCCAGCCCAGCCTCTCCCCAGGCCAGCCTCTCCCCAGCCCAGCCTCTCCCCAGCCCAGCCTCTCCCCAGGCCAGCCTCTCCCCAGCCCAGCCTCTCCCCAGGCCAGCCTCTCCCCAGGCCAGCCTCTCCCCAGGTCTCTGTCTTATTTAGTCTCTCCTGCAATCACAGCTCACAACATCCCGGGGGAGCGCTCTCTTCGTGTCACAGCTTATCAAGGAATTCCAGACATTTTCTGCAGTGTGTGTGTGTGTGTGTGTGTGCATGTGCATGCGTGCAGGTGTGCGTGCGTGTAAATGTTTGCGTACTCTGACCTGAGCACCGACATGAAAAGAACTTGTGGATTCACCTTGTTGAGATCTCCAACACTAGAATCCCCCAAGCCCTAACAAGGGAACAGCTTCCTGTTTTGTTCTTGTTCTGTATGAAGGACCCACTCCCCTCTCACAACATTCTCTCTCTCAAAAATATGGAAAACTTGAGGAGGAAACCTGAAAACTTCCATCGGTGAGTCATTTTCCATCTCAGGCTTTCTGTTGTGACAGATCCAATTAACAAGCTTTGTACCTTTAATCTCAACTCACAAAGAGTCACTTCTGAACTGGAAAACTGCTCCATAAACCAGTTATGGGGCTCTAGTTGTGTTCCTTGTGAGGGGGATTTACGACACTTCACTCGAGTAATGTGTCTTGTTAATCCCACGATGTGCAATCAGTTAGTAACTGACACACAGTGGAAGTTTTTCTTGTGATCTCCAGTGCTGCTTCTGCATCATCCTCTCCATGCAGAACACTGAGGAGAGGGAAGGAGTCTTTACCAGCACAAGTGATCAACTGAATCTTCCTGTAGGCTTCCATACAGTAGACAGACAGACAAGGGTTGGGGGGGGGGGTTAGTGGGCAGAGGGGCAACAAGCAGGAGGTGGAGGGCTCTTTTATTAGAACACTTGATTGTTCTCCATGTCAAAACAAAGTGTGTTCAGCCCACTGTGGAGTGGCACTGTAATAACAAACAATCCTTATGTTCTGCCATCGCTGTGTACACAATGTGAATAACTGGGGTGTGAAAGGTTGCATGTGTCTGCTGGGGTGTGAAAGGTTGCATGGGTCTGCTGGGGTGTGAAAGGTTGCATTTGTCTGCTGGGGTGTGAAAGGTTGCATGGGTCTGCCAGCGCAACACGAGACGGCAACAACAGGAACCCAGCGGCGGCGGCTGCAGGGGCGGCGGCTGCAGGGAGGCGGCTGCAGGGAGGCGGCTGCAGGGGCGGCGGCTGCAGGGAGGCGGCTGCAGGGAGGCGGCTGCAGGGGCGGCGGCTGCAGGGAGGCGGCTGCAGGGAGGCGGCTGCAGGGAGGCGGCTGCAGGGAGGCGGCTGCAGGGGCGGCGGCTGCAGGGAGGCGGCTGCAGGGAGGCGGCTGCAGGGAGGCGGCTGCAGGGCGGCTGCAGGGAGGCGGCTGCAGGGAGGCGGCTGCAGGGAGGCGGCTGCAGGGCGGCTGCAGGGAGGCGGCTGCAGGGAGGCGGCTGCAGGGCGGCTGCAGGGAGGCGGCTGCAGGGAGGCGGCTGCAGGGGCGGCGGCTGCAGGGAGGCGGCTGCAGGGAGGCGGCTGCAGGGAGGCGGCTGCAGGGAGGCGGCTGCAGGGAGGCGGCTGCAGAGCTCTAGATAAGAGGAGCGCTGAAGGAGAACAGGGACTCTGCCTGCTCACACGGACACACAGTCATAAAACACAGACATGAAAGGAATCAAAATATACTGATCATGACAATAAATGCAGTTGAATGCCAGGGCCAGTTAGATAAGTCTCCCTGTGATGGATGGTCGGAGGATGAAGACGCAGAGTGCTGTTTGTTAGGAGGTTAAGGAGCAGGGGCAGATCAGCTCTGTCCGCACACTAACACTTGTCTGTCTGGACACCAGGAGGTCCAACCAAGACAGTCTGTGAGACCAGTTGAACTGTCTCAGGGAGGATTTTCGTGCGAGTAATTACAAGAGCGGGTTAATCCCTGTCTGCAGTGTGCTGGGGGCCCGGGTTAGTAAAATACTTTACATGTTCCGTCAGTTCCTCACATCTCCTTTGCTCACACACACACACACAAACACACACTGACACACACACACACACACTCTTGGTGTTTTACCAACATAGCGTGCGGACTGCTGGTCTCTACTGCTTCTTAAGGCATGACATCACGGTGTTGAACATGCTGTCTGCTGTTGCAGCCTGGCCTGCATCAGCACACTCACACCAAACGGCATTCCACACATGCCCCCATGATCAGCAAGAGCAGTTAAAAGATCATAACATGTTGGAGGGAGTTTAGATGGGGGTGCAGACCTGACGACATGAGGCTCACAGGGATTAGGCTTCGCCTGTGAGAGGAGGAGGGGGAGGAGAGGGAGGAGGTGGAGGAGGTGGAGGAGGTAGAGGAGGTGGAGGAGGTGGAGGAGGTAGAGGAGAGTTGCTACAGAGATCAGGACTGCGGCATGTGGTTGTCTTGGTTTACAATACAAGAACGATGATTTTGAATACAAGACCTGAATGTAACAGTTGTAACAGTTTGAATACAAGTCTTCAGATATGAGAGCGTTCATACCTGCTTCAAGGTAACATAATTAGACTTTAACTCTTGAGAAACAAGGCATGTTCAGACTGTGGTGACGCTGAACACAGCGCAGGAATGCCAAACTTCTCCTTGTGTTCCAGACAGTCCTCAGTCTCCACCATGCCTAGCGGGGGACAAGGCCCAGGGGGTCCACAGATAACATCTCCTTTCTTCAGGTTTGAAGGACGGGACGTTTCTGCACTGATGACGCAACAAACGCGCTGGGAGGGAGAGTGTCGCTCTGGTAACCAAGACGACAGGAAACTCCTGACCACAAACAGACCATCCCGTCACGATCAGCAGATCGTTGCCACCTCAGTTAGGATGTTAGTTCTGACCGTCACATAGGGGCCGGATGTCTAAACCATCTTGCAGGGAGAAGACCCGTGCAGTGGCACCGCCAAAGGGGGTTCAGAGGGGGGGGGGCATGGACACCCTGATACAATCACTGCCCAAATTATTACTCATGTTTACTGTACCGGTATTAGTCTATGCACATAAGATAATTAGCAACATACATTTTTTCATGAGAAACCAAAGTATATCAGTCTGCAATTCCTCAACTCTCATATTGATATTGTTTTCAACTAGCCTACTGTATATACTACAACAGTGTGCCTACCCCCACCCCAGCCCCCTATGACAGATGTGTAGGGGTGCCACTGGCCCTGTGTTCCCCCTGCAGCCCGGCCCGGATGCGTCCGCGGGGCCACAGGAAATACCGTAGTCTTCTGAGGCGTGCAAAGCTCCTGCCATGACAAGATGCGGGAGATGATGCACAGTTACACAGAGACGTTTACAGTCACGAACACCCTGATGAGCCCAGAGCTGTTCCTCCTCTCAGCTCCAAAGAACCCTGCTGCTACGCCGGGGCAGCAGAGCAGGTCAGCACAGTGGGAACCTTCCAGAACTGATGCATGGGACCTGGAGGTGATGCAAGGCAGCACAGACCAGCCACAGTCCTGACCTGCACACCCTGCAGACCTCCCTCATCCAGACCTCCCTCATCCAGACCTCCCTCATCCAGACCTCCACTCATCCAGACCTCCCTCATCCAGACCTCCCTCATCCAGACCTCCACTCATCCAGACCTCCCTCATCCAGACCTCCCTCATCCAGACCTCCACTCATCCAGACCTCCCTCATCCAGACCTCCCTCATCCAGACCTCCCTCATCCAGACCTCCACTCATCCAGACCTCCCTCATCCAGACCTCCCTCATCCAGACCTCCCTCATCCAGACCTCCACTCATCCAGACCTCCCTCATCCAGACCTCCCTCATCCAGACCTCCACTCATCCAGACCTCCCTCATCCAGACCTCCCTCATCCAGACCTCCACTCATCCAGACCTCCCTCATCCAGACCTCCCTCATCCAGACCTCAACTCATCCAGACCTCCCTCATCCAGACCTCCCTCATCCAGACCTCCCTCATCCAGACCTCCACTCATCCAGACCTCCCTCATCCAGACCTCCACTCATCCAGACCTCCCTCATCCAGACCTCCCTCATCCAGACCTCCACTCATCCAGACCTCCCTCATCCAGACCTCCACTCATCCAGACCTCCCTCATCCAGACCTCCCTCATCCAGACCTCCACTCATCCAGACCTCCCTCATCCAGACCTCCCTCATCCAGACCTCCACTCATCCAGACCTCCCTCATCCAGACCTCCCTCATCCAGACCTCCCTCATCCAGACCTCCACTCATCCAGACCTCCCTCATCCAGACCTCCCTCATCCAGACCTCCCTCATCCAGACCTCCACTCATCCAGACCTCCCTCATCCAGACCTCCCTCATCCAGACCTCCACTCATCCAGACCTCCCTCATCCAGACCTCCCTCATCCAGACCTCCACTCATCCAGACCTCCCTCATCCAGACCTCCCTCATCCAGACCTCCACTCATCCAGACCTCCCTCATCCAGACCTCCCTCATCCAGACCTCCCTCATCCAGACCTCCCTCATCCAGACCTCCACTCATCCAGACCTCCCTCATCCAGACCTCCCTCATCCAGACCTCCCTCATCCAGACCTCCACTCATCCAGACCTCCCTCATCCAGACCTCCCTCATCCAGACCTCCACTCATCCAGACCTCCCTCATCCAGACCTCCCTCATCCAGACCTCCACTCATCCAGACCTCCCTCATCCAGACCTCCCTCATCCAGACCTCCACTCATCCAGACCTCCCTCATCCAGGCCTCCCTCATCCAGACCTCCCTCATCCAGACCTCCCTCATCCAGACCTCCCTCATCCAGACCTCCACTCATCCAGACCTCCCTCATACGTCTCCCCTCCGGACCTGTGGCTGGTGACATCCCTGCTCTGCTTACAGGGGGAGTTATGTAAGAGTCTGCAGCTACATAGTGTACACATGGTTAGCTGGATATTAGATGGTAGTGCAATGACAACAATAAAAACATGCCTGACTGTGAACACGGCTCAGCAGTTCTTCTGAGTTGGTTAGGGTTAGGGTTATGGAGCTGGTCTCTGGAGTCAGACGCAGTACAGCCAGTCCTCCTCTACTGAGGGAATTCTTCAGTCATGTGGTGTCATGATGTCACCATGGTTTCATTTTGCAGCACACCTGGGAGGAACAAGAGGGTTCATCTAGTAGATGCTTTCATCCAAAGAGACTTAAAGGGAGGGATTTGAACCTGTGAGCCCTTGATCTGCATTCAAACGCTCCACCACTGAGCTCCACCCCTCACACACTGAGCTACACCCCTCACACACTGAGCTATACCCCTCAAACACTGAGCTATACCCCTCACACACTGAGCTATACCCCTCAAACACTGAGCTATACCCCTCAAACACTGAGCTATACCCCTCACACACTGAGCTATACCCCTCAAACACTGAGCTATACCCCTCACACACTGAGCTATACCCCTCACACACTGAGATACACCCCTCACACACTGAGCTACACCCCTCACACACTGAGATACCCCCCTCACACACTGAGCCCCACCCCTCACACACTGAGATATACCCCTCACACACTGAGCTACACCCCTCACACACTGAGCTATACCCCTCACACACTGAGATATACCCCTCACACACTGAGCTACACCCCTCACACACTGAGCTATACCCCTCACACACTGAGCTATACCCCTCACACACTGAGCTACACCCCTCACACACTGAGCTATACCCCTCACACACTGAGCTACACCCCTCACACACTGAGCTATACCCCTCACACACTGAGCTATACCCCTCACACACTGAGATATACCCCTCACACACTGAGCTATGAGCTCATCTCGTCTTCAAGCAGCCTGCGGTCTGGAGAACTGAAGCCCAGCGTGCTGATGTGGGGCTTCTGTGTCTGCAGATGAAGTTCTCACACAACACTGTCTGTGTCTCTCTATCTAGAACCTCCAGAACACTGAGAATATTCAGAACATTCAGAACATTTAGAACACCGAGAACATTCAGAACACTTAGAACACAACCAATCAGAGCCCAGTGGACTGATGCGGGAGCGCAGAGTTTTCCCGTCACCAAGGCAACGCAGGAAGGCTGATTGCGGCGCTCGAGCAGGAAATAGCCGCAAGGACAACAGGAAGTGCCCTGGCTCCGCTGCCGAAGGGCGAAGAATTCCAGGAAGTTATTGTACGTTGTGGAATGGCCTGAGGAATGCAAGATGTCTGCCGCTTTCCAGGACCCGCCACATGTCGGGGACGACAGGCGTTTGAAGATAATGTGCCCTTTTCTGATGCCTACGTGGCGTTGTGCCGGCCAGGACCTGTTTGTGGTCACCAGCTCTCCCTGTTCTCCTCCTGACAGCCAGGAATGTCTGGAACCAGACGCACGGCTGCATAGTTCTGGTAACATCATGGTCTCCAAGGCAGAAAAGGCAGCGCTGAGACCTCCAGAACAGCAAACACAGGAACATGACTGGACACTTCTCACTCCCAGAGCTACAACAGAGATACTGTCAGACTCTCAGACTCTCAGACGTGGATGAGGATGTATTAAACACCGTCACCATGACAGCATGTCTTCTCACCCTGGACTCATCAGGGGTCGTCAGGGTCACAGAGAGTGGGGAAGAGTGGGGAAGCCAGCAGCTCCAGGCAGTGTTGGTGGAGCTCAGTGTTAATCCTCCATCTCCTCCTCCAGGTCTTGCACTTATCCTTTTCCTCCTGAGAGATCATGTATCCTGTTGGCCGCGGTCCTCCCCCACACAAGCTTTCATCCCCAGGGAGCAACACCTGCCTAACTGGCCGGCTCCCTCTCCCCCGGGTCGATGCCAGGGATTGGAGGAGGTCTGGGGGCCAGGGGGCAGGGGGGCGGGGGGCAGGGGGGCGGGGGGCTGAAGGTGACAGTCCCTCTCCAAGACTCGTGGATGGAGCTGCCTGCCTGGGGGTCAGAGGACACAGGGGTCAGGGCTCACAGGGGTCAGGGGTCACAGGGGTCAGGGTTTAATACCAGGGGCTGTGTTCCCAAAACAAACGCAGTATTCAGATTCTCTGTTCCAACGGCACTGGAACACTACTCTCATCCCCCCGGATCTCCTCTCATCCCCCCAGATCTCCTCTCATCCCCCCGGATCTCCTCTCATCCCCCCAGATCTCCTCTCATCCCCCCAGATCTCCTCTCATCCCCCCAGATCTCCTCTCATCCCCCCAGATCTCCTCTCATCCCCCCAGATCTCCTCTCATCCCCCCAGATCTCCTCTCATCCCCCCAGATCTCCTCTCATCCCCCCAGATCTCCTCTCATCCCCCCAGATCTCCTCTCATCCCCCCAGATCTCCTCTCATCCCCCCAGATCTCCTCTCATCCCCCCAGATCTCCTCTCATCCCCCCAGATCTCCTCTCATCCCCCCAGATCTCCTCACACCCCCCCCCCCTCAGCCCAGCATGGGCTGAGGGGGGGGGAGACCATGCTGGGCTGAGGGGGGGGGAGACCATGCTGGTCTGAGGGGGGGGGGGGGGCGACCATGCTGGTCTGAGGGGGGGGGAGACCATGCTGGTCTGAGGGGGGGGGGAGACCATGCTGGTCTGAGGGGGGGGGAGACCATGCTGGTCTGAGGGGGGGGGGAGACCATGCTGGGCTGAGGGGGGGGGGGGCGACCATGCTGGTCTGAGGGGGGGGGGAGACCATGCTGGGCTGAGGGGGGGGGGGGGGGGGGCCATGCTGGGCTGAGGGGGGGGGGGGGGGGGGGCCATGCTGGGCTGAGGGGGGGGGGGGGGGGGCCATGCTGGGCTGAGGGGGGGGGGGGGGGGGCCATGCTGGGCTGAGGGGGGGGGGACCATGCTGGGATAAGATGTTTACGCTGTGCTGACAGATGTGTTGGGCCTGTAGGATTGTGGTGTCTGTTTGTGTACCTTAGAGGGAGATAATAGCATGTTCGCTTGCTCTGGTGATGTGTTTCTCAAAGGTGAGGTTAACAGCTTTCACCTCTACATCCTCTGCGTGCCTCCACGGTCAGGGTTAAAGACAGACTGACAGGAAGACACAAACTTTGGATTTATGTGTAAAGAAGTAAATAAAACTATTTTAAGTATTTAGTGCAGCAAATAATGTATATTATCCTTGCAAACACACTGTAGAAGTATTTCTAAACTAATTAACACTAATTTCCTATTATTTCTAAAACCAATTTTCCATTAAATAAGAGGACAATACTTTGACTAACAGCTATTAAAAGATGTTCAACAAACCTGTGTCTCACTATGACTAATAATGAATTATCTGCAAGCTTGGGCCATTGTTGCACTCTGAGCTGATGAGTTATTCTGGCTGACCCGTGGTTTTTCTGAACACTTCTTCCTCACAGACACAACACACGGCCATTCAGCACCCTGTGTGTTCGCTGCCCCCTGCTGGACACACCCTGCCCTCTGCTGGACACACCCTGCCCTCTGCTGGACACACTCTGCCCTCTGCTGGACACACCCTGCCCTGTGCTGGACACACCCTGCCCTCTGCTGGACACACCCTGCCCCCTGCTGGACACACCCTGGCTCATGACTGCAGTCGACCCCGTCATGTGATCGATTAATCCATGCATGATTTGACCATTTCATGCATGTGATTTAAAAAGAAAACCCTCAGTTTGGCTCTGATTGTAGTTTGATACAATTATCATGAAAGAATGAGACACAAATATATACATATATTTCCACCAATGAAACAAGTAAACTATGAGGTTTGAAGCTGTTCATCAAACACTCATAGTTTACTTGTTGCTCATGTTGACCACTAGAGAGCAGCATTACCACACACTGTTTCAGGGGGCCACATCTCTTCATGTCTCTCTCTAGGGCTACAAAAATCACTCAGAAAACTACGGTGGCCCACAGGTGCACAACACAACGACATTAACAAAAACGAAACATTTATAAAAACACTACATTTCAAAAAACAATCAACTACTTATAACACCACAACATTTAGTGACACAACAGCCTTGGTGAACACCACCACAACATCAGCCGAGAACACAGCAGCATTAAAATGCTAATGTTGTTGTGTTTTCAACTTTTGTTTGCTTTGCTAATGTTGTTGTGTTGTGTACCCGTGGGCCACCGTAGAAAACACCTGATATGCTCCTAATTTATTTGTGGTGATAATGGTTCAAATATGAACATTCACATTTTTGTATATAAAGATAGAGAGAAATAGAGAGACAGACAGAGAGAGAGATACACAGAGAGAAAGAGAGAGACAGACAGAGAGAAAGAGAGAGAGAGATACAGAGAGAGAGATACACAGAGAGAAAGAGAGAGAGAGATACAGAGAGAGTAAGGCTCTGCTGCCTGCCAGGTCTACTGTAGCTTCAGGAGATTAGAGGCAAACATCCGCCCCAACAGATGAGCCAGCTGTCTGACTGTCTGTCTGTCTGACTGTCTGACTGTCTGTCTGTCTGACTGTCTGACTGTCTGACTGTCTGACTGTCTGACTGTCTCATTGATTAAAGCTGACCTTTCACCAGCCTAGCTCTCCCCCTGCCTGTATTCTCTATCCTCTCTCTCTGTGTCTCTCTCTGTGTCTCTCTCTCTATCCTCTTTCTCTGTCTCTCTATCTCTCTATCCTCTCTCTCTGTCTCTCTATCTCTCTGTCTCTCTATCTCTCTATCCTCTCTCTCTGTCTCTCTCTCTCTCTGTCTCTGTGCCTCTCTCGTCCCTTCAGTCTCCCCCCTCACAGACTGTAGTGCAACATGACGACCTGCTGTTGCATATTTTTAGCATCAAACACAGGAACAGCTACTTTCTAGAAACACAGAAACTTCTCACCGTTCTCTCCGCAGCTTGAGCCCAGATCTTCCTCTGCTTGGACGCAGGATCCCGCAGGCCGTCACAGACACCATGGAACAAACAGCAGCTTAGAGACAGTTAAAAAGATTTAGACACTGCACCATCTCTCCTCCTCGGACACAAATGACAGCAGTGAGCACAGACACACAATAAAACCTGAACACAATAGACAATAAATTGTCTGAAGGATGGCAGCATCAGGAAGGCAGGGAGGCAGGGAGGGCAGGGTGGGCAGGGGAGGGCAGGGAGGGCAGGGGAGGTGAGGGCAGGGAGGGCAGGGGAGGGCAGGGGAGGTGAGGGCAGGGAGGGCAGGGGAGGGCAGGGGAGGTGAGGGCAGGGAGGGCAGGGGAGGGCAGGGTGGGCAGGGGAGGGGAGGTGAGGGCAGGGTGGGCAGGGGAGGTGAGGTGAGGTGAGGGCAGGGCAGGGAGGGCAGGGGAGGTGAGGGCAGGGTGGGCAGGGGAGGTGAGGTGAGGGCAGGGAGGGCAGGGCAGGGAGGGCAGGGGAGGTGAGGGCAGGGTGGGCAGGGGAGGGCAGGGTGGGCAGGGGAGTTGAGGGCAGGGAAGGCAGGGTGGGCAGGGGAGGTGAGGTGAGGGCAGGGGAGGTGAGGGCAGGGTGGGCAGGGGAGGGCAGAGTGGGCAGGGGGAGGGCAGAGTGGGCAGGGGAGGGCACCTGGAGGATGGCAGCATCAGGAGGGCAGGGTACAGGCCTCCTCCTCCTCGGAGCGATGGTGGGGATGGTGGTGCAGGCAGCAGGGCCCAACAAGAGCTGCTTTCATGGCTGTCAGAGTGTGGGGCAGCTGTGAGGGACAGGAGGACTGCCCTCCAGCTGTCCATGGGAGGGGGAGGGGGGGGAGGGAGGAGGGAGGGGGGAGGGGGATGAAGAGGGATGTGAGGGAGGGAGGAGGGAAGAGGGAGGGGAGGAAAGAGGGGAGGAGGGAGGAGTGAGGGGAGGGAGAAGGAGGGTGTTGGTGAATGAGGAGATCTCCCCTATACAGCTGCAGACCAATCAGCTTTCTCTCTCTGTGTGTGATAAACTGGACAGAAACCATAACAAAGACGGCTCTGTGGTCAACAGGAGATTTGAGGTTTTTCTGCTCTAATGTTGTTAGTCTGCATCTGTGAGCCTGTGCAGGAAGTTCCTGGTGCTGACTACACATTTTCACTCAAGTTAAAATAAAGAACATTTAGACATTTACTTGAGCAAAAAGTAGCCATTACTGCTAGCTGTTGGACCTCACATATCAATACAAAAATGTACATACAGAAACGTTTTTTTTTACTTTTTTCCCAAACAAATTCTGAACTTTTTTCAAAACTTTATTTTCTTCCAACCTTTCCAACCTTTTTTCACACAGTGAAAGTAGAAGAGGAGAGAGGAGAATAGAAAAGCCTTAAACAGAGTAAAGCAGAGCAGAGTAAAACAGTAGAGTATAGAGTCCTCAACAAGTACTCATCAATGATGCAATTATTTCTTTTTATATATATATACTTTAACTTTAAAAAAAGAAAAATCGATTCTGTTTTTCCCAAATATTCCTTCAACCTTTAGGAACCATTAAAACACGTTTTTTTTTTTAAACAAAAATAAATAAATAATAATAATCAAAGAGTTTTCACATGCTGACAGGTGTACTCAACACATTGTTCCCTAGGAAGCCAGGAACGTAAGCCAGGAACCCAGGCTAACCACCGGTTACAGCTCGTGGGCATGACTGGGCAGCTTTGAGAAGCAGGCAGCAGTGGCTCCGCCGCGGCCCGCTGGGTGAGGAGGTCTGGATGCAGCCCGCTGGGTGAGGAGGTCTGGATGCAGCCCGCTGGGTGAGGAGGTCTGGATGCAGCCCGCTGGGTGAGGAGGTCTGGATGCAGCCCGCTGGGTGAGGAGGTCTGGATGATGCCCGCTGGGTGAGGAGGTCTGGATGCAGCCCGCTGGGTGAGGAGGTCTGGATGATGCCCGCTGGGTGAGGAGGTCTGGATGCAGCCCGCTGGGTGAGGAGGTCTGGATGCAGCCCGCTGGGTGAGGAGGTCTGGATGATGCCCGCTGGGTGAGGAGGTCTGGATGCAGCCCGCTGGGTGAGGAGGTCTGGATGCAGCCCGCTGGGTGAGGAGGTCTGGATGATGCCCGCTGGGTGAGGAGGTCTGGATGCAGCCAGCTGGGTGAGGAGGTCTGGATGATGCTTGAATCTTGCGGTAGCACAGAGTGTAGACAATCTAACGCCTTGGCCTGATTGATAAGAAGGCATTAAGGACTGCTGTAAAACACCACTAACTGCACCCACAGGAACATCACCGCCCTGGTCTTCTGCTGTCTGTCAGCAGAGCTACAGATAGCTGTGTTAATGGTCTGTGATGACCAGCATGTCTCCACCAATCACAACTAATGTACAGTGTGGCAAATACTGATGATATTAGACTAGACGTGATCCTGAGCATGTTTGGGAGTTGGACTACTTTAAAAAATAGGTGAGTGTCCTCCATCTACCCTAGCTAAATGATTAAAGAAAAAATGAAAACGGGCTTAGTCCTATATCTCTTGAGTAATATTCAGACTTAATCGTTGCAGTGACCGACATTAAATGCGCGTCGGCCAGCCCAGCGCGCGCTCTAGGAGGAGTCTATCCACTGAATAGTTGATGATCCGCCTAGAGCTGCCCGGTGCGGCGCGCGCTCTAAATCAGTGTGAAGGCAGGCTGATACGGAGACTGTTGTTTTGTCCCGTGTCCTGAACGAGTGAAACCGACTTGATCGTTCGCACGGACAACAGACGGATAACTGCTGCTTGAGCGTCAACATGATGGAATCATACCGCGTTCAAGTTGTATTACTTGGATTTGAAGATGGGATGGAATGTAACGTCAGGGGGATGTAACAGTGGAAGTTTGCGACGTCCTGTTTTTTTTTGATGAAATGAATGAATCTTTTCAGCACAGACACTCAGAACGGACACTTTTAATTTAGACTTCTTCAGAATGTTTCACACCTGCACCATACCAGCCGAGAATAACGGTTATTACAGGCGCAGCAGTTCTGGTATTTAGGGCAAATAAGTAGACTACTTACACGCTGAGAAGAGTATCAATATTGAACTGTAAGTTGACCTATATTTTAAAAGAGTTTTGTAACGTAGTGGTGGTCCAAACCTTCTTGATGTTACATCAACACAGTAAGTTCCCTATATGTTCATCCACAAACTAATTCCAGTCCCGTTTGTCAACAGCCGATCTGTCGGCGCGGACTGCGACAGTGAGAGAATGGACATCGACCTGGTTCAGTCTCTTCTATGATTACCAGGTGAGCACCTCTTTGTACCAAAAAAAAGATACGGTTAATTGCGTTTGATGATAGACATCACTAGTTTTAGAATGTTTCAGCAAATGGGCGTCTGTATTGTGAAGCGCACAGACTTTCTGTTCATGAACAGGACTGTGACATGAGAATAAGATCAAATGAGTCTATTCATCGAGCTGCTGATTTTCTGTCAGTCACGCGGCAGTGATGTAGGCTACAGTAGCATGTGTGTGTTAGTCTGGTGGTCAGGTGGTCAGCCTGGGATGCACGGATGCTAACTGGGTCATTCCAGAGACTACATGAGAAGAGATCGTCCCTGCAGACTTACTTAACCCAGAAAGCTACTCTGATATCTGGGGCAGAGTGGACAAACACAGCAAGCCTAGGTGAAGGGGAAATAGCAAATGTGCTTATTTCAGATGCCATATCACAGTTTGTGCAACTATTTGCTTTCTATAACCCTAAAAACAGTTGTTCTTCCCTGTTCCAGACATACTTGCGTCATGAGCATGGAGGTTTGTGAGTCATCTTGAAGACGTCCTGTGTCTCTGCTCCCTGCATGTCAGACCTGCTTCTCTCCATGGCACCTGGACTGTAACCCCTCCCTCAGGAGAGAGCCCCGCCTCCTTCTCCCTTCTGTCCACAACCAGACGTTCCCCTGACCCCTGACCCCTGACCCGTCGCTATGGGCACCGTGCTGTCCCTATCCCCTGGCGCCAGGAAGCCTGGCTACTATGACAACCATTCAGGGTCACTCAGCCACTACCCCAGCCTCAGCGGCCGGCCTCTCAGCGTGCAGAGGGAGGGCGGCCTCAAGCGAGGCCAGGCCATCTTCCTCCCGGCCCTCACCTGGAAGAGGCTGGTGGCCTCCACCAAGAAGCGCAGCAGCTCCAGGAAGGGCTGTCCTGCAGGGGAGCTGTCCGGCCCTTTGAACAACAACATCAGCCTCTACCAGAAGGACCCTGTGCTGCACCGCAACCGCGACAACGTCAAGAAGTCCCTGTCCTGTGCCAATCTGTCCAGCTATGGGGGCCCCGGGGGGCCGGGGCCGGGGCTGGGGCCGGGGCTGGGGCCGGGGCTGGGGCTGGGGCTGGGGCTGGGCCACCACTATGGCTATGGGAGGCCCCAGCAGATCTCTTCAGTCAAGAAGGTTCCCCAGGGAACACTGCCGTCGTCTCCCAAGCGCGTCATTGTGCAGGCCTCCACCAGTGAGCTGCTCCGCTGCCTGGGAAGGTTCCTGTGTGGACGCTGTTACCGGCTGAAGCACCTCTCCCCGGCCGAGCCGGTGCTGTGGCTGCGGGCGGTGGACCGCTCCCTGCTGCTGCAGGGCTGGCAGGACCAGGCCTTCGTCACGCCCGCCAACGTGGTGTTTGTCTACATGCTGTGCAGGGAGGTGGTGGATGGAGAGCTGGTGGCGTCAGAGCATGAGCTGCAGGCCACACTGCTCACATGCCTGTACCTGTCCTACTCTTACATGGGCAACGAGATCTCCTACCCCCTCAAGCCTTTCCTGGTGGAGGCGGGGAAGGACGCCTTCTGGGACCGCTGTCTGGCCATCATCGAAGCCACAAGCTCCAAGATGCTGCGCATCAACGCTGACCCTCACTTCTTCACTCTGGTGTTCGCTGAGCTGAAGAGCGAAGGAGGGGGCAGCCCTCAGGATTACAGCAGAGTGCTGGACCGATGAGGGGGGGGGTCGGCTACACACACACACAGGGATGAGGGGGGGGGTGCCCCAGCTGTCCTGCTGTAACTGCATCAGTCCTCCACCCTCACCCTCTCCACTCTTCAGCCTGTCTGTCTGATGAACTCTGCTGAGGTGTTTGTGGACAGCAGTTCACCAGTCATCCCTGTACAGAAGACCAAATGACAAGATTCATGATTATCATTTTGTTTGCTGGCATTTCAACCATCTTATCTTGTCAGGTTGTTGGTTCGATTCACCGGACCTGCCAAATGACGTTGTGTCCTTGGGCAAGGCACTTCACCCTACTTGCCTCAGGGAGAATGTCCATGTACTTACTGTAAGTCGCTCTGGATAAGAGCGTCTGCTAAATGACTAAATGTAAATGTAAATGTTAATGCAACACTGTTTAAAGTCTAGACATCCTCTTCAAGTTAAGAAGACACACCAGGATCTTCAGGTCTGGTTCCACTCCAGACTCCTGTGTCAGGTCTGGGGAAGGGCTGGACTGTTAGTAACAGACAAAAACATCCAGGTCGTTGGATCTAGTTTTATGCTTTGTCATCACCACAGCAAAACAAATGGACTGTTTTTCCAGAGCCTTTTGACAACAGAGGACGTTCTGTTGACCTGCAGAGCAGCTGTCCGATACGGCTCTGAACTCACCCTCCCCAGCAGCCTGTCTGCGGTCACCCTCCAGAGTAGTAGTGTGAGGGGTAAGTATGTGTGAGGGGTACGTGTGTGTGAGGGGTACGTGTGTGTGAGGGGTACGTGTGTGTGAGGGGTACGTGTGTGTGAGGGGTACGTGTGTGTGAGGGGTACGTGTGTGTGGCTGTGGGCAGCTTGTGTTGTGTATGGGGCAGCAGCATCAGCTGTTTCCCTCCTCATGTCCTTGTCAGCAGGCCTGGCTGCTGCCCTGGGATTAATGAGATTAGCAGATTACCTTGCCGCCGCCCCTCCCCCTCCCACCACCTCTGCCTCCTCCACTCCCCTCCCTGCCCTGAAGGTTCAATAGCTAATCCAGGGTGACCGAGTACGCACACACACACACGCACACACACACACACACACGCACACACACACACACGCACGCACACACACACACGCACACACACACACACGCACACACACACAAACACGCACACACACACGCACACACACACGCACACACACACACGCACACACACACGCACACACACACACACACGCACACACACACACACGCACACACACACAAACACGCACACACGCACACACACACGCACACACACACACGCACACACACACACACGCACACACACACAAACACGCACACACACACGCACACACACACGCACACACACACACACACGCACACACACATGCACACACACATGCACACACTCGTCTTGTGTAGCAGGACTTCTTAAACCCACCAGCAGGGCAGTGGGAGTTACTGTGGGGAGAAGCGATAGCTAAACATGCAGAGTTGGGGAGGTTGCTGTTGTCTTGTTGTTTGTCAGAAGTTTGCTGTGTGTTTGGTCACCAGTGTGTGTTTGGTCACCAGTGTGTGTTTGGTCACCAGTGTGTGAGGACACATGTCATGATGATGCTTCCTAGGACACCTCTCTCTCTCTGATTTCACCTCCTCTCTGGAATGAAACCTCAGGCATGTTAATCTAGGTCCCGTGTGTGTGTGTGTGTGTGTGTGTGTCAGGCTAACAGCTGAGCCCCAGGCTGGAGCCAGGAGGCTGTGTTTGAGCATGTGTGTACATGTGTGTGTGTGTGTGTGTGTGTGTGTGTGTGTGTGTGTGGTTGTCTACACAGGATGCAGACAAGGCAGTTCAGTCAGTTCATCTCAGTTAAAAGGCAGGAGAAATGCTCTTTGAAATACATGGGAATGACAGATGAAAAAAAATGGGGCAGTGCATTTACTTGTTTCCTGCTGGCTACACTGGACTGTTAGCTGCACAGAGCTGCAGTAGATAAACCATGAAGAGTCAAACTGACCAGAGAGACCTGCTCTTATCTCTAACCAGAGAGACCTGCTCTTACATTTACATTTACATTTAGTCATTTAGCAGACGCTCTTATCCAGAGCAACTTACAGTAAGTACAGGGACATTCCCCCCGAGGCAAGTAGGGTGAAGTGCCTTGCCCAAGGACACAACGTCATTTGACGCGGACGGGAACAAAACCAACAACCTTCTGATTAATAGCCCGATTCCCTAACCGCTCAGCCATCTGACCCCTGTGCCCGGTGCTCTTATCTCTGACCAGAGAGACCTGCTCTCCTGCTCTGTGTTGTTCACATGCTAAATCAGGAATCTGTGTCTGGCTCCTCCTGTCTGGCTCCTCCTGTCTGGATCCTCCTGTCTGGATCCTCCTGTCTGGCTCCTCCTGTCTGGATCCTCCTGTCTGAATCCTCCTGTCTGGATCCTCCTGTCTGGCTCCTCCTGTCTGGCTCCTCCTGTCTGGCTCCTCCTGTCTGGCTCCTCCTGTCTGGATCTTCCTGTCTGGATCCTCCTGTCTGGCTCCTCCTGTCTGGATCCTCCTGTCTGGCTCCTCCTGTCTCTAGGGGCTGTTAGGAGACAGACATCGGTGGCAGTGAGCTGTAGTCACATCTGCAGGTCTGCGGTGGCAGTGAGCTGTAGTCACATCTGCAGGTCTGCGGTGGCAGTGAGCTGTAGTCACATCTGCAGGTCTGCGGTGGCAGTGGGCTGTAGTCACATCTGCAGGTCTGCGGTGGCAGTGAGCTGTAGTCACATCTGCAGGTCTGCGGTGGCAGTGAGCTGTAGTCACATCTGCAGGTCTGCGGTGGCAGTGAGCTGTAGTCACATCTGCAGGTCTGCGGTGGCAGTGGGCTCTAGTCACATCTGCAGGTCTGCGGTGGCAGTGGGCTCTAGTCACGTCTGGGCCGCTGGCTCTCCTCCTTTAATGCTCTTATAGACATCAGCACACTGGAACACCCTCAGATTTACACACACACACACACACACTGCGGTTGACAAACACTCACTTAGACCTGCTTGACCCTTCACACATCGCGTGCACGCACACACACACACACACAGACACACACACCCTGAGGTAATCTGGTTTTAATCCCCCCCGACCAATCAAACAGAGAGAGGAAGCAGGGGATGAAAACATGAGGGGATGAGTACATGTTTCAGTCTGATGAGATGTGTTGGTCCCTCAGAGGTCTGGAGCAGCCTGGGACAGATCCTGCTGTCTGGTCCCTCAGAGGTCTGGAGCAGCCTGGGACAGATCCTGCTGTCTGGCCCCTCAGAGGTCTGGAGCAGCCTGGGACAAATCC
This sequence comes from Osmerus eperlanus, assembly GCF_963692335.1. NCBI lineage: Eukaryota > Metazoa > Chordata > Actinopteri > Osmeriformes > Osmeridae > Osmerus > Osmerus eperlanus. Next base: position 14,118,850 of record NC_085037.1, read on the forward strand.
TGCTGTCTGGCCCCTCAGAGGTCTGGAGCAGCCTGGGACAGATCCTGCTGTCTGGCCCCTCAGAGGTCTGGAGCAGCCTGGGACAGATCCTGCTGTCTGGCCCCTCAGAGGTCTGGAGCAGCCTGGGACAGATCCTGCTGTCTGGCCCCTCAGAGGTCTGGAGCAGCCTGGGACAGATCCTGCTGTCTGGCCCCTCAGAGGTCTGGAGCAGCCTGGGACAGATCCTGCTGTCTGGCCCCTCAGAGGTCTGGAGCAGCCTGGGACAGATCCTGCTGTCTGGCCCCTCAGAGGTCTGGAGCAGCCTGGGACAGATCCTGCTGTGTGTCTCCTCACACTCTGCTGGGCTCCACAAGGCCAGCCTCAGCCCTCCTCCAGCCCTGTGGAGGGCCAGGCAGAGGAGGTGTGAGGCCTGCACCACAGTTAGGGGGAGGGTTAAGGTTAGTGTGGGGGTCTGTCTTGCGGCTGTGGGGGTCTGTCTTGCGGCTGTGGAGACCCCCGCAGCCCTGCTGGACTGTGGCCTTCTGATTGTTGTTGACAGTGTTACCTCACTAAGACCCCACCCTGCCTTCACTCACAAGGCCTTTAGTGTTGACAGACATCCTCCAACCCCCTCTCTATCTCTGCATGTCTTGCTTCAGTAACCCCCCACCCCACACACACTCACACACACACTCACTCACACACACACTCACACACACACACACACACACACTCACACTCTCTGCTTTTGTTCCCAGCCCTGCTTCATGTGATTAGATTCCCCTATTGTGCGGAGAAGACAGATATAAAGCCAGTGTTTGTTGGCTGCAGCCACACACACATGAGCACACACAGCTGACACGATGGGGGGGCGGGGCTTAGTGTGGAGGGGGGGGGGGGGAGGAGGGAGGGTTGGACAAGCGTCACTTCCACACTGGGATGTCCTCCCCAGACCCAGATGTGATGTGTTTGATACATTATGAAGATGAAACTGAAATTAAGAAGCACTCATGTTGGATGTGTGTGTAAAGATAAAGCTGTCTTACCTGGGGCAAGACCAGAGACCACACAGATGGGATTCTGGAGGGGAAATGTGATATCAGCCATCACCCTGCTGTCTCTGGGACATCACTTACTGTTTCTTTATACCTCCACCCAATCAGACTTCAAGATAGATCCTATCAGATGTTTCGATACAAACAAATGCCTGCTGGAATACTTATTTTCAACCAAGGTGCCCTGATTCAGCCTGTTGTATCTAATAGCTACAGAAGACCGGACTAATGAATCCTGCTGGACTGCTGAACTTGTCCACAGTACAGAGACACACCTGGAGCCTTCCTCTGAGAGTCAAGTGACTCTCCTAACTGACAAGTGAGTCCATCAGGACCTCAGAAATGAAGCCATGCAGTGGACGGAGCCAGGGCTAGATTCTGTTCTGCTGATTGAGACTGGGAAAACATGGAGGACCCTAAACTGTTCCGAGTACCTGAGCTACTCCAGTGTCAGGGTGGGTTAGGGGGACTGTGAGACGCCGCTGAGACTGGCCGCCTGCCAGGCCAGCACTGCTCTGGGAGCCGGGACTTCTCTCGGGTGATGTAGCTGCTACGCTGGTGTGTCTCGTGAGGAACTCAGTCTGACAGGAAGCAGACTACAGGAAGGAGGACTGTACGGTGTAAATATGTTGCTGTGTAACAAAATGAAACCGATACAAAAAAGAAACATGTCTTGCTACTGTGAATTGTGCATGCCGGTCAGATTATTTTCGTTTGTAATTTATTTTGGCATTGATGAACTTTTTTTTTCTTCTTTTTTTCGGTGTTTTCGATGATATTGTTTCCTTTGATAACTTAAACAATTATCAGATTGTCTCTAGTCTTGAAATATCTGATGCCAACAGTATTAGTAATTATATTAAAGTCATGGTGACTGTTATAAATATAACTGCATAAATTAGAAGTATCACCGTCTTGGTGTGTATGATACTAATGGACAGGGACTGGCTATCTGCTCTAATGTATTTATTTATTTTATTTCTTATGTTTTGCAATCAACATGTGAACTCATGAACAAAGCACCAGAGTTGCTATTGCAGTTGTCTTAGTCCTGAAAACACAAACAAGACTGTCCTTCAGCATGGACTAACACGGGAGACAGATGTCTCTGTGGGGGGAGCTGTGTAGAGAAGGAGTGTGGGGGGCAGCTTACCTTGAGCTAGTTTTCATCACTCCTTCATTCTCTCAGCAGAGAGGGCTGGTCATGGGGCAGAGAGGGGGCTAGTCCTGGGGCAGAGAGGGCGGTGGTCCTGGGGCAGAGAGGGGCCTCGTCCTGGTCCCAGAGAGGGGGCTAGTCCTGGGGCAGAGAGGGCGGTGGTCCTGGGGCAGAGAGGGGCCTCGTCCTGGTCCCAGAGAGGGCGGTGGTCCTGGGGCAGAGAGGGGCCTCGTCCTGGGGCAGAGGGGGGCCTCGTCCTGGGGCAGAGGGGGGCCTCGTCCTGGGGCAGAGGGGGGCCTCGTCCTGGGGCAGAGAGGGGCCTCGTCCTGGGGCAGAGAGGGGCCTCGTCCTGGGGCAGAGGGGGGCCTCGTCCTGGTCCCAGAGAGGGCGGTGGTCTCCCTCCACCCTGCTGACCCAGGAGGCCAGGGCCAGCCCTGCAGGAGCCATGTGGGGCTGGTTCTCAGAACCAGTGGGGTCCATGGAGACCCCCAACAATGGAACAGATGGTGAGAGGGAGCCAGACTTGTGTGGCCATCAGATGGTCGCTGGAGGCACCATTTGATCGTACTGTAAATCACAGAAGCAACATTGTCACATCATGTATAAACTTCCTAAGTAGGAGCCTGCTCTTACTTAACAGTAACTCCTTCCTGTAGCAGATGTAGGGCAAGTGCAACACAGGTGCTCTATCACAGAGCTACACTCATAACCTAGTGAAGGACAGAGAACCAGCAGCATGGCAGGCTGGAGAGCTACTTCCTCAGTGTCTGTAGCTCAGGATGGACAACACTGTTGTTGGGGAAAACTTGAAACAATGTGACTGTTTTTTTGTTTTTTTTCATGCGTTAGAATTTTTTCATGGTGTTGAAGATGATTATTTAATAAATTTTTGAGGTGAAATCCACATTTTGTGATTTGTGTAAGTTGGGTAGTGGCTTGCTCTCACACTCACCAGACACACATACACTCACACACACACCAGACACACACATACACTCACACACCAGACACACACATACACTCACACACCAGACACACACACCAGACACACACATACACTCACACACCAGACACACCCCACCAGCATTGTTTAGCATCTGTGATATAGTCTGTCTGCACACGGCCGGGGAGGCAGTAAATCCAGCAGGACATGAAGCAGCTTCCTGCTGCTCGCAGGCGGGACAGATGTCTCTCTCTGTCCAGGCTGGCTCTCCATCACCGCCCGCCCAGCCTCCATCACCGCCCGCCCAGCCTCCATCACCGCCCGCCCAGCCTCCATCACCGCCCCAACCGGCCCAGCCTCCATCACCGCCCGGCCCAGCCTCCATCACCGCCCCGCCCGGCCCAGCCTCCATCACCGCCCCGCCCAGCCTCCATCACCGCCCCGCCCGGCCCAGCCTCCATCACCGCCCCGCCCAGCCTCCATCACCGCCCGGCCCAGCCTCCATCACCGCCCAGCCCAGCCTCCATCACCGCCCGCCCGGCCCAGCCTCCATCACCGCCCCGCCCAGCCCAGCCTCCATCACCGCCCGCCCAGCCCAGCCTCCATCACCGCCCGCCCGCCCAGCCTCCATCACCGCCCAGCCTCCATCACCGCCCCGCCCAGCCTCCATCACCGCCCCGCCCAGCCTCCATCAGCGCCCCGCCCAGCCTGGACACAGGAGCACCAGGACGCAGGGTGTGCTCAGAAGAACAGCTCAGGCTGGGTGTGCTCAGAAGAACAGCTCAGGCTGGGTGTGCTCAGAAGAACAGCTCAGGCAGGGTGTGCTCAGAAGAACAGCTCAGGCTGGGTGTGCTCAGAAGAACAGCTCAGGCTGGGTGTGCTCAGAAGAACAGCTCAGGCTGGGTGTGCTCAGAAGAACAGCTCAGGCTGGGTGTGCTCAGAAGAACAGCTCAGGCTGGGTGTGCTCAGAAGAACAGCTCAGGCTGGGTGTGCTCAGATGAACAGCTCTGCTCTACGTCAGCTCCAGACGGCTACAGGTGGTGTACAGGTGGTGTATAGGTGGTGTATAGGTGGTGCATGTGTGTTTGCTGTATTCCACAGAGCATGTTTAGTCAGCATGTGCATGTGTAGGGTGTGTGTGTATAGTATGTGCTCATGCACAGTGAAATAGAGGGGGGGGGACACATGAAGATATATAGTGTATAAAGGATGTGGTTGACCTGTGCCCAGAGCAGAAGTAAGAGACGATCACATCTCTCTCCTGTTTCTCCCAGGGTTAGGGTTAGGGTCAGTGTGGTTGCAGCTGCTGATAAACACAAGTTCCCCATTCACTCCAACGGGCCACATCACCTGGGTTTAAGGAACCTCTGCATGAGTAAAATCAAAACTCAGGAATGGAAGTCGAATCCAAATACAGGATATGGGCTAAGAGATGAGAATCCTGTTCTTGATTCTACACCAACAATCATCTTACATTTGATTCATTTAACAGACGCTCTCATCCAAAGCCACACAGGGTTACTTTTAAACTAAATGCTTAACTTTGGTTATTTCGTAACAGATGTAGGACATCCAAAACAGTCTAAGGTGGTAAAACCTTCGGGACATCTAATTATTCTGTAGTCAGGGTGGAACTGCCTGTAAGAAAAGACTTTAATGGCCTTTTTGTATCTAGATACAATGACTGACACAGTAGAACAGAGGAGAGCAGGGGAGAGCCATATGGCTTCAACCTGAGACAGGGTCACTGACCAAGTCTGGGGACAGCCTCAGGCCACAGGGGGGAGGGAGGGAGGGACGCAGGGAGGGAGGGAGGGAGGGAGGGAGGGAGGGAGGGACGGACGGAGGGAGGGAGGGACGGACGGAGGGAGGGAGGGAGGGACGGACGGACGGACGGAGGGAGGGACGGACGGACGGAGGGAGGGAGGGAGGGCCAGGACCAGGACCAGGACCAGGACCAGGACCAGGACCAGGACCATGTGTTATGAGAGAGGGTGATGTTGAAGATGCCTTCAGAAGATTAAGGGGGAGAGAAACAAGACAGGGCTTCGTTCTAATCCCACTGATTGATCCTCCCACATGTATTACCTCTTCCTACTGTGGGCCCTAATCTCTGAAGGGGGAGGGGTAGTAATGGAATTGTACCCTTTGAGTGATTGCGTTAAAATGACCAGTCCCTATAGATTAGATTAGATCCCAATACGACTCATAATCCTCTTAGTTAACAGATACTGAAAAAGATCAACAGTATTGTCTGAATCACTCCATTATCCCCCCTATAAAATCATTATATTGCAGGAAACTCTCCAAGTGCTTTCAAGATCAAACTCTTATAACCCAAACCTTCCTGAAGGGGACAACCCAGTCACCCCTGGCATGCCTTGTACCTCTGTCACAGAGAAGGACATCAGACTGGATGAGTTTATACTGACATAAAGACACTGTCAAGGAGACAGGTGTGTATGTATACAGTATATGTGTTTGTGTGTGTGTGTGTGTGTGTGTGTGTGTGTGGGCACCCATGTGTGTGTGTGTATGAGGGTGGCAGGTATCAGTGATGAGGCATTCCTTGCCTGGTGATGTTCCTGAAAGCCCTGGACAAGCTGTCATCTGGCCAGTGACTGAGTGAACTGGCAGTGAGACAGCAGTGACTGAGTGAACTGGCAGTGAGACAGCAGTGACTGAGTGAACCGGCAGTGAGACAGCAGTGACTGAGTGAACCGGCAGTGAGACAGCAGTGACTGAGTGAACCGGCAGTGAGACAGCAGTGACTGAGTGAACTGGCAGTGAGACAGCAGTGACTGAGTGAATCGGCAGTGAGACAGCAGTGACTGAGTGAACCGGCAGTGAGACAGCAGTGACTGAGTGAACCAGCAGTGAGACAGCAGTGACTGAGTGAACCGGCAGTGAGACAGCAGTGACTGAGTGAACCGGCAGTGAGACAGCAGTGACTGAGTGAACTGGCAGTGAGACAGCAGTGACTGAGTGAACTGGCAGTGAGACAGCAGTGACACACAGAGATAGGAGTGTTCTTTCTATAGGAGTGAGATAGGAGTGTTCGACATTCATTCACTTATTTAACTATTACAAGTCCATCTAATGGCAATTACAGTATGCACAAGCCACCTTATCTCAGTATCCGTTTGCACTATGTTGACCATTCACGCTGTTCATTCTTATTGTTATTTTTATATATATTTTATTTTATATTTAAATTGTTGTATTCTTAGATTGTTTAGTTCTTAGAAATAGTTAAACTTTTGTACTTTTACTTAATTTAAGATTCGTATATGTTTAGTGTTTTGCACCTCCCTGCCACAGTAAATTCCGTGTTTGTATAACATACGTACATGGCGAATAAACCGAATTCTGATTCTGATCAATTTTGCTCTGTTTTCCAGAAGATATCGGCATTTCTGAACGTACTGTATGAAAAACGAAATTAAAGAAAGCAACAGACTCTTTTGATCAATGCAGACATCTGAAAGATGTAATAATTAGAAGGAAAACCAGCCGACTCTCAGCTTGTTGACTGATTACAGAGAACATGACTACGGAACATGACAACCATCTTAACTGAAAACTGGATATTATTGGAGGATTCATCACTAAGGGATGCGTCTGATTGGAGGAGCTGTCACTAGGTCAGGTCGGTCATTGGTGGGGAGAGGAGTGTGTGTGTGTATGGGTGTGTGTGTTTGTTAGTGTGTGCGCAGTGTGTCTCAGATGGAGATACTAGTGATTACCTCAGAACATTCTGACTTGGTGAGAGACAGCCTGTGGGCATACAGGACCACAGAAGTCACGTTGTTCTGGAGAAAAGAAACACTTTAAATTAAACTTCACTTGCTGTCCTCAGGATATTCAAGTTTCGGCTATTATTAGTATTTGGGAAACTTTCAAACATAGCCCATAAGGGATTTTCACTTTTTAAGTATGACGTTGAACTTAAAGTTTGTTTGCATGGAAACTAGGAAAAGAAGCCAAAGGTGCACGGTGAGGGCCGTCCCCATGTTTGCTTGCGCCCCATCATGAGTAACAAGATGTGAAAACAAGTGTTCCTGATTGGCTGGAGCAGGAGAGGAGCCTGGTGACTCAGGTCAGCAGGTCAGCAGGTCACCTCTGGGAGAGCAAGGCATTGTGGGAGCTGGTCTGGGTGCCGTGCTGCAGTCTGTCTGCCGTGCTGCAGTCTGTCTGCCGTGCTGCAGCCTGTCTGCCGTGCTGCAGCCTGTCTGCCGTGCTGCAGCCTGTCTGCCGTGCTGCAGCCTGTCTGCCGTGCTGCAGTCTGTCTGCCGTGCTGCAGCCTGTCTGCCGTGCTGCAGCCTGTCTGCCGTGCTGCAGGCTGTCTGCCGTGCTGCAGCCTGTCTGCCGTGCTGCAGCCTGTCTGCCGTGCTGCAGGCTGTCTGCCGTGCTGCAGCCTGTCTGCCGTGCTGCAGCCTGTCTGCCGTGCTGCAGCCTGTCTGCCGTGCTGCAGGCTGTCTGCCGTGCTGCAGCCTGTCTGCCGTGCTGCAGCCTGTCTGCCGTGCTGCAGTCTGTCTGCCGTGCTGCAGTCTGCAGCCTGCTGTGCTCTGTCCTTGTCTGATGATGTGGTTACTAAGACCAGGAAGCCTGCGGGCTGGACGGGGATGAAGAGGAGGGCTGGACGGGGATGAAGAGGAGGGCTGGACGGGGATGAAGAGGAGGGCTGGAGGGGGATGAAGAGGAGGGCTGGACGGGGATGAAGAGGAGGGCTGGAGGGGGATGAAGAGGAGGGCTGGAGGGGGATGAAGAGGAGGGCTGGAGGGGGATGAAGACGAGGGCTGGAGGGGGATGAAGAGGGGGGCTGAAGAGGGGGGCTGTCCGTCAGAACTAGGCCGCACGTACACCCAGTTACCCACACGTAGGAACGGGAAAACACAAAAACACATTCACAGGATAGAAAGACACGCATGTGCACATCATGAATTGACAAGCATTCACGCAAAGGCACATCTGTCGTTCTGTACACACATGCCCCCGCACACACATAATGAGAGCTGAGAGGGTGAAGGGCAGGAGACCCACCAGGGAGCCTGTCAGTGTGGAATCAGAGAGAGAGACACACAGAGAGAGAGACAAAGAGAGAGGGACACAGAGAGAGACAGAGAGAGAGGGACACAGAGAGAGAGACAAAGAGAGAGACACAGAGACAGAGACACAGAGACAGAGAAACAAAGAGAGAGACACAGAGACAGAGTCACAGAGACAGAGAAACAAAGAGAGAGACACAGAGAGAGACACACACAGAGAAACACAGAGAGACACAGAGAGGGAGAGAGACAAAGAGAGAGAGACAAAGAGAGAGACACAGAGAGAGAGAGACAAAGAGAGAGAGACAAAGAGAGAGACACAGAGAGAGAGACACACAGAGAAACACAGAGAGAGAGAGAGACAAAGAGAGAGAGACACAGAGAGAGAGACACACAGAGAGAGACACACAGAGAGAGACACAGAGAGAGAGAGAGCGAGGTGAAGGAGGGAAACACAGTGCTTTAAGAGGCTGTGCGTTTATCACCCTGTACCCCAGCTTATAAAAGTGTCATAAATAATGTACAGAATATTGCCCAAAGTAAATTAAAGTAGAAAATTAGGTTTTATAGTTTATTTTATATTGTCTTCAGATAAATCTTAAGGTCTACTCCTAACCCTAACCCCGTTTAGTTTAAAATGCATGCTCTCATTAGGATGACAAACAGATCTCTCTGCTAAATACATGATAACAAAAATAAAACATTTCAAGGGAACCTGAATAATAGCAAGGTGTAATGTTTACATTGCCTTTTAAAAAGTGCACACACATAAAATCATAAAAAATCATCATGTATGGAATGTTTGTCTGTCTGTCTGTCCAACCACCACTCTCCTGCTCTGACACACAGTGTGAGAGGGGTACGACTCCTGAGAAGAGGGAGGGGGGGAGGAGCTGGGGGGGGGAGCTGGGGGGAGGAGCTGGGAGGAGCTGGGAGGAGCTGGGAGGAGCTGGGAGGAGCTGGGAGGAGGAGCTGGGGGGAGGAGCTGGGAGGAGCTGGGAGGAGGAGCTGGGGGGAGGAGCTGGGAGGAGCTGGGAGGAGCTGGGAGGAGCTGGGAGGAGGAGCTGGGGGGAGGAGCTGGGAGGAGCTGGGAGGAGCTGGGAGGAGCTGGGAGGAGGAGCTGGGGGGAGGAGCTGGGGGGAGGAGCTGGGAGGAGCTGGGAGGAGCTGGGAGGAGCTGGGGGGAGGAGCTGGGAGGAGCTGGGAGGAGGAGCTGGGGGGAGGAGCTGGGAGGAGCTGGGAGGAGCTGGGGGGAGGAGCTGGGAGGAGCTGGGAGGAGGAGCTGGGGGGAGGAGCTGGGAGGAGCTGGGGGGAGGAGCTGGGAGGAGCTGGGAGGAGGAGCTGGGGGGAGGAGCTGGGAGGAGCTGGGAATCTCTCCAGCTGAGCCAGTCCTGACTGGTCTGGTCCAGAGGTACGCTTGGTGGGAGATGAGGGTGGTCAGGTGGAGGGGATGAGGGTGGTCAGGTGGACGGGATGAGGGTGTTCAGGTGGAGGGGATGAGGAGGATGAATCCGTCTCGGCTTTTGCGGAAGTCAGGGTGTGTCTGGCCGGCCCTGGTCTCCACGGTAACGCTCTTGGGCCTGCCCCTCATGTGCACCTGCAGCACAGAGCTGCACACCTTCACTGGTAGAGGAGTGTTCCTCCCCCTGCACACACACACACACACACACACACACACACATGAACACAAAAGATGTAAGCGTAATGGCAGTAGTTCAAACAGCAGCAGAACAGCATTGACAAGCCAACCCAAGGTCATTAGGTCAATCGCTCCAGAGAGGATGAGAGACATCCACCTGTCGAGGGGTACAGTACACACACCCTGTCCCTGGTAACCCTGGTAACACACACACCCTGTCCCTGGTAACCCTGGTAACACACACACACCCTGTCAGACAACTGGGAGGGGAGGTGGCCCTGCTGTGCTGCATTGTCAGCTGAAGATGATCTGTGAGGGCAATCCTCTCTCTCTCCTCTCTCATCCTCTCTCTCTCCTCTCTCATCCTCTCTCTCTCCTCTCTCTCTCCTCTCTCTCTCCTCTCTCCTCCTCCCTCTCTCATCCTCTCTCTCCTCTCTCATCCTCTCTCTCTCCTCTCTCTCTCTCCCTCTCCTCCTTCTCTCAAGTACAAGGCTCATCATCACCTCAGACAGGATTCCCAAGGAGCCCTGATGAAGATAGAGACACACAGAACAGATGACCGTGTCTGTGTGTCATGGAGGTCAGAGGTGACAGGGTTCAGATGACCGTGTCTGTGTGTCATGGAGGTCAGCTGACACCCTGACAACTGTGCCCCCCCCCCGGACAGCCTCACTTCCTGCCCCCCCGCCCCCCTCAGCTGCCCCCCCCCGCCCCCCTCAGCTGTCCCCCTTCCCAGAGACCTGCCTTCCTGCCTGGCTTCCCCCATAATTAACTCAACACTGATTGGCTGGAGCTAATCCACAGCAAAAGGCCAATGCAACCCAATGCTGGGGCAACTTCAGTGTGGAAAACTGCAGCATGCTTAGAGGAGGGGGAGGAGTGAGGTGCGGAGGGAGAGGGGGAGCAGGGGATCTGCAGAGAAAATATGTTGACACTGACACCATGTGTGTGTGTGTGTGTGTGTGTGTGTGTGTGTGTGTGTGTGTGTGTGTGTGTGTGTGTGTGTGTGTGTGTGTGTGTATGTGTGTGTGTGTGTGTGAGAGAGAGAGAGAGAGAGAGAGAGATCACAGCGCTCTAGAGTCAGTCAGGAAAAAGAAGGACTGACGAATAGAGACAAAGTGTTTAAGTATTGTGGAACCCTGGCCATGCTACAGCCATCCTCCCCCCCTCCCTCCCCCCCACACACAGAGACGCAACAAAGGATCAGCACCATGGATGACAATTCAACATGAGTTTTCTCAGTCCAACTGTGTCCTGAGCAAAACTTCACTTTGATGGTAGGAAACAAAAGTTTTGAGAATATAAGATATAATAGACTTCTCACATTTTCTGGTTCCTATAACTCAGACCCAGCGGCGACAACAAGAAACTAAAAATAAAACCTGTCAGACCTCCAGGAGAACATCACCCAGGGTGCAGAACTCATTCTCACTCATCTGCAGTCTGACACCTTCACATCCTCAGGCCTCCTCCCTGCCTGGCCCCACAATCCACCACCCCCCCTCCAACACCACCTCAACCATCACCACCTCAAAAGCCTACAATTTGCCCTGCAATGTTAATTAGCACTTCCTCCGCTGCCTGGCAACCATCGCTGGGGCAACGGCAGCATCTGTGCCCTCCCAAAGTGGTGCGGAGGGTAGAGGCAGTTAGAGGCCGGGTGCAAGAGAACATCTTAACTCCACTCCCCTATCCCCTACTAACCATAACCGTAAGAATAACCCACACAGGTGGATAGACACGCACTGGGTTCATTAAAGTGAAACTATTCTGAGATTATGACTTTTTGTTTTTCATGCTGGTTTTTATAGTTACTGGCTGCTGTGTTGCTGGTGTGAGAGACTGTGCAGTATCATGTGATGAGCTGCATGTCCTCCTAAGGAACATCTGACCCCTCCTCCTGCAGACCTGGGAGGGGGAGGGCTGGAGGAGGGGGGAGGGCTGGAGGAGGGGGGAGGGCTGGGGGACGGGTGCTGACAGGGCCGGAGGTTCAGTCTGACTGTCTGTGAAATCTGGCCCTAAGGAAGGGGATAGGTTTGATGCAAACGTGAAAAACTTCTCATTGCAAACGCATTGCTAACCCTAACCCTAAATAACCCTAACCCTAACTAACCCTAACCCTAACTAACCCTAACCCTAAATAACCCTAACCCTAACTAACCCTAACTAACCCTAACTAATCCTAACTAAACCTAACCCTAACTAACCCTAACTAACTAACATTCCAGCAGTTGTTAAACTCTTCGCTACATTACAAATATTGGCATCAGGATCATTTCAAACAGTCATCGCTGTTTTGACTTTGGTGGCTGATCCATGATAGAAAGAGAGAAGGAGGCCCATTCAATTGCACGTTTAAATGCTCGCAATATACGGTATAGTGGGCGGAGAAAGGCGCTGATTACCCGATGACCTGCAGGTTTCGTAAATATGACGTAAACTGAAATATCACAGCGTGCACAATATGCGGGTTGGCCATGGCGCTAATAATGCTACGTTTGCGAATGTACGTACATGAGGCCCAGAGAGAAGAAGAGAAAAGCAGAATAGGAAAGTGACTGGACGATAGAAAGAGGGAGAGAGATAAAGAGGGATGATGGAGAGAGGAGTGGTGAGGAGAGCTGCTCCTGTTCTGTAGTGGCTCCGTGGACGGCTTCTCACAACGCAGACAAGTGCATCCAGGACAGCCATTGAGGGAGCAGGGGAGAAGAGGAGGAGGAGGAGAGGAGGAGGAGGAGAGAAGAGGAGAGGAGGAGAGGATATTTCAGGCAGATGACACCTTTCACAACCTAAAAAGTAAAGTGAGTTCAGAAAAGAGAAGAGCTTCCAGTTTGTTACTGACTGACCTTGAGCAGAGCAGAGATTCCTCTTCCACCACTGGTCAGAATTGAGGCAGTCAGCCATGAACATACCACACCACAGTCTGACTTTGGGAGGCGAGAGACACAGGGAGAGGGAGGGAGAGAGGGAGAGACAGGGAGGGAGGGAGGGACAGGGAGACGGAGAGAGAGAGGGAGGGAGGGAGAGAGAGACAGAGGAAAATGGGCAGGCAGAGTTCTACAATAACTCCATTGAGTTCCAAACCGAACCGTCCTGACGGCTGCATGCGAACACTGTCCTTCTCCCCTGTCTGGAGACTCAGAGCAGGGGGAGGCAGGTGGGGAGAGTGTGTGTGTTGTCATCCGCCCAGCTCCTCCCTCCCCCCTTCACACATACTTGCACCCCTAACCCAAGACTTTGTCTGAGAGCTGCTCACAACATTCACCCCAGATGGCTCCACCAAGAGGGGGGGAGGAGAAGCAAGGAAAGATACCCCCAGCCCAGCTGCCGTCCTCCTGAGCCCCTACCCCCCCCCTCCCCAGGGGGACGCTGGGCTCTGAGAACATGCTGGACACCAGACATGCCTCTGAGCTGCACCACACAGCCCTGTCAGTCACCATGGAAACTAACCTGGAAACCACCTGTGACGTATACAGGAAGTACTGTACACGTCAGTGGGGCTGGGCGATATATCCAAAAAATTGATATCTCGATATTGTCAAAAAATTTACAATATTCGATATATATCTCGATATGTTTGCATTTGCACATTTAAGCAGTTGCCATAACATGGTACTTGCAACTTGACAAAATGGACGTCACATGGAACTATTCATGCAGAGGTCCTTATGTGACAGGACCAAAAGAGAGTGCATGTGCGAGTGCAATTTTCAGTTTGTCTGTGTTTGTGTGTGTCTGTGTGTTTCTGTGTGTGTGTGTCTGTGTGTGTATGTGAACACAGAGGAGCCAGATGGTGATCTTAAAACACAAGCAACACAAGGACCAGCAAAAAAAAGCAAAAAACTATATTTTCACATTTTACATCGTCGTCAAAAGTATTGCGATATTATCACTAATATTCAATATATCGCCCAGCTCTACACGTCAGCCAATCAGACATCAAGCTGTTGAGCAGTGCTCCACCTGATGATTGTCTCTTTTTATGTAAGAGTTCTGTCCTGGTAGCCCTAACCCTAACCCTCATGGTCCTGACTGGATCTGGAGCTCAGGACCAATCAACTTAGAACAATGCTGTTTCAGTTCTGTTCAAACACACAGTCACACAGTAGTGGGCCTAGTTGTCCAGATTGTGGTGACAGTGATGAATGTTGTTTCAGATCCACATGCAGGAAGACTCCTCTTCATATGAGGGAGTGATAAATGTCACCAGACTGAATCACTTCACACTGTTTATTCATGTCATAAAACATCCTTACAGAACACTGACAGTGACAAATCACCTCAAATCACCTCCACTATTTGTTACGCTACTTTAATAGACTCCAGCGAACAGGGACAAGAGATCATGTCTTAACTTAACATCTTTCCACTCCCTTATCCACTCATGACCCTAACCATTACTAACCATAACCAGTACTGACCATAACCACTACTGACCATAACCACTACTAACCATGACCATTACTAACCATAACCAGTACTGACCATAACCACTACTAACCCTAACCACGACTAACCATGACCACTACTAACCATAACCAGTACTGACCATAACCACTACTGACTATAACCAGTACTGACCGTGTGAAGTGGTCGACCAGTGTTCCCACCAGCTCTCCGACACGGTCTTGGAGGGGGCGGAGCTCTCCCCCCTGAAGACAGAGCAGCACGTCGTCCTGGGAGGAGGTGTGGAGCGCCACCATCTGGTCTGCACCGCTGGTCACGCTCACCCCGCTAACCTGTGTGATACATTACACACACACACAGTCTGGTAACCTGGTTAATATACACACACACACTCAGTCTGGTAACCTGGTTAATATACACACACACACTCAGTCTGGTAACCTGGTTAATACACACACACACACTCAGTCTGGTAACCTGGTTAATATACACACACACACTCAGTCTGGTAACCTGGTTAATACACACACACACACTCAGTCTGGTAACCTGGTTAATACACACACACACAGCTGACAGTGATTGACAGATGTGTATATTTATAAAAGCTAATATGAATGTATAGTGCAACTGGATTGCCATATAGTTTAGGTTTTATTACTGATTACTATTACTTATTATTATTATTACTTACGTGTATTGGATGTGTACAGTTGTGAGGGTATATACAGTATCTATATTGTATAATTGGGTTACCATATAGTTTAAAGTCTAAACAAAAGGTGCTTGAGAGAAACAGTAACCTATATTGTGTGTCTGACTATGATCAGGCATGTTCATGCACCACCCAGAAGAAGATGTAGGATAGGAATGACGTCAGAGGATTACATTTACATTTAGTCATTTAGCAGACGCTCTTATCCAGAGCGACTTACAGTAAGTACAGGGACATTCCCCCTGAGGCAAGTAGGGTGAAGTGCCTTGCCCAAGGACACAACGTCATTTTTCCTGGTGGGGAATCGAACCGTCAACCTTCTGATTACTAGCCCGATTCCCTAACCGCTCAGCCATCTGACTCCCTTTTATTAGTTCCCTTTTATTAGGATTAGTTCTGTCTGGTGTGTATGTAATTATGCTGCACGTGTGTGTGTGGGTGTGTGTGGGTGTGGGTGTGTGGGTGTGTGTGGGTGGGTGTGTGTGGGTGTGTGTGGGTGTGTGTGTTGGGGGTGGGGTCATTATGTCCCAGCTGTGACAGATAGAGAGAGACAGTCAGAGAGAGAGAGAGAGAGACAGACAGACTGATAAACAGAGAGACAGTTAGAGAGAGAGAGAGAGAGAGAGAGAGAGAGAGAGAGAGAGAGAGAGAGAGAGAGAGAGAGAGAGACAGACAGACAGACAGACAGACTGATAAACAGAGAGACAGTCAGAGAGAGAGACAATCAGAGAGAGAGTCAGAGACAGAGAGAGTTGACTGGGTACTAAGCCTCTTACAGCTGTGAGGATGAACCCAGGTTAATCCTTCCCCAACATGGGACCCTGTCCTTTCTGTGCACTGCCTAGGAGCTGAGGTCTAGGAGCGCTGGTGTTTGGGCTGGGTGTGAGTGCTGGGGGCTGGGGGCTGGGTGTGGAGGCTGGGGGGCTGGGGGCTGGGTGTGAGTGCTGGGGGCTGGGGGCTGAGTGTGGAGGCTGGGGGGCTGGGGGCTGGGTGTGAGTGCTGGGGGCTGGGGGCTGAGTGTGAGTGCTGGGGGCTGGGGGCTGGGTGTGAGTGCTGGGGGCTGGGGGCTGAGTGTGGAGGCTGGGGGGCTGGGGGCTGAGTGTGGAGGCTGGGGGGCTGGGTTTTGCTAGGGCAGTGTGATGTCTGTTGTTCCTCGTGGCTTGTTTGTGTTCTGTTCTAAATCCCTTCAAGATGTCCTGATGGCTGTGTTTACATAAGGCTGCTTCATTTGTTTTCCTCAGATATGTACCACACAGCACAGCCGTGCTGTGCACCACATAGAGGAGAGAGGAGGTCTGAACATAGACCTCCTCTCTCCCTTCATCCACTACACCTTTCTCTCTCCAACTTGCAGCCATCCCACTTTTCATTCTACCCTTTCTAGCCCCTCGTCCTCCCTCCCTCTCTCTTTCCCCTCCTTCCCTCTCTTCATCCCTCCTTCCCACTCTCCATCCCTCCCTCCCTCTCTCCATCCTCTCTCCCCAGTTCTGCTACTCTGAGATCTCTGATCCAGTTTCTCAGATCAGCCACCAGACTGCAGACACTGCCGCAGTGTGACTCAAGACACACTCACACACTCACACACAGACACACGCACACACACTCACACACAGCACTGAGCAGTACCACTCCGCTCCCTCACCGGAACCAGGGAATTTAGGTCAAACACTTCTCTCCTCCTCCTCCTCCTCCTCTTCCTCTTCCTCTTCCTCTTCCTCTTCCTCTTCCTCTTCCTCTTCCTCTTCCCCCTCCCCCTCCCCCTCCCCCTCCCCCTCCCCCCTAGGAGTGTGTTTGCATATGAGTTTAGGAGTGTGTGTGTGTGTTTCTTCTGAGTCAGTACTCACATCGTCTAGAGGAACCTTCTTCAACACTTTGAACTGCTTCTTTTGGTCCAGTTTGTAGATGTGTGTCTCTGTGATGAGTAGACAGCGATCTGTGTTCTTATTGAACCTGTTCACCTGAGACAGAAAGTGGTTCCCTCAAGACACGCTGTCACACTTCATACCAAACCTCCTGCATGTCAACTTCAGATGAAACCAAACTAACATTTCAACGCCTTCATTTAACACCAGGGGAGGGGAGGAGGGGAGGGGAGGAGGGGAGGAAGAGGAGGGGAGAAAGGGAGGAGGGGAGGGGAGGAGGGGAGAAAGGGAGGAGGGGAGGGGAGGAGGGGAGGAAGAGGAAGAGGAGGGGAGAAAGGGAGGAGGGGAGAAATGGAGGAGGGGAGAAAGGGAGGAGGGGAGAAAGGGAGGAGGGGAGGGGAGGAGGGGAGGAGGGAAGCAGCTGGAGAGAGCACATGGAGAGGAGGGAAGCAGACCAGCGTGGTGTTCAGATCTTAGTCTACCTTCCGACATCTTCCGGAGAACAGGACCTGGCTGAACTGGTCTCTGGCCCGCAGTTCCTTGGACACTCGCAGGAAGTCAGAGCTGCTCTGGGGGGAGTCTCTCACCTGAGACACAACCAGCTGTTACCTACGGAGACGGCTGGACCTGCCTACTGACACCACAGGAGATACCCTCTCCAACGCCCCGGTAACTCCCCGCTAACTCCCCAGTAATGACCCGGGAACTCCCCAGTGATGACCCGGTAACTCCCCAGTGATGACCCGGTAACTCCCCAGTAATGACCTGGTAACGACCCAGTAATGACCCGGGAACTCCCCAGTGATGACCCGGTAACTCCCCAGTAATGACCTGGTAACGACCCAGTAATGACCCGGGAACTCCCCAGTAATGACCCGGGAACTCCCCAGTAATGACCTGGTAACGACCCAGTAATGACCCGGGAACTCCCCAGTAATGACCCGGGAACTCCCCAGTGATGACCCGGTAACTCCCCAGTGATGACCCGGTAACTCCCCAGTAATGACCTGGTAACGACCCAGTAATGACCCGGGAACTCCCCAGTGATGACCCGGTAACTCGCCAGTGATGACCCGGTAACTCCTCAGTGATGACCCGGTAACGACCCAGTAATGACCTGGTAACTCCCCAGTAATGACCCGGGAACTCCCCAGTAATGACCCGGGAACTCCCCAGTGATGACCCGGTAACTCCCCAGTGATGACCCGGTAACTCCCCAGTAATGACCTGGTAACGACCCAGTAATGACCCGGGAACTCCCCAGTAATAACCCAGTAACGACCCAGTAACTCCCCGGCGCGAGGCGAGGGTGAGAGACGTTAGACGCCGGAAGGAAGACTCCTGGAGTCACATCAGTCACATGGGCTCTGCTTGCTGGAACATTCCTGCAGCTGACGTTGTGTGGTTGGTGTGGTCACACCCCCAGGCCTCCCTCGTGAGGAGAGGGGGGGAGAGAGATGGACCAGGGTGGGCAAGGATGAGGAGAGGGCTGGGGGAGGGGGTAAGGTGGTTGGGTAGGAGGGAGGAGGGGGGGGGGCTGGAGAGAGCTGTTGTGTGTCACACTGAAGTCTCCTCCAGACTCTCAGAACTACTCCCAGGCATCTGATTGGTGGAACTCAGAAATACCGCTCGTCCCTGTTGTGTAACGCTTGGCTCTGTGGATATCGTGTTTAATAACTAGTTGTTGTGTTAGTAAGTGTTAGACTCACACTGCCCAGGTAGTCCCTCTCCCAGATGCGGCTACAGCCCCAGTCCTTCCTCTCCCCCGCCAGCGCCGTCAGCGCCGCCACCTTGGCCCGCACCTCCGCCATGTCTGACGGAGCAATGTTCTTCACCACCTGCCGAGCCCTCCACCTGGACACCCAGATACAGACACACACACACACATACAGATACACAGACGCGCAGACACACACACACACATACAGATACACAGACGCGCAGACACACACACACACTATGTCACCATGCGGAGAATTCAAGAGGGGAAGTGATCGGCGCCCTCTGGTGAGGTAACCACAGTGACGGACCTGCGATGCAGAGTCTTGGTGATGGAGTGGAAGCAGGCGAGGGCGGCGGGGGGCGACGGCCACTCCACGCCCCCCCCGTAGTCCGGCATGCTGCGCACGCCAGCGAAGCGACGCTCCACCTCCCAGAAGTGGGCCTTCACCTTGTAGCGCCGGTAGCAGCCCATGATGGAGTAGACAGCTCTCATACACCTGCACCGCCTCCGGGCTAGAGCACCCCGCCACACCTGGAGGGAGGGGAGGGGAGGGGAGGGGAGGGGAGGACCAATAAACACCTGTGAAGACAGCTACAGACAAGAATAGACAGGTACAGACAGGTATAGAGGAGGTATAGAGGAGGTATACACAGGGACAGACGAGGTATAGATGTTTGCGATCTCTGGTTCAGGGTCCAGAGTGAAGCTTCAGTTTAGACCAGCCAGCTGAGAGTTCATCAAAAGTGGGTCAAGAGAAAAAGCTGAGCGGTTTTCAGCAGCTTCATTACTGTAGCTCTCCTCTCCTGACTAGACAGAAGAAACTAAAAACGTCCTTTCCTGATGAAGAAGTCTGAGTAGCATGCGAATGATGCGGGGGTTTCCAGACGGACACATTAGATCCATCTCCACACGTCTAGGCTTGTCTAACAGCAGCCCTGCCTGTTGTCAACCTGCCGTCCTGACCACCCCGACCCCTAGGTGTCGCTACCTTCTGCAGGAACAGCACCAGGATGGGGATGAGGGCCGCTCTCTCCTGCTCCAGGGTGAAGAGAGAGCGGGGCGTCCGCACAAACAGCTTGGTGTGTCCGTAGGCTACGTCGTCATGGAAACCGTGCTGCGTGATGATGGCCTCCACTGCCAGGCGGTCCGAGGCCATCAGGTGGTTGGGCCAGGTGTACTCACAGGTCATCTTGTACCTGGGAAACATATACGGGATCTAGGATCAGGTGTGTGTGATTGTGTTTGTGTGTGTGTGCGGTACCTCTGCAGGAAGCGAGCGTAGGGCTGGCGGATCAGGTGTGTGTGATTGTGTTTGTGTGTGTGTGCGGTACCTCTGCAGGAAGCGAGCGTAGGGCTGGCGGATCAGGTGTGTGTGATTGTGTTTGTGTGTGTGTGCGGTACCTCTGCAGGAAGCGAGCGTAGGGCTGGCGGATCAGGTGTGTGTGATTGTGTTTGTGTGTGTGTGCGGTACCTCTGCAGGAAGCGAGCGTAGGGCTGGCGGATCAGGTGTGTGTGATTGTGTTTGTGTGTGTGTGCGGTACCTCTGCAGGAAGCGAGCGTAGGGCTGGCGGATCAGGTGTGTGTGATTGTGTTTGTGTGTGTGTGCGGTACCTCTGCAGGAAGCGAGCGTAGGGCTGGCGGATCAGGTGTGTGTGATTGTGTTTGTGTGTGTGTGCGGTACCTCTGCAGGAAGCGAGCGTAGGGCTGGCGGATCAGGTGTGTGTGATTGTGTTTGTGTGTGTGTGCGGTACCTCTGCAGGAAGCGAGCGTAGGGCTGGCGGATCAGGTGTGTGTGATTGTGTTTGTGTGTGTGTGCGGTACCTCTGCAGGAAGCGAGCGTAGGGCTGGCGGATCAGGTGTGTGTGATTGTGTTTGTGTGTGTGTGCGGTACCTCTGCAGGAAGCGAGCGTAGGGCTGGCGGATCAGGTGTGTGTGATTGTGTTTGTGTGTGTGTGCGGTACCTCTGCAGGAAGCGAGCGTAGGGCTGGCGGATCAGGTGTGTGTGATTGTGTTTGTGTGTGTGTGCGGTACCTCTGCAGGAAGCGAGCGTAGGGCTGGCGGATCAGGTGTGTGTGATTGTGTTTGTGTGTGTGTGCGGTACCTCTGCAGGAAGCGAGCGTAGGGCTGGCGGATCAGGTGTGTGTGATTGTGTTTGTGTGTGTGTGCGGTACCTCTGCAGGAAGCGAGCGTAGGGCTGGCGGATCAGGTGTGTGTGATTGTGTTTGTGTGTGTGTGCGGTACCTCTGCAGGAAGCGAGCGTAGGGCTGGCGGATCAGGTGTGTGTGATTGTGTTTGTGTGTGTGTGCGGTACCTCTGCAGGAAGCGAGCGTAGGGCTGGCGGATCAGGTGTGTGTGATTGTGTTTGTGTGTGTGTGCGGTACCTCTGCAGGAAGCGAGCGTAGGGCTGGCGGATCAGGTGTGTGTGATTGTGTTTGTGTGTGTGTGCGGTACCTCTGCAGGAAGCGAGCGTAGGGCTGGCGGATCAGGTGTGTGTGATTGTGTTTGTGTGTGTGTGCGGTACCTCTGCAGGAAGCGAGCGTAGGGCTGGCGGATCAGGTGTGTGTGATTGTGTTTGTGTGTGTGTGCGGTACCTCTGCAGGAAGCGAGCGTAGGGCTGGCGGATCAGGTGTGTGTGATTGTGTTTGTGTGTGTGTGCGGTACCTCTGCAGGAAGCGAGCGTAGGGCTGGCGGATCAGGTGTGTGTGATTGTGTTTGTGTGTGTGTGCGGTACCTCTGCAGGAAGCGAGCGTAGGGCTGGCGGATCAGGTGTGTGTGTGTGAGGATGTGCGGTACCTCTGCAGGAAGCGAGCGTAGGGCTGGCGGTAGGCGAAGCCGGCTCTGCGGACCCGGACGTTCTCCAGCAGGCCCAGGTACGCCACCTGGTGTTGACATCGTGCCGCGTCAAACAGCACCGGGGACTTCATGTCGTTAGGCTTGATGCAGCGCACGTAGTACGGCACCTAAACACACACAGGACCAATCACAGGACATTCAGACTGGGGGGAGGAGGACAGGGGGGAGGAGGGAGAGGGGGGAGGAGGGAGAGGGTGAGAGGACAGGGGGGAGGAGGGAGAGGGTGAGAGGACAGGGGGTTGTCCTGATTCAGCACAGGTGTCCCAACAGGCTGAGGAGGAGGGCAGCCAGTCCTTCAACATGACCCAGAAAAACAGTCCTGTCTGTTTCAGTCCTGTCCCTGAGGGTTTCCTACAGCTTCCTACAGGCCCCAACCCCAACCCCAGCCCCAGCCCCAGCCCCAGCCCCAACCCCAACCCCAGCCCCAGCCCAACCCCAGCCCCAACCCCAGCCCCAACCCCAGCCCCAGCCCCAACCCCAGCCCCAACCCCAGCCCCAACCCCAGCCCCAGACCCAACCCCAGCCCCAACCCCAGCCCCAACCCCAACCCCAGCCCCAACCCCAGCCCCAGCCCCAGCCCCAACCCCAGCCCCAGCCCCAACCCCAGCCCCAGCCCCAACCCCAGCCCCAACCCCAGCCCCAACCCCAGCCCCAGCCCCAGCCCCAACCCCAGCCCCAACCCCAGCCCCAACCCCAGCCCCAGCCCCAACCCCAGCCCCAGCCCCAACCCCAGCCCCAACCCCAGCCCCAGGTGAAGCGAGGCAGGTTCAGACAGCAGTGAGTGGTGGAGGGAAGGGAGCAGGGAGGAAGTGTGTCACAGCTGATCACTGACTGGCTGCACACCAGGAAGGAGCCCCAAGCGGCCTTCATTTGACAGCCGTTGCCAGGCAACAAGGATTTATCTTATTTACCCCCTTTAAAATAAAAGGAAGATATATGAATAGCAGATTTGTGTTTAACACTCTAGGATTTACGTCAACAAAGCCAGAAGTAAAATCTCCCAAAACAGTGTGGTCTGGAGTTCTTCATCTGCAGATTGCTGCAAATCTTTATTGTTTTTTAAAAACATAAACATCCAAACTAAGGCTGCAACTGTCTTGTCTGTGTGTGTCTACCTCCAGCTTAGTAGCAGGGCTAGGGCTAGTGCTAGTGCTAGGGTTAGGGTTAGGGTTAGGGTTAGGGCTAGGGCATCCTCAGACCTCACCTTGCAGGCCAGGTTATCCACCAGGGCCACAATGGAGGTCTTAAACAGGCAGGCTGCGGTCAGGGGCCTCTTGGTCACCTCGGTGATGCTCATCTGACCGTCAGGCCACATCTCCCTCAGCACTGGGTCAGCACTGAGAGAGAGAGAGAGAGAGAGAGAGAGAGAGAGAGAGAGAGAGAGAGAGAGAGAGAGAGAGAGAGAGAGAGAGAGAGAGAGAGAGAGAGGGTGAGAGGGGAGGGAGAAAGAGTGAGAAGAAAGAGATAGTGAGAGATAAAGAGCATGAGAGAGAGTGAGGGAAAGATTAAGTTGGGTAAGAGAGAAGTAAGGACTGTGACAAGTGATGTGGTGGAAACTCATTTTAAAGCGTAACCCAGTTCCCCAGCTGTGTAGATCATCCTGCTGTGATCTGAGGGGGTGCAGCACCACACACCTGTTATACATGAGCCGCTTGAAATCCTGGAAGAGAGGATCCTTGTTCTTGTCCAAAAAGCCCTCAATGGAGTATCTGAAGTAGAGAGAGGGAGGGAGAGAGATACTTTAAAACTTCAGTTCACTTTTATATACTGGACCCCCATCAATACAAAGACCACTCCACCAATGTAACAAGTCACAAAGAGGTCCACAAGGTTTTAAGAAGGTTAAAGTGGTTTTCAAGCTTTTTGGGGGTGAACATTTTCAATATATGCAAATAGTCCCCTCTTGTACAGCAGTCAATCTGCTCTTAAAATCCAATCAGAATTACAGAGTGATTTCACCTGGATAGAACTAGTTCACACTTTCACCTGTGCTGATGATATGACTTACTGAAATTATGTTAGCAGCAGGAAGCAGGAAGAGAGGGAAAAGGAAGAGAGGGAAGAGGAAGAGAGGGAGGAGGAAGAGAGGGAGGAGGAAGAGAGGGAGGAAGTGAGGGAGGAAGAGAGGGAGGAGGAAGAGAGGGAGGAGGAAGTGAGGGAGGAAGAGAGGGAGGAGGAAGAGGGAGGAAGATGAAGAGAGGGAGGAGGAAGAGAGGGAAGAGGAAGAGAGGGAGGAAGAGAGGGAGGAGGAAGAGAGGGAGGAAGTGAGGGAGGAGGAAGAGAGGGAGGAAGAGAGGGAGGAAGAGAGGGAGGAGGAAGAGAGGGAGGAGGAAGAGAGGGAGGAAGAGAGGGAGGAGGAAGAGAGGGAGGAAGTGAGGGAGGAGGAAGAGAGGGAGGAAGAGAGGGAGGAAGAGAGGGAGGAGGAAGAGAGGGAGGAGGAAGAGAGGGAGGAGGAAGAGAGCAGCAGCAGAAGGGAGAGCTAGGAATCAAAGTAGGTCAGAGCCTGTGTGATGCTGGTGGAGTGTGAGTGAGACAGAGAAAGGCTAGGGTATATTAAGCTGGGGAGAGGATTGGTGACACACATGTACACACACACACACACACACACACACACACACAGACAGACACACACACACACACACACACACACACACCCACACACACAGACACACACACAGACAGAAAGACTCACGTGACGTCTCCTGCGTAGTGGCGGATACGGAAGTGGCGATGGAACTCCATGGATTTGTCTGTGGGGCTCAGCTACACCAGAGGAACAGAGACACGTCCTCCAGGTAAACATCAGCAGGTAAACATCAGCAGGTAAACATCAGCCTCCAGGTAAACATCAGCAGGTAAACATCAGCCTCCAGGTAAACATCAGCAGGTAAACATCAGCCTCCAGGTAAACATCAGCAGGTAAACATCAGCCTCCAGGTAAACATCAGCAGGTAAACACATAACAACTATGAGAGTTCAGACTGAGCATGAGAGATATAAATGGACAGATGCAGAAGTTGAGGTTTGTAGACCCACCGCCATGCAGCTATGACCTCTGAGTAGAGACACTATGGTGAGATGAACTAAGATTGTGAAAACCATGCCCTCTACTGGCCACATGGTAGAGGTGTAGTAGGGGTGGTACCTTGCGGGAGGTGTAGTGGGGGTGGTGTAGGGGGGTGGTACCTTGCGGGAGGTGTAGTGGGGGTGGTGTAGGGGGGTGGTACCTTGCGGGAGGTGTAGTGGGGGTGGTGTAAGGGGGTGGTACCTTGCGGGAGGTGTAGTGGGGGTGGTGTGCCAGCTTGGTGTTCATACTCTCCAGGCAGACAGTGTCGGTGATGGAGCCCACACCCAGACAGGCCTCGTCCACAATGGACATGATGCCTTTATGAGCCTGCTCCACCAGGTCCACGATGATCTGGTTGTTGAAGTAGTCAATCTGGGCAGGGGGAGGGAATCTGTAAGGTGTGTGTTTCAAGTTTGTATGCCATACCATGCCATACAAGTACAGGACCATTAGAATTATGTGTGCTAGTGTGTGAGTGTATTAACGTGTGTGTGCTAGCGTGTGTGCTAGCCTGTGTGTGTGTGCTAGCCTGTGTGTGTGTTCTAGCGTGGGTATGTGTATGTGTGCTTGCATGTTCGTGTGCTAACCTGGGTGTGTGTGTGTGCTAGCCTGTGTGTGTGTGCTAGCCTGTGTGTGTGCTAGTGTGGGTGTGTGTGTGCTAGCCTGTGTGTGTGTGCTAGCCTGTGTGTGTGCTAGTGTGGGTGTGTGTGTGCTAGCCTGTGTGTGTGTGCTAGCCTGTGTGTGTGCTAGTGTGGGTGTGTGTGTGCTAGCCTGTGTGTGTGTGCTAGCCTGTGTGTGTGCTAGTGTGGGTGTGTGTGTGCTAGCCTGTGTGTGTGTGCTAGCCTGTGTGTGTGCTAGCCTGTGTGTGTGTGCTAGCCTGTGTGTGTGTGCTAGCCTGTGTGTGTGCTAGTGTGGGTGTGTGTGTGCTAGCCTGTGTGTGTGTGCTAGCCTGTGTGTGTGCTAGTGTGGGTGTGTGTGTGCTAGCCTGTGTGTGTGTGCTAGCCTGTGTGTGTGCTAGTGTGGGTGTGTGTGTGCTAGCCTGTGTGTGTGTGCTAGCCTGTGTGTGTGCTAGTGTGGGTGTGTGTGTGCTAGCCTGTGTGTGTGTGCTAGCCTGTGTGTGTGCTAGTGTGGGTGTGTGTGTGCTAGCCTGTGTGTGTGTGCTAGCCTGTGTGTGTGCTAGCCTGTGTGTGTGTGCTAGCCTGTGTGTGTGTGCTAGCCTGTGTGTGTGCTAGTGTGGGTGTGTGTGTGTGTGCTAGCCTGTGTGTGTGTGCTAGCCTGTGTGTGTGCTAGTGTGGGTGTGTGTGTGCTAGCCTGTGTGTGTGTGCTAGCCTGTGTGTGTGCTAGCCTGTGTGTGTGTGCTAGCCTGTGTGTGTGTGCTAGCCTGTGTGTGTGCTAGTGTGTGTGTGTGTGTGCTAGCCTGTGTGTGTGTGCTAGCCTGTGTGTGTGCTAGTGTGGGTGTGTGTGTGCTAGCCTGTGTGTGTGTGCTAGCCTGTGTGTGTGCTAGTGTGGGTGTGTGTGTGCTAGCCTGTGTGTGTGTGCTAGCCTGTGTGTGTGCTAGTGTGGGTGTGTGTGTGCTAGCCTGTGTGTGTGTGCTAGCCTGTGTGTGTGCTAGTGTGGGTGTGTGTGTGCTAGCCTGTGTGTGTGCTAGTGTGGGTGTGTGTGTGCTAGCCTGTGTGTGTGTGCTAGCCTGTGTGTGTGCTAGTGTGGGTGTGTGTGTGCTAGCCTGTGTGTGCTCACGTGCTGCCAGGTGAC
The DNA here is from genome assembly GCF_963692335.1 of Osmerus eperlanus. Lineage (NCBI taxonomy): Eukaryota > Metazoa > Chordata > Actinopteri > Osmeriformes > Osmeridae > Osmerus > Osmerus eperlanus. Next base: position 14,145,048 of record NC_085037.1, read on the forward strand.
TCCTTCTCTCTCGTACTCCTCCTGCTCCTGCCGGAGGATCAGCTCTATGAACAGCTGCTGCAGCTTCTCGTTACAGTAGTTGATACAGAACTGCTCAAAGCTGGACAACAACATCAACAACATCAACAACATCAACAACATCAACAACATCATCAACAACATCCTCAACAACATCCTCAACATCAACAACATCATCATCATCAACATCAACATCAGAAGAAAGGTGTCAGTCTGTATCACATTCATCGTCCTGAATATTTCTGGATTTCATAATTCACAATTCCTTGATTTTCATAATCATAGCACCTGCTTTGATAAAAGGTTTCACCTGTTGTTTTCAAAGATCTCGAAGCCGTAAATATCCAGCACTCCTATCACTGTGTTTTTCCCATGAAGCACTGGGTCGTAGTCCTTCACCTCTATAACAGTGTTGATGCGGCCTACGATCCACCCAAACAGACGCTCATACAGAGACTGAACCACACAGAGAGAGAGAAGTGATAGTGTGAGAAAGACACCCTGCTACATCCATGCCTTTACTGTAAACAGATCATCTGGAGACGAGGGGTAGCCTACTTTAGCAAAAGCGTCCCTGCCGAAGCAGGCGTCCGTCTCGGAGTGTCCCTTCAGGATGACCTCCCCGCCCCCGGTGGCCACGGCACGGTACAGCAGGCTCCGGCTGACATCGGCTGTCTCGGTGCTGGTCAGCTCAGCCAAGTGGTCGACCGGGTCCACGCCCAGCACCCGCACGCTCTCACCGTCACTCTCAAACCGCATGTTGCCCTGTGGTCACAGGGCGGCAGATTTCAGAGTTACGAGACGCATATAATCAAGCCACAATGACATTCACTGGTTCACTGTTTCAGAATGGTGTTAGCAATTAATTTTGTACCGTAGGTAGTTTGATTATGAACAATAATATAACCTATCACTACTGTTGATTAGTGGTGTGGACAGTAGTGCTGTGCTCCACAGGCAGTTGACAGGACAGGGAGGTGACAGTGACTCACCAGCAGGAGGATGGTAGCTAGGATCCTGTAGGTGGAGCTGATCTCCTCCTCTGAGAAGCCAATCACCTTCAGGGCGCTCAGCACAGCCTTGTGGCTGCAGCGGTCGTTGATGAACGTCTGGTGACGACGACAGGTGGTGAAGAGAGGTCAGGAAGACAATACTTACTGGTGTTGCGGCCTGAGACATCAGTATTAGCATTAGCATGATTCTAAGCTAACTCAAACAGACCCAGCTGCTAGCGAAGCACTATGGAGCATTGGTAGTAGCATTAGCATGAACTAACTCACCACAGACCCGGCCCCCTCTCTGGTGTACAGGTAGTCAGCAGGGTCGTTCTTCAGGTGCAGAGACCTCCTCACATCCTCAGAGGAGCCACGCAGCAGCTGCATAAACACACATCAGCAGCAGACATCACTTTCTCTGCTCCATTCAGGGGCACTGTCTACCTAGGCATCACAAACATCTCTAAACCAGACTGGTGCAGGTGTAACAGGAGTACCTTGGTAGAAGGAGTGGAAGTTCCTCTCTCCCTGCTGCTGCTGAACCACCCTGGACTGGAGAGAGAGAGAGAGAGAGAGAGAGAGAGAGAGAGAGAGAGAGAGAGAGAGAGAGAGAGAGAGAGAGAGAGAGAGAGAGAGAGAGAGGGAGAGGGAGAGGGAGAGGGAGAGGGAGAGGGAGAGAGAGGGAGAGGGAGAGAGAGGGAGAGGGAGAGAGAGAGAGAGAGAGAGAGAGGGAGAGGGAGAGGGAGAGGGAGAGGGAGAGGGAGAGGGAGAGGGAACCTTCTAAGAATATACAGGTGAGGAGATACCAGAACACCTGAACTCCAAACCAGAGACTGGATGCAGAGAATGCACACAGTTACACCGTGTAAAAGTGGTTATTTCTAATTATGTCTTTACAGTGAAACTTTCACAAATTCATCCATCCATTCATTCATTCTCTTTTTTTTATTTAGTTCACCTGTTGCTGTTCTCACCTTTTCCAGCAGGTAATTGTTGATATGGCCTCCAGTAGGGTCGCCGTTGAAGTTGAAGTTGATGTCCATGTATTTGCCAAAGCGGCTGGAGTTGTCGTTGCGGTTGGTCTTGGCGTTTCCAAACGCCTCCAGAACACAGTTGGACTTCAGCAACACGTTTTTCACGCTGGGGGACAGGATGGCATGGACGTGAGCAGAGGGTGAAAGGTGCACAGATGACAGGACCTCTGATGAGGAGTATAACCTCTCACCTCTCAACATCTGCTCTCTGGTGGGGGTTGGTGATGGCTGCGATGTACTGCATGATGTACTTACTGGCCTCTGTCTTTCCTGCTCCACTCTCACCTGTACACACACACACACAATACTGATACACATACTGTATGGATATCATATACACAACCTGACCATCTGAGAGAATTCATCTGAAGGTTTAGATATACTGTAGCTCCACCTGACGAGGGGATTTTTTTTACATTGAGACAAACAGCTGAGGGAGCTGATGTAAGGTGGTGAATGGAGTCAACTCTGATCTCATCTCAGAGCAGGTGAGGTACTGATCTTCAGAGAGATAAACAGTCAACATCAAAATCTATAAAAATGAAAGAAAGCGCTGAGGTGCTCCAGACCAGAGATGACGATGCAGGTGTCTTTGGCCCGCCTCTTCATGGCTTTATAGGCTGCGTCAGCGACTGCGTACAGGTGAGGAGGGTTCTCGTAGAGCTCGCGGCCGCGGTAGGCGTCGATGACATCCTGGCCATAGACGTCCATGAGTCTGTAGGGGTTGACTGAGACCACCACCTCTCCTATGAAGGTGTAGATACGGCCCTTCTCAAACCTGCACACACACACACGGCACATTCATTCTGTCAGTTAAGCATCTTGTCTATGTAAAAGTTTTAATTCTAGGTTTTTAATTGTAACAGAAAACTTTGCCATATTAACATTGACAAACTCCTGACAGTTCCTAACAAAGTATAATTAAATATTTTTCCTTTACTCATATACAAGTGAATTATTAAGTTTCATCGAACTAAATGTAGAGACCACATGTTGTGTTTACATATAAATAGATATTTACCACATCCCAGAAGAAATAAGTCAAACCTCCAACTCAGTGACACCCACAAGGACAGGAAGTGAGAGGCAAAGTAGTGAGAACAGGAAGTAGAAGGTGGTGTCACTTCCTCAACTGGTATTGATTTAACAGGTTAGGTGGGCGCAACCTGTAATCTTGAGGTGACTTACTGGCCACTGGATAACAGTGTAAAAACTGAACAATTCTCCAAACAAATCTGTCTGGTGTGAGAGAAGGCGTTGTGCACCTTGTCAGCAGAAGTGCATGCTGGGCGATATCACAGGAGTGCTCATTTTACAGCTTCCTCTTGTAACATCTGCTGTACCTGACTAGTCTGTCCAGCTTGCTGTGTCTAGGTCTGCTCAGACAGTACGTGATGACTAGTGTTTGCAGGAGGGACACTAGAGTAATGTCAGCCATGATGGCAGTTACAGTGTTAACAGGAGACAGTGCTGGGAAGTGATGTGAAACCACCTCAGTGTTAAACAGTCTGGGGGAGTGGAAGCTCACAGACAGTTTCACAGAGAAAGCAAAAGTGACAGTGAAGTCACAAGTTCAAACTTCAGCAATTTGCAAGTGGTTCAAATGTGTCTGGCTTGTCACACACAGGTGAAAAAGGGGGGGAATCATTTGAGAGCTACTTGTTGGAATAAGTGAGAGAGACTGAGAGATGCAAAGAAACTATTTTAACAGATGCACTGAGACTGAGTCTAAAATAGATTACGTAATGTCATTATAATGTCATCATGAAGTTGATTAAGTCAAACCCAAATGTGTCACTGCAGTGCCTAAAACAGAAACTAGTAAGCAGAGAAACCAGCATGGTTCCAGCGAATCGGATGCTGACATGCTTCATGCACGTGTTCATCTGTGGCTTTAGGTTTCTATGGTGATCACTGCACATGAGGATTTCAAACTCATACGGAAACCAGTAACAACGAACAGCTAAGAACGAAGCATCTGTGACTCATCTTTTATCTTTTCCTGTTTGCATTCCCCTCCCTGCCTCCCTTAACCCTTGTGCTGCCTTCGGGTCACATGACCCAAAGGTTCGTAACGAACCATCGTTGTGTTTACCCAATTTTACCCAATACAAAAACAAATAAAAATAATTTTCTTTTAACCTTTGCAATGTGGGGGGTCTGAGACAGCCCAAGATTAAAAGAAAATGCTTCACTTTTTTTTTGTATGCGGTAAAGTTGTCGCAATACGACAGTGGGTCACAATGACTGATGGGTCAGAATGACCCGAAGATAACACAAGGGTTAACAGCGTCATTGCAACGTTTCTAAGTTACTCTTAAGAACTAAGAGACAGAGTTTCTAAGTTACTCTTAAGAACTAAGGGACAAAGTTTGCGAGGGGAAATACAAAGTTTGCGAGGGGAAATACTTCACATGACACAACTTTTAGATCAAACCACAAACCCTCTTTTAGCACACAAACTCAGTGCCCATTTTTGACTTGACAAACCCTGTTACTGTGTAGGGTAACCATGACAGCGTAACCATGAAAGTGTAACCATACGTAGCCTTCTGCCCCCCCCCCCCACACCCGCTAGAAGCTTCAGGTCTTACCTCAGCTTCAGGTTCTCCATGAACTGTTCCATCTTCACTTCGTCCAAAAGGACAAAGTCCGACTTGCCAAACTCCAGACCCTCCAGCTCCGCCATGCCAGCAGACGGTTCTAGACACACACCACACACACACACCTCACACACACGAGAGAGAGAGACGTACAGAGACACAGGAACAGATGGATGAGCGGAAGCAGAGTGGCGGGAGGAGAGAGAGCGCAGGCTGCCTGTCAGTGTGGTGTGGGTGTGGTGTAAGTCAGTTCTTTACTGGATTCTGGGGTGTGTTGAGTCAAGTCAGCGAGGGCTGTGGTCTGCCGGCTGCAGTACGTCATCCTGTGTGTGTGTGTGTGTGTGTGCATACAGAGCCGGGTAGAGAAGACACATGATTAGGAGCACTACATCCTTCTATCTCTTCTGACACAGATGTCGAGGCCTCCATGTTTCTGAGAAGCACCGGGAATCCTCCTGTCTCACAGCCCTGCCCCCAGTCCAGCCTGTCTCTCTCTCCCTCCTGTCTCACAGCCCTGCCCCCAGTCCAGCCTGTCTCTCTCTCCCTCCTGTCTGTCTCACAGCCCTGCCCCCATTCCAGCCTGTCTCTCTCTCCCTCCTGTCTCACAGCCCTGCCCCCAGTCCAGCCTGTCTCTCTCTCCCTCCTGTCTGTCTCACAGCCCTGCCCCCATTCCAGCCTGTCTCTCTCTCTCTCCCTCCTGTCTCACAGCCCTGCCCCCAGTCCAGCCTGTCTCTCTCTCCCTCCTGTCTCACAGCCCTGCCCCCAGTCCAGCCTGTCTCTCTCTCCCTCCTGTCTGTCTCACAGCCCTGCCCCCATTCCAGCCTGTCTCTCTCTCCCTCCTGTCTCACAGCCCTGCCCCCAGTCCAGCCTGTCTCTCTCTCCCTCCTGTCTCACAGCCCTGCCCCCAGTCCAGCCTGTCTCTCTCTCCCTCCTGTCTCACAGCCCTGCCCCCAGTCCAGCCTGTCTCTCTCTCCCTCCTGTCTCACAGCCCTGCCCCCAGTCCAGCCTGTCTCTCTCTCCCTCCTGTCTCACAGCCCTGCCCCCAGTCCAGCCTGTCTCTCTCTCCCTCCTGTCTGTCTCACAGCCCTGCCCCCATTCCAGCCTGTCTCTCTCTCCCTCCTGTCTCACAGCCCTGCCCCCAGTCCAGCCTGTCTCTCTCTCCCTCCTGTCTCACAGCCCTGCCCCCAGTCCAGCCTGTCTCTCTCTCCCTCCTGTCTGTCTCACAGCCCTGCCCCCATTCCAGCCTGTCTCTCTCTCTCTCCCTCCTGTCTCACAGCCCTGCCCCCAGTCCAGCCTGTCTCTCTCTCCCTCCTGTCTCACAGCCCTGCCCCCAGTCCTGCCTCTCTCTCCCTCCCCATCTCCACTGTCATTTTGGCATACTGGGGAGTGTGTTTAACTTGGCTGGAGAGCAACCCTAAGACAAGCAGGGTTTCACAACAAGGCGTAGCCAGCACAGGTAACCCCGCCCTGGTGGTGTCTCAATCAGAACAGGGTCTTACAAGTCACAGGATGATGAACAGGAGTTAGGAGGTGTTGATAAAACATAGTTGTGTTTGATACTGAGCCTGTTTCTATCACTCCCTTGCACTTCTGCATTAGCAAAAACTTTAGTTTCCTTCCAGCTGAGCAAAATAAGGGAACTGATATGAAGCAATGTCCTTCATCTCCAGTGCTTGCAGTACAAACACATGGGTTCATATTTCTAGCACATTTCGTCACAATTAACACGCTGCTTAGCCATTGAACCTTAGTTGGCTGCCACTATCAAATTCTCACCATCGTACTTTGAAAGAGCTTGCCTGAAGGTGTGACATCACATCCTGACTTTACTATGTGTTATGTTTTTACCGCTCTCAGCTGCTTGAAACCCCACCTAACCTTCATCTCGGATGATCGCTTCCTCTGGGAGACTGCAGGCTACGCCTCACTTCCTGTGTCATGGGTGAGATCTGAGGCACTGAGTGCACTTCCTGTCTGTTACACTTTATTTAAAGGATTTCCTCTTAAATGGTCTTATCAGTCAATGGTTGATTTGTTTATTGAGTATACTGTACATAGAGTTTGTATAGATTACCTTCTGATAAACAAACCAAAGAAACTCACAGCAGCCGTTACAATTAACCTGGTATAAACACACACAAAGGCACTGAAGTCATGGACAGCTTGACTTACAGATGATCAATTGAGGTAAAACTTGTGCGTAATATGTGTAAAGATCAAAACTAAACTGACTGATTGTATTTAATCAAATTTACAGTCATTCTATAAAATATGTTGATCAAGTCAACCAACTGAGGTGCTAACCAACTCTAAAACAATTTAGGATGCAGTTCATCATGTTACATGTCTCAATATATTATCACATTAATAGCAAAATCATCAATTGTATAGCAGGTCTCATTAGTGCATATTCTCCTCCACTCCTGAACCCAAAGCAGTCAGCATATCATGTCTTCATCCAGCAGATGCTGTGGGCTCATTATGTATTTATGTAGCAGATACTTTTATCCAAAGCGACTACAGCAGGGGGATTTGAACCTGTGATCTCTTGATCTGCCGCTGAGCTGTTACCACCCCCAAATAATCAAACATCAACTTCCATAAATCCTCAAGGCTTCTTCTTGGGACTGTTTCCTTTCCTAATTGCCTTCTTTATATCTTCTTTACTAGTAGGAAACTTCTGAAAAAATGATTGCATTTTCATCCGTGGTGATATGGGTCCACTAGATGGCGCTGGCTCTGCCATGTCCTGCCGCATCATCTCCTTCTGCTCCTTCTTCTTCTCCCGGGACTCAGAAGAGCTCCTCTGCCGGCCGCTCCTCCTGGCGGCAGGGACATTCCCCGCTTCCAGAACCCCTCCAGCAGAACCAGCAGAACGTGAACCTCCCTGGTCCCTCGAGGAACCTTGATCTCGAGCCAGTGCGGAGGAACTGGAGTCTCTCTTGTGGAGCTGTCGAGCCAGTGCGGAGGAACTGGAGTCTCTCTTGTGGAGCTGTCGAGGCAGAGAGGAGGACCTGCGGCTGCTGGGGTCTCTGCTCTGGGGTCTCCCTCTCAGCGGTAAAGGGGGCAGGTCTACAAGCTCTCCTAGAATCCTTCGCTTCAGCTCATAACTGTCGCTGGACGGCCCCACCAGACGAATCGTGTCTCCGACCTGACGGATCATCACTGAATGAAAATCATCCTTATACATCTGAATTTGTTTACCAACTTCAACTTGAACGTTGTGATCAAGAGACCCCAGCTGTATTTGTTGGGTGCGGATGGTTGGGGCGAGCACGTTCAGGAACCCCTGCAGCTCCTCCATGGCACCCTGGGACCCCCTCCCCTGCAGAGCCACGCTGGAGACATCGGCACCCTCACTCCACTTCACATCCATCGTCACCTTGTGGTTCTTCAGGATCAAGTCAATGTCTTTCTGCTTGAAGGACTGAGCAAACCTGAGCAGATCTGGATCTGTCATGAAGGAGGCGGGTGGCCATGGGGAGGGGGTGTCTCTGGAAGAGGACCTCGCTCCGTACCCTGGTGGGCTGGGCTGGCCATACAGGAACTCTGACGAAGGGCTGGAGGGGAGAGATGGCGAGAACGGAGACCGATCACCATTCACTGCTGCAGGGCTATTAAACACCGAGGGACTGCAGGAGACATCACGCCCCCTGTTGGTGGACTTGGCAATGGCACCCAGAGACTGTTCATGGCCGTTGATGCTGGGGTAAGGCGTGGGCGGCTGGGGGTCCTTCACCAGCAGCTGGAGCTGGGCCTTCACGTCTCTGAGCCCCAGGAAGGAGCCCTGAACACGCACCTCACTCTGGAGCTTCTCCGTCACACGCAGACCATGCGCCTTGAGGAGGCGCAGCACCTCCCTCTCACTGCTGAACAACCTCATGTTCAGACTAGCCTCCGCCGGCAGGTCCACCTGCCACACAATCACACAGATTTAAAAAAATTCTACCGGTCCAATTGAAAAAATTAAATAATCAACATTCAATATGGATTTAGGTAAGAAGATAGCGGCTACCTCGGGTCTGTCGGCTGCCTTAACTTTGAGTGGAAATGAGTGTTTGTCGAATTCCAGTACATGGCTACGCTTCAGAACACGGCCAACCACTGCAGTTAATTTATTCCACAGAGATGTATCGATTATATATAAATACATAGGATGTATAAAGTATATCAGTTAACTTACAATCAGTTACATTAATTTGTAGATTTAGGATATTATACGTTTTAGCCTGTATCCAACAACTTGAAATGTGTTTAGTAAATAAATCTGACCTAAAAATTATAACTGAATCTTACCTGCTGCTTCCTCGAAGATGACAAATGCCTGTCCTGGAATGTAGGACGGGAAAAGCACCCTCGTCACCTCTCCACCACCGTTTCTTGGTCGAAGAAAGTGTATTGTGAGTTTATCTTCCATCCGGTCATCAGAGAGGATGTTTGGGACTCCTGTTACCTCAACAGATGTTCCAGACATGGCGCCCCGGTATTAGCAAACGCTGAGGGAGGACATTCAAACGTCGGAAAACTCATTCTCACATAGCTATATTCTGGGAGAGATTTGCCATAGCATAGAACAATAAAAGCAGCATGGTCAACAAACACTGAAATAAAACAAGTACATTTTCAGTTGTAGGCCAACGAAGTCGATACTTTTCACTCCTTCACAGAATCTTAAACTTAGTATCCCAACACCGACGAGTAAATGTACGTGTTCTATAACCTTACAATTTAAAACACAACCAGACTTCAGATTATTGTATTGAAATGCAACACTGGTTAAATGCCTACCCTTTACTTTACTTCTGCTTCAATAATCCTACGCATTTCGTCAATATCGAAAGTGAAAGAGACTTGGTTTTAAGTCCACCGCGTGGCTCTGCATGCAAGTCACCGCAACATTATCTGGGTAGGCCTATTCGTTGTATAGATGTGCATGGACATCCCTACAAAGGATGCGCTTGCCTCAATTATCCAACATATATTTAACCAAAACAAATGACGGACATAAACATGTTCAATGTTGTGGGCGTTGTTACACAAAGCAAAGGTTGATACAAAAGGTCAGTCAATAAAGAAGTGAACTTGGACTTCATTGGTCATTTATTTCAGAATCATTTCTTGAAATGTACAAAATGGTGGGTGTTGTAATACACAAACAGCACCAGCTAGTCTCCAAAAAGGAGTCAATATAGAAAATACCACACAACACCCACAAGAAAGCTCTGCCACGAGTAGAAATATCGTTTCACTCCCTGGAACTCCTTCCTGGTGTCATTCCCAGACCAGGCAAGAGATCTGTGCAAGAGAAAAAAAATCACTTGAAAAAAAAGACACTTTCATTCAGTTTAAACAAGGCACTCATTTAACAATGTTTATAATTCTGTCTAATACAGGGTTGGTCAAGCTGTGACCTGTCTGGGGTTTACCTATAACCCTGCCATGGAGATACACAGCAGGGCCTCAAACGGCCCCAGGTCTCTCTAGCAGACACTACAGGAAAGACCAGAGCCACTGCAGGCTCGGCCTCGCTGAACAGGCCTGCACATGTCTAATAACACGTTCACTAACACAACAAGGCTCAGTTTTAAAAGTGTAATGTAAAAATTTAGGAGCAGCAGTAACATTTTTGGAGCACCCACTGAAAAGTTCATAATGGTCTTTTCGTCTCTTCACATTGAGCGCTAGTTAGCTCCCTGTCACATGACCACGGAGCACAGTGACGAGGAGTGATTCAAATTAGTGGTTCAAATTAGCTGTCAATCTAAAATCTGCATTAAAGTTACGAACATGAAAATGAAGTTTAACTGGTTATGTAATGTTGGATAGACTGGTACACGGGTCACTACCAGCTCACAACAGGCACATACTACTGTGCAGTTGGCTAATTAGCAAGAGTTTTGCAAAGAAATTGAAACAGGTTGCACCATAATGAGCATTTGCACTCACACAAATACTTTTAGGTTGCACCGAATTTTGGGAAAATATACAACCAAAATGGTCGCAATTTTGAGCCCTGCACATTCACTAACACACACGTCTAAATCTGACCCCACTACTGACGGCTGCAGCCATGCTTGGAATAGCATCTGGTGTGACTCAGTCCAGTTCTAGGAACCTACCTCCAGGATGAACATGTAGCCAGGACAATGACAGCCCCTGTCACACACACAATCAGGAACTGCAGGCCTTTTGCTAGCATCCTTGGTAAGCTTCATCTAAACAAGAAACAGATTCAGTAATGGCTGGTATACTAAATAGAATGCAGAGTAAGGATCCATGTGAAAATTATAAACATTATAAATGTTTAAATGTCTGGGGTTTACCTATAACCCTGCCATGGAGATACACAGCAGGGCCTCAAACGGCCCCAGGTCTCTCTAGCAGACACTACAGGAAAGACCAGAGCCACTGCAGGCTCGGCCTCGCTGAACAGGCCTGCACATGTCTAACACACACACACATACGGTGTCACTAACACACAAACACATTTACCAACACACTTATTCACTAACACACTGTATATGGAAAACCCACATGAATCTTCTGGGTGTAATAGCAACAGGGAACATAGGCTTTACAACAAGTGAAGGTTCATACCATCATTGTTTAGATGACTTCCTAGAGAGATGTTCCAGTCCTGGGTAGGTAACTCATCATGGTTGAGGTTTCTCACAACAGCAGGTTACAGCTACACAACAAAAAATGTGTTCAGTAATAGCTGGTATACTAAATAGAATGCAGAGTAAGGATCCATGTGAGAAGCAGTTATAAATGTTTAAATGTCTGGGGTTTACCTATAACCCTGCCATGGAGATACACAGCAGGGCCTCAAACGGCCCCAGGTCTCTCTAGCAGACACTACAGGAAAGACCAGAGCCACTGCAGGCTCGGCCTCGCTGAACAGGCCTGCACGACACACGCTGAAAGGTATGGGCCTACCTCATGAAGCTACACCACTTCTCAGGTCAGTCGTCCATTTCGCAATTTTTCGCCCGGTCGCAGTAGGAGTTGCGCAGTTTGTTTCTAAAGGAAGAGAAACCAAAAACAATTGGTTGAATCTTTCAAGACGTATTGATCATTGCATTTTACTGTACGGTCTCCACATGGTCTAAACTCTGTCACGTCGACATAAAAACTGCTTAAAAACTCTCTAACAATACTATTTTTAAAGACAACTATTGAACTACTATAACATTTGACCGAATGCAACATTATGTTAAATGTGAAAACCTACCTTCATCACGTTGATTCTGTGCATCCATGCGGCAGCTTGAAGTTCCATTCTGCAATCAGAACGGAAGTTTGTTTGGATTACGCGATTAACGATACGAATGTTCAGCAATTCGATATCTGTTGGAAACTATACGTTGTTTACAGCTAAACTATCAAAAGGAATTACAACTGTTAAACGCTAAACATAAACAGAAGATTACTTCTGATTGCGTCCAACACGTTCATCTTCTTACCGTCGAAAAGTTTAAATCTATCGAGTGCACACGTCACATCCGGATTTCAAGGCGAAACCATTTCCGTTTTGTCACTTGAATCCGTGATCTTCTTCTTCGCTTTTCGGTTTTGTGAAATTTGCTTTCAGAATAAGAGCATAGGCTGAGTTGTGCCAAATCATTAATGTTGTGGTGCAATGCAAGTTGTAGTTTTAGCATTTACAACTTATAGTAGTTAAAATAAAAAATAAAAATTATAGCTAGACCCTCAGAATGCATAATTTATATTAACCAAAAAGAAGACTAGCTCTTAAATTTTATTTTATTAGAAATGAACCGGAAATAAGATTTCTTATTGCGGCTGGCGTCACACTACTTGACACAGTCAGTTGGAAAACCCTACATCACATACATAAGAACCAAGTGCTCAATCCGTTCAAAAAAGGTAAATTATGATATTTCGTTTTCTGTACAGACGTAGAGATGATAACATTTATGAATAACGAGTGAATGGTATGTGACGATTTTCTTTAGGCGATACTCCAATGCAGCCTAAAAGGCAAGCTGACAGCCAGCATAAATGCTAGCTATCTTGAGCGTAAAGGCTAACCACTAATAGGTACTGTACAGGAGAAGCTAACATGGTTAGCCCAAGTTCCTTCCTTTTTACTGGCACTTGTTAGCTGCTGTTGTTGAAAAACTTGTTTCACCTTAGCATTGACGGGGGGTGCTGTCGAATGGTGTGACATGAAGCTAAGTTACCAATCAAAGCTATGATCGAGACCACTGTTACCAATATTCAACCACTACTAGCACTGTCTAGCTAACGTTGCTGTCGTATGTAGCTAGCTAGCCAACAAAAGCCGTAATGTAACGCTACGTATGCGTTAAGTTGCCATGATGTAGCTAGTCTAACTTGCTAGCTAACTAACTTGCTAATGATGGTGGGACTATGGAGTTGGCTTTCTAGCTAGCTAGAAATTGTAACTTTTGGACACAAAAGTTTAATCAAGAATAGTTTTGAGATGGTTCTTATGGTTACACTTATGCAATAGTTTCATACTACTGATTTCAGTCCGTGGGTGACTAAAGATGAAGAACCAGGACACCGAGGAGTCCGTCACGCAGTCAGCTGACGAGGCGCTACCTAGCGCCGGCGAGACGGAGGGACCCGAGATGGTCAAAGCCGTTACAGACACTTCCAACCTCGCAAACACAGAGACCCCGCCTGCAGACACACCTCCACAGGGCGACGGAGGCGAAAGTGAAGGTAACTCTAACAGTCAGTGCTGTACTGGTTATCGAGGCTTATAACACACAACTTGGAACTATTCCATGTTACGTCACTAGCTTGCCTTAACCCGTCACTGTGTCCCCGCGTCTAGCTGAGCCAGAGGGGGTGGCGGAGGCCGCGTCGCTCCCCAGCCTGGCTCCTGATGTGGCTGATGAGCTGAGCCGGCAGCTGGAGGACATCCTGAACACCTACTGCTTGGAGGATAGCGGCGAGGACGGAGCGTCCATCCCCAACGGCCAATCACACGGACCTGAGCTCAACGGCCTGGCCAATGAGAGGGAGGACAGCAAGCCAGAGGAAGTGAAAGTGAACGGAGGCGGAAGAGGCGGTTCCGAGAAAGAGCAGAAGAAGATACAGGACAAAAAAAAAGTGAAAGGACTAGGTAACGCTAACCCTATCCTCTCTACCAAATGCTAACCCTATCCTCTCTAGATAATGCTAACACTATCCTCTCTAGGTAATGCTTACCCTATCTGCTCTAGGTAATGCTAACCCTAACCTCTCTAGGTAATTCTAACCCTATCCTCTCTAGGTAATGCTAACCCTAACCTCTAGGTAATTCTAACCCTATCCTCTCTAGGTAATGCTAACCCTAACCTCTCTAGTTAATGCTAACCCTAACCTCTCTAGGTAATGCTAACCCTAACCTCTCTAGGTAATGCTAACCCTAACCTCTCTAGGTAATGCTAACCCTAACCTCTCTAGGTAATGCTAACCCTAACCTCTCTAGGTAATGCTAACCTCTTTAGGGAACACACCACTCTATCCTCTCTAGCTGTTGGGATTGGAGCCGAGATGTGTGGAGCCTCTCATAGTAATTGTTTCAGGTCTGAGTATTTTTTTCCAGTGTGAATATTCTTAATATAAGCCGTCGTGTTGCCTGTGTGTGTGAAGGTAAAGAGATCACCCTGCTGATGCAGACCCTGAACACGCTGAGCACCCCAGAGGAGAAGCTGGCCGGACTCTGCAAGAAGTACGCTGAGCTGGTGAGTGCTTTCTACTGCTCTGTTCAGCCTGGGCCATCATTCAGCCAGCACGGCTGTTAGGGTGCATGTTGACATACCGCCAGCTTATGGAAGTCAGGGATCCTTTGCTGATGCAGAGATCAATGTTACACACACATCAAGCGACGCAGTGCAGACCTCACCTCTGTTGTTTGTGTGTGTGTTAGCTGGAGGAACAGCGTGGCTCTCAGAAGCAGATGCGTGCACTGCAGAACAAGCAGAAACAGCTGCTTCAGGAGAAGGACGTTCTGAGGAGCGAGCACAGCAAGGCCGTCTTGGCCCGTAGCAAGCTGGAGAGTCTCTGTCGAGAGCTGCAGAGACACAACCGCACGCTCAAGGTGACCACAACCACACCAGACACCTCTCAACCATTTACATTTACATTTAGTCATTTAGCAGACGCTCTTATCCAGAGCGACTTACAGTAAGTACAGGGACATTCCCCAGAGGCAAGTAGGGTGAAGTGCCTTGCCCAAGGACACAACGTCAGTTGGCATGACCGGGAATCGAACTGGCGACCTTCGGATTACTAGCCCGATTCCCTCACCGCTCAGCCAACTGACTCCACTCAACCACAACTCAACCACCTATCCACAGTGCCAGCTGAGACAGCAGAGATACATCTACTCATCAGAACTCTATATTTAATAGAGCTGTAATACACACTCAGCAGACGCTTTCATCCAGGTGTACAGTACAGGTGGGATTTGAACCTCTGCGCTTGTTTGTCCCGCCCCCAGGAGGACGGTGTGCAGCGTGCGCGGGTGGAGGAGGAGAAGAGGAAGGAGGTGACGTGTCACTTCCAGGTGACGTTGAACGACATCCAGGCCCAGATGGAACAGCACAACGAGAGGAACGCTGCGCTGAGACAAGAGAACGGGCAGCTGGCCGACAAGCTGAAGAAGCTTCTGCAGCAGTACGAGCTCAGGGAGGAGGTGAGAGAGACATAGAGAGAGACATAGAGAGAGACATAGAGAGAGACATAGAGAGAGACAGAGAGAGACAGACTGTGTGTCAGAAGTAAACGTGTGTGTACGTTTGTGGGAACTGTGGCTGTTGTGCATGTGTGTCCCAAACCCTAACCCCCATTCTCTCCCCCTCCTCTCTCCCAGCATATAGACAATTTGTAACCTCTCTCTCCCCCAGCACATAGACAAGGTGTTCAAGCATAAGGACCTACAGCAGCAGCTGGTAGATGCTAAGCTGCACCAGGCCCAGGAGCTGTTGAGGGAGTCTGAGGAACGCCATCACAGAGAGAAAGAATTCGTAAGCACACACCCTTAACTCTCTCTCTGCTCAATACATACACACTTAGACTGAACACAGACTCACACTGAACACAGACTCACACTGAACACAGACTCACACTGAACACAGACTCACACTGAACACAGACTCACACTGAACACAGACTCGCACTGAACACTGAACACAGACTCGCACTGAACACAGACTCACACTGAACACTGAACACAGACTCACACTGAACACTGAACACAGACTCACACTGAACACAGACTCACACTGAACACAGACTCGCACTGAACACAGACTCGCACTGAACACTGAACACAGACTCACACTGAACACAGACTCACACTGAACACACTCTCTGCTCAACCAACACAGTCAGACTGCCAGAGATGTGAGATGGTTGAAGCCAGCACTGTTTCCTCCTCACCTCTCTCCTCACCTGTCTCTCCTCACCTGTCTCTCCTCACCTGTCTCTCCTCACCTCTCTCCTCCCCCTCCTCACCTGTCTCTCCTCACCTCTCTCTCCTCCCTCTCCTCACCCCTCTCCTCTCTCTCCTCACCTGTCTCTCCTCACCTCTCTCTCCTCCCTCTCCTCACCTGTCTCTCCTCACCTGTCTCTCCTCACCTCTCTCTCCTCCCTCTCCTCACCTCTCTCCTTACCTCTCTCTCCTCACCTCTCTCTCCTCACCTCTCTCTCCTCACCTCACCTCTCTCTCCTCACCTCTCCTCCCTCTCACCTCTCTCCTTACCTCTCTCTCCTCACCTCTCTCTCCTCACTTCACCTCTCTCTCCTCACCTCTCCTCCCTCTCCTCACCTCTCACCTCACCTCTCTCTCCTCACCTCTCCTCCCTCTCCTCACCTCTCTCTCCTCACCTCTTTCTCCTCTCCTCACCTCTCTCTCCTCACCTCTCTCCTCTCCTCCTCCAGCTCCTGAAAGAGGCTGTCGAGTCCCAGAGGATGTGTGAGCTGATGAAACAGCAGGAGGTTCACCTAAAACAACAGGTGTGTGTGTGTGAGAGAGTAGAGAGACGTTTGTGATGATCTTAGTCTTCCTCTAACCACCCTGGTGTCTCCTGGTGTTCTGGTCCAGCTGTCGTTGTACACAGAGAAGTTTGAGGAGTTTCAGAGCACCCTGTCCAAGAGCAACGAGGTCTTCACCACCTTCAAGCAAGAGATGGACAAGGTGAGCGAGAGTGGGAGATAAGAGACTGGTCCATCCATTGGGTCCACGCATTAACGTTTGTGTGTCTCCAGATGACCAAGAAGATCAAGAAGCTGGAGAAGGAGACGGTGATGTATCGCTCCCGATGGGAGAGCAGTAACAAAGCTCTGCTGGATATGGCTGAGGAGGTACACACCACTACCACACACCTCTACCACACACCTCTACCACGCACTACCACACACCACCACCACACACCTCTACCACACACCTCTACCACGCACTACCACACACCACCACCACACACCTCTACCACACACCTCTACCACACACCACCACCACACACCTCTACCACGCACTACCACACACCACCACCACACACCTCTACCACACACCTCTACCACACACCACCACCACACACCTCTACCACACACCTCTACCACGCACTACCACACACCACCACCACACACCTCTACCACACACCTCTACCACACACCACCACCACACACCTCTACCACACACCTCTACCACGCACTACCACACACCTCTACCACACACCTCTACCACACACCTCTACCACGCACTACCACACACCACCACCACACACCTCTACCACACACCTCTACCACGCACTACCACACACCACCACCACACACCTCTACCACACACCTCTACCACGCACTACCACACACCACCACCACACACCTCTACCACACACCTCTACCACACACCTCTACCACACACCTCTACCACGCACTACCACACACCTCTACCACACACCTCTACCACACACCTCTACCACGCACTACCACACACCTCTACCACACACCACCACCACACACCTCTACCACACACCTCTACCACGCACTACCACACACCTCTACCACACACCATCACCACACACCACCACCACACACCTCTACCACGCACTACCACACACCACCACCTCACACCTCTACCACACACCTCTACCACGCACTACCACACACCTCTACCACACACCACCACCACACACCTCTACCACACACCATCACCACACACCTCTACCACACACCTCTACCACACACCTCTACCACGCACTACCACACACCTCTACCACACACCTCTACCACGCACTACCACACACCACCACCACACACCTCTACCACACACCTCTACCACACACCTCTACCACACACCTCTACCACACACCTCTACCACGCACTACCACACACCTCTACCACACACCACACACCTCTACCACACACCTCTACCACGCACTACCACACACCTCTACCACACACCACCACCACACACCTCTACCACGCACTACCACACACCACCACCTCACACCTCTACCACACACCTCTACCACGCACTACCACACACCTCTACCACACACCACCACCACACACCTCTACCACACACCTCTACCACGCACTACCACACACCTCTACCACACACCATCACCACACACCTCTACCACACACCTCTACCACGCATTACCACACACCTCTACCACACACCATCACCACACACCACCACCACACACCTCTACCACACACCTCTACCACGCACTACCACACACCTCTACCACGCACTACCACACACCTCTACCACACACCTCTACCACGCACTACCACACACCTCTACCACACACCATCACCACGCACTACCACACACCTCTACCACACACCATCACCACACACCACGCACCTCTACCACACACCTCTACCACACACCTCTACCACGCACTACCACACACCTCTACCACACACCATCACCACACACCTCTACCACACACCTCTACCACACACCTCTACCACACACCTCTACCACACACCTCTACCACGCACTACCACACACCTCTACCACACACCCACACACCTCTACCACGCACTACCACACACCATCACCACACACCTCTACCACACACCAGGCACGGCATAAAATTACTGTGGAACTTTAACGCATCCTCGTGATCAGTATTGCACCGAAGGAGCAGCTTTACCTGAGACCAGCCTGTTAGATCTGACCTGAGACCAGCCTGAAAAATATTTTTTAAAGAACATTTGGAAAAGGTTTCTCCTAAGGTTACAAAAATCTGAATTAAGACCAGCCTGTTAGATCCGACCTGAGTACAGCCTGTTAGACCAGCTACTAAAAGCCTCACTACTGCAACTTAAGGAAAAAAAATTGAGATGTTGACTAAATATTTTCTAATAAGGTTTTACAAAAACAAGTTTTGAAAGGTTGGAAAAACACATTTTGAAACTGTGTGTGTGTGTGTGTGTGTGTGTGTGTGTGTGTGTGTGTGTGTGTGTGTGTGTGTGTGTGTGTGTGTGTGTGTGTGTGTGTGTGTGTGTGTGTGTGTGTGTGTGTGTGTGTGTGTGTGTGTGTGTGTGTGTGTGTGTGTGTGTGTGTGCGTGTGCAGAAGACCCTGCGGGACAGGGAGTGTGACGGCCTCCAGGGGAAGGTGCAGAAGCTGGAGAAGCTGTGCAGGGCGCTGCAGCAGGAACGCAACCAGCTCAGCAAGAGGGTCCAGGAGACCAGCCCAGATGCCCCGGGCTCACCAACACCACCTGCAGACTCCCTAGAGCCCTGCCCACACCCAGACAGCCCTCCTGCCCCTGGCCCCAGCTCCCCAGGCCCTCACGCCTGCCACTGTGGTCCGGAGCTGGACTCTGAGAGCCAGGCCTGCTCTCTGCCGCTCGCTGCCCAGGAGTGAAGCCTCTCAGCTGGGGAGTGCTGCTCACAGGCTCCCCCGACCACCAGCCGACCTGCAGGTCACTGCTGCTGCGGTGTGTCTGAGGGCTCCAGAGCTGGAGGACGTTGGAGCTGATTACTGATCCAGGACCAGATTAGCCTCGTCTGTTACTCCAGGCATCTGATCCTTCACCTGTCGTTAGCACTGACTGCCTCCCCCTCTGTCTGGTCTCTTGGGAGGGTTCATGATCATGTTGATGGGAAGATTGTGCCTTCCAGAAGGTTCTTCTAGAGTGTTTTTGGTTTCTCACGTTGTTCTTTAAACTGTTCTACATTATCCTGGATGCGTATACGTGTACTCTTGCGTGCTAGAACGTGTCCCCAACATGGCTGGGTTAGGGTTAGTATCTTCCTGTATCTTCCTGTGGGAGACGCTGAGCTCCTCTGCTGTACCAAGAGGCCGTATCCTGCTGATCTCTTCCCAGCCTGCCGGAGACTGCAGACTGGGTCTGACCACCTAGAGTATGTTTCAGCATGGTGAAGGCAGCTCCTCCCACAACAGGCTAGCTCCTCCCACAGCAGGCTAGCTCCTCCCACAGCAGGCTAGCTCCTCCCACAGCACGCTGGGCTGGTACTCCGCTCCCTCTGAAGCAGGACATACTCATGCATTCCTTTCTTTTATTCCTTTGTTTTCATTACAAACTCCACTGACCACACAGCTAGACCATCGATAAATTACTAGAATAAATACTGATAATGTTGAGACCCTGTCAGCTGCAAAGGGTTAGGGTTAGATGCTTGTGAACCCTGTTTTGGGGGTGAAAGTTGTGTTCATTTATGATATGTGCTGCTCTACATGACACAACAGTGTTGTTTTGTTGCACAATGCTTCTGATTTTGCAGGATATATTTATTTCATATAATATCTAAGAGTTATTTGAACACTTGAGTATCTAACAAAAACACCACTATATATATATAAATCTATAACACCACTATATATATATAAATCTATTTTTCTTAAATCAACATTTGTTTTCCGTGACCAAATTAGGTGTTTCCTGATTTTCTGTAAATGTTAGATTAGATTCTACACACGTCACATAGCTTCTTCTTTCCATGTTGGCTTTCTTTGAAATCCTGAGTTCTTTGGAACCCTGATGGCTGTATGCTGACCACTGACACATCCCAGGGGAGATTCACTATTCCATCTGTGTGTCTGAGAGTGGACGTGCATTGCCTCTCAGTTCTGCTAGTAAAGTTTTGAATCAAGTGAGGTGATCAAATGTTGAATATATTTCTATGCAACCCCTCTCTCTCCCCACCTCTCCCTCCTTCTCCCCCCCCCCCTCTCTGTCTCCTTCTCGGTGGTCTCACTCTGTACCAGTCTCAGTTGATGAGCTCTCTCTTCTCTCTCCCCTCCCTCTCAGTGGTCTCACTCTGTACCAGTCTCAGTTGATGAGCTCTCTCTTCTCTCTCCCCTCTTCCTCTTGGTGGTCTTACTCTACCAGTCTCAGTGGATGAGGACCAGCTGAGATTGGACCTCAGTTCTGTTAATGCTGTCATGGATGTCTACACTTGTACCAGTCTCAAAGTAACACTCCTGGTTCTTGTCTCACTTTGACCTTTGAGTGGCTTGAGAACCAGTGTTGTAGACAATGTTCCTTTACATTCTATTTGACTTCTGTATTAGTATGTGGTACAGGATCAACAGCAGAGGTTTTCAAGGACCACAAATGTTAAACTTTTCTCACTATTCCCCAGAAAGCCAGACTCAGTCTTTATCTTGAAATACTTGATGGGTTTAGAGATTTATCAAAATTGATCAGGAACCAAAGATTCTGTCCTCAAATTTGTTTTTGTTTGCCTTTTTTTTCTGTCCCGGTAAACTTGTTTCTTGTTAAATAAACTATTAGATGAAAATGTATTTGGAAATTACTTGTTTGTTCAAACGTATTCATTGTTATCGTCCTAGACTGGGGATTGTTGCAGGGAAGCGCTGTGCTCACTCTGCCAGCAGAGGGCGTGCTTCGTTTTCAGAGTCATCGCTATAAACAGGAAATACATCTTTCTCTTCCTCCTAAACTCCGGCGCCTCGTAACACGAGTGAACACCCTTTCTCGTTTTGGGAGAAAAATATTAAAAAGGATACACTGGCAGTGGTCAAGTTTCGACAATGGTAAGTTTATTAGTTGGGATGTATCACCAATATCCATTCCTCTGTCAGAACAACAAATAAATGAACTGCTAAGTAACTGAACCAACTATCCGGCTCCAGCTGGCTAACGTTAGCTGGGTCGCTAAGCTTGGCTAATGTAGCTCTAGCCTAGCGTGAAGGAAGTGATGCAAATATAGGTTTGTTCAGTAGGTCCACTATAGCCTAGTACCCTATTATTTTTAATAAGTTGACTATGAACATATGAACGAATACTGTAGGATGTATGTTGGTAACACGCGTACACATTGGGCCTTTCAGATAACGACGATTGTGCTTTTCAGAAACCCATCTTACTGCAGGGCCACGAGAGGTCCATCACCCAGATCAAATATAACCGCGAAGGAGACCTGCTCTTCTCCGTCGCCAAAGACACAGTGAGTGACGTGATAATATGACTATCGCATGTACATGAAGAGGATCTCTGTCATGCTGGTTATGTTACATACATATAAAGCACCATTCACGTAAAGTGCAAATTAATCTTACATTGGTTTATAGGGAAACAGATATCGGTGATTGACACACCCTTAATGGCGTGGAAGCGGGTTATGTCTTCTACAAGACTCACATTAATATTGATCTTTGTTTATGTGCTTGTTCTCGTTATTTTACGTTCAGGTTGCTAATGTGTGGTACTCGGTGAACGGGGAAAGACTTGGTACTTACAATGGCCACACGGGGGCTGTGTGGTGCGTCGACTGTGACTGTATCCTTCTCATAGCGAACCACATCAATGATTGTGTTCTGTCTCTTGAACACAGTGTGTGTGTTGTTTTTCCTTAACGGTGCTCTCAGGGGACACAAAGAATGTGTTGACTGGATCCGCAGACAACAGCTGTCGACTGTGGGACTGTGAGACTGGTGAGGGCACAGAAGGTTCTAGAGACCCACTGGGTGTCTGGTCATTACCTGCAGTGCTCCCCGTCACCCCATGTTAACCCCCCCCCCCCACCCTGCTCTCTTTCTCTGTCCCTGGCAAGCCCAGTCACTGGCATACTTTACATCTCAATCTCACTGGCAGGATATTTTCTATTTCAGAGCCCCTCCTGGTTGAGCAGAGGTTAATCGTCTCCCTTCGTGTCCCAGGTAAGCAGCTGGCTCTGCTGCAGACCAGCTCTGCTGTCAGGACGTGTGGCTTCGACTTCAGCGGCAACATCATCATGTTCTCCACAGACAAGCAGATGGGCTACCAGTGCTTTCTCAACTACTTTGACCTGAGAGACCCCCAGCAGATAGGTAGGCAGTCCTGTGGATCAGGGCTCCTGAGTGGGCCTCAGAAGCTCCTTGTTGTCTGGCTGACGTGTGTCTTATCCTCCTGTGCTGTAGAGGACAACCAGCCCTACCTGACAGTTCCCTGCAGCGAGTCCAAGATCACCAGCGCCGTGTGGGGACCGCTGGGGGAGTATGTCATCGCAGGACATGAGAGCGGAGAGATCAACCAGTTCAGTGCCAAGGTATGCCAGCCAGCCACCCCAGAGCAGGGAACTAACAAGGCTGACAGGACAGGTTAGCTTGTTCAGGGTGTGGTGTAGATGGTTAGCTTGTTCAGGTTGTGGTGTAAAGTCTTGCTGTGTGCATGAAGTCGGGGGAAGTCCTGAAGAAGGTGAAGGAGCACACCAAGCAGATCAACGACATCCAGACGTCTGTGGACCTCACCATGGTCATCACCGCCTCCAAGGACAACCATGCCAAGGTGCCAGCAGGGTTTGCCTCAGCCCACACTTACCTACTGACCACTTATCTGTCATTTACCTACTGACCACCAGCTGCTGGGTCTTAATGTGTGTGTGTGTCCTGACAGCTGTTTGACTCCACATCTCTGGATCACATAAAGACCTTCAAGACTGAGAGACCTGTGAACTCTGCTGCCATCTCGCCCATCATGGACCACGTAAGGGCCCCTGTGCATGCTCCTTTCTCTCTCGGTGGACTCGTCACTGGCTAACGCTTCTCCCCCCTGCTCCCCGTGTGTCTCCAGGTGGTGATGGGAGGAGGACAGGAGGCGATGGAGGTCACCACCACCTCCACCAGGATTGGCAAGTTTGAAGCGAGGTACGTGTTGCCTTCGTTTAGCCATTGTCTGAGGGGAGATGTTGGTACATGGTCTGAGATGTTAGCTTCTGACCTGACACCCCCAACTCTTCCTCTAGGTTCTTCCACGCGGCCTATGAGGAGGAGTTTGGCAGGGTCAAAGGTCACTTTGGGCCAATCAACTGTGTAGCCTTCCACCCTGATGGCAAAAGGTAAGAGATGACAGATGCTTCAAACTGAAACTAGAAAACACATCTTTGATATGAAACCAAGTCGTCACATGATTCTTTCTCTGCCCTCTGTCCCTGGTTAATGTCTACAGTTACAGCAGCGGGGGAGAGGATGGATACACAAGGATTCACTACTTCGACCCACATTACTTTGACTTTGAGCTGGAGGCTTGAGGAAAAAACTTCCCATTCCAACATCAACTCACCACCAGACCCAGTAACCCTGACAACCCAGGAGCCTCCCTGCTCTCCTCCTCTGATCTAAACACAGAGCTGAACAGAACATGATGTCGTCACCTGCCCAGGTGTTCCAGAGCCTGGTTAGGGTTAGCCAGAGGAGCTGCAGGTGGACTGGCCCCAACACCAAGATTCTCCTCTAGTGTCACTTTTCCTTGACAGCATGAAATAAATATTTTGTACTGAATTTAAATGACTCACATAACTCAACACCCAAGGATTAGTGTATTTAATCTGAATAAAATTGAATTTGAATTCAGATCGAATTGCAGGTTTGTGTTCATGAGGTAAACATGTTAGATCACTGTCACACCTGCAGCTCAGTCAGGATGGTGTCTGCTGCCCTGACGCTACACTGCAGAAACAATGTGCACCTGATGTCCTTCATTCTGTATAGACAGGTTAGAAGTAACATATTGAATAACCATCACTTTACCCAGTAAAACAGTAAGTGCAGACAGTAAACATCTTTATTTTTGTAAACAAAGTTAGATGCACATTTACAACCACCTGACACTTTGCATACAGCTGGAGGTGGTCTCCTGTCAGTGGAGAACAGTACAAAAGATCAAGTCTAAAACAAGGTGTTACTGACCCAGCGACACCCTCGTCTGAGGAACACACCCTCTGACCTAGCACACACACGTCAGAAAAACAAAATTAAAACATTGCGCAATTCCTCAGTGTGCCGAAAAACTGGGAACATCTGGGCATACATCATAAAAAATGAAAAAGTACCAAACAGAAGAATCAGCTGGTGTCCGCAGTTTGGCTGACCTCTGACCCTGGCTATCTGAGGTGCTACGGGAACTCTAACTTCACAGCTTTATCCAGGAATCTAGACACGAACATCAGTGTGAAATAAGTTAGTCCTCAAGCATTGCACGTCTGTCTGAAGCGACCAGCCCTCCTTTCAGACGCCGGGCTCGTGGATCAGGTGGTTTTAACCTCTTCTTTTGGCCTGACAGAAAGAACTGTCAGTTAGAACACTACCACAGACACCGTCGTGAGAAGAGTCAAAAGTTAAGTTGCTTCTTCCAGTCAGCAGCTTCTCTTACCCTGAAGTATCCATATTCTCCTCCTCCTCATCCTTCTCTTTCACATCTGGCAAAGGCAAGTAATCATACAGTGAACCATTACCTTGAATGAGCGTGTGTGTGTGTGTGGAGATCTCACCTTTTTTCTCCCCTTCCTTCTCCTCCTCCTTCTTCACTCGTTTGGTCTTCTTGTGATTGGCTGCGTTCCGGCGCCCGCCCCCCTGCCCCTCGTCCTCGGAGTCTGAGAATTCCTCGTCACACGCAATCCTCTTGTCGTGGGCGCGGACTGAAAACACACAAACGTCACACTAGACTAGGCCTGGTGACAAATACAAGCACCTGCCAGTACCATCTGTTACTGCATTCTGTGAGCTTGAGAGAGCATGTCAGCATTTGTGAGAGAGCATCCGTGTTTGTGTGTGTGTGTGTACTGGAGATGCGTGTGTCGGGGTCGTCCTCCTCGTCTCCACTGTCGGGGTGCGGGGCGTCGTCAGGGACGGGCTGCATCTGGACCCCCGGGGCGTGGGGCAGCATGCGCAGGTTCTCAAACAGACGCTGCTTGATCTTGTCCAGGTACTCGCTGCTGTTCTGGTTGGTCATGTTGGAGGGGCTGATGTGCAGCTTGAAGTCCGGCCCAAAGTACTCAAAGTAGTCGTTGTAGGGAAGCTCGTTAGGGATGCTGCTGTCCAGAGCCACGGCCGTCTCAAAGGTCCAGCAGCGCGCCACGTTCCTGATGGTGTAGCCCCCTCCGCCCAGCATCAGCAGGGGCAGGTTGAAGCTCTTCATGTACTCCACACACTTGGCGTGGCCTGGACACACCCCCCCAGACACACATGTTAACACTGTTCTGAGATGAGCAAGATAGGTGTGTGAATGCGTGTGTGTGTGTGTGTGTGTGTGTGAGAGTACCTTTGATGGTGAGGTTGAAACAGCCCAGTCTGTCCCCAGAGAGAGAGTCCGCTCCACACTGCAGCACCACGGCACTGGGCTGGTACATCTCCATCACCTTAGCCATGATCTGACACACACACACACACACACACACACACACACACAGGTTCCATCACCTTAGCCATGATCTGACACACACACACACACACACACACACACACACAGGTTCCATCACCTTAGCCATGATCTGACACACACACACACACACACACACACACAGGTTCCATCACCTTAGCCATGATCTGACACACACACACACACACACACACACAGGTTCCATCACCTTAGCCATGATCTGACACACACACACACACACACAGGTTCCATCACCTTAGCCATGATCTGACGCACACAGGTTCCATCACCTTAGCCATGATCTGACACACACACACACACACAGGTTCCATTACTTAGCCATGATCTGACACACACACACAGGTTTGTGTCTATCATAAAGAGCTTAACAATTCACTCGTTATGATGTTATCTTTAACCACTAAACCCTAACCTAATTCTAACCCCTTTGCTGGAGCCCAGCAAAAGGGCCTGACAAGGTCATGTTGTTCATGTTTCACTAAACTTGTGAGGACACAGTCCCCACCCCCCCAGTGTCAGAGAGGGAAGGGGAACTCAGTGCTGGTCCAGGGAGACTCACCGGTCTGAAGATGGCTTCGTATGACTCATCTTCGATGCCGTCCCTCAGGGGGTAGTTTACAGCATAGTACTTCCCCTTCCCTGCTCCGATATCCTGAAACACACACACCCTCAGATATCCTGAAACACACACACCCTCAGATATCCTGAAACACACACACCCTCCGATATCCTGAAACACACACACACACACACACACACACCTTCAGATATCCTGAAACACACATCCTCTCTCTCTCTCCTTTTCTCACCCGCAGGTCTCCTGTCCCGGGAAAGTACTCTCCGTACTTGTGGAAGGACACCGTCATGACTCTGTCTGTGGTGTAGAAGGCCTCCTCTACCCCGTCGCCATGGTGAATGTCAATGTCTATGTACAGCACCCTCTGGTGGTACCTGCAGGGAACAGCAGGACAGCTTCTACTGAGCATGCTCAACCGGACTGATAGACACACACTGTAGGACCGGCAGACAGGTAGGCAGGAAGACAGGCTAGCAGACAGGCTGAAACACAGACAGACAGGCTGAGACAGACAGACAGGCTGAAACACAGACAGACAGACAGGCTGAAACACAGACAGTGTTGTTACTTGAGAAGCTCCAGGATAGCTAGGACGATGTCGTTGACGTAGCAGAATCCGGACGCCTCCGACTTCTTGGCGTGGTGGAGTCCTCCGGCCCAGTTGATGGCAATGTCAGTCTGCTGCTTGTTCAGTTTCACCGCCCCCGCTGCAGGAGAGGCCAGGAGACGGCTGTTACTGGGGCTAACAGCTCAGGAGAGGTGAGGAGGAGAGAGTGAAGAGGGGGAGTGGGAGAAAGAGAGAGGGAGGGAAAGAAAGAGACTTACCGACAGAGCCCCCGGTTGAGAGCTGACAGAACTCAAACAGGCCGTCAAACACAGGACAGTCTTCTCCTACGTTGACTGAGGGAGGAAAGCATGACGAGGTCACAACTCAGAAGTCATGTTACTGTAGCTGTCATACACACACACACACACACACACACATCCAATAACACACCCCCAGTATGAAAGACCTGTGATCTATTGAGTTCCCTGTGATTCCTACAATCAAATGACTCCCATGACATGAGTCCAGAGATGAGTCCAGAAGGGCTCATCTAACTCACATCTCTGCATCTGTTTGCTGTACTCAGACATGTTGTCAGGCCGGATGGACCTGAGGAACTTGATGTAGTCATCACTGTGGTACTTGGTCATCTCCTCTCCACTGGCCTTGTGAGGTCTCTGCAGCCCCCGGTAACACACGCAACAGCCAATGGGAGGAGAGGAAAGAATAAACCCGAGTTTACAAATCTACCTAGCAACATGATCATCTTGGTTTTGACAAATACGGGTTGAAGATGAGTTAGCAGCATTTATGCAGAATAAAGAATCCAGTATCCCGTGAATTCCCTCAGTGATATAACGAGACATTATTTAATCCCATCCCAGTCCTGTTGTCTACTCACGTAGATCTCCATCTTTCTATACAGTCCATAGTTAAGCAGCAAGTTGTGTGTCATGCGAATCCTGTGCGGCTTCATAGGGTGTCCCTGGCCGTAGTAGTAGTTCCCCACATCACCTGGATGAGGAGGAGGACAGGGGTGATAACACACACCATCACAGCAGCTGACAGGCAGGATTCACACGAGTCGAACTTGTGTCCATCGTTACCCAGGCAGTGCTAGTGAAACTAGATCACCAAGATCGTGGAACTAACCTAGCAAATTAGCTAACGACGTTAATGCCATCCTCGCCAATCGTACAAAATTTTACTTACACCGCGTTATATAGAAGCAAAACTAGTCAATCATTTATATCGAAACATCTTGATCACATGCATGTTGACTGTAGCAATAATCACAACTGCTAGCCTAGCTAACTTATTACTCGGGACAACCATTTCTTGATTGCAGCCTAGCTTGCTAGCTTGTTAGATGAATTGCTAAATTAGCTAGCTTGCTAGTAGTATTTAACCGCTGTCTGGCTAACGTTAGTGCTAGCCAAACTTCCATGTTCCACACCCCTTTTAAAACTAGAATACATACAATTGTTGTGAGCCCACAACGTGCACTAATACACCATACATCTGATACCAAAATGCAAGTCTATCGAGTCTATCACTTACCATCATAATAATAGCAAACTTTCTTCTTTGTTCCTTGAGCAGAAGACAGCGCCATTTTAAACCAGTCCTCGTCTGCTGTGTCCGCCGGCTGCTGCGGTCCCCCCCCCCCCCCCAGTCTCTTCACTGTGGGTATGTATAATAAGAAAATCAATGAACTATTTAAAAATTCTAAACATAATATACCTTTTAAGTTGTAATAATGAATGACTAAAGCAGTAATAATATTTGAGGTAGTACGTATTATCAACCCTGGGTGGCGATCAAAGCATTATTTTGGTGAACCCAGCGCTCTCTCGCTTCAAATATCAACCCAGGGAACATATTTATTTGTGATTTACTGAATCACATGAATAAATAATCTCACTTATCTATTCTATAATAAATAATTAGACCATACGCGTTTCCCAATCCATAATTGTGGCTGATGCATTTTGACTCACCCACCACACCTCTGAACAGTATTGGGATGTTTAGAAATGTTTCGATTATAATAAATATACACTCATAGAGACTCATCCTCTCTCTCTCTCTCTCTCTCTCTCTCTCTCTCTCTCTCTCTCTCTCTCTCTCTCTCTCTCTCTCTCTCTCTCTCTCTCTCTCTCTCTCTCTCTCACACACACACACACACACACACACACACACACACACACACACACACACTAAAAACACACACTGTAAATTGTGTGTGTGAGCTCCAGGCCTCGTTTAAATAATGTATCTTGTTTGAAGGCTGAATCTAAAAACAGCTCTGATCTTAACTCATGTATCACCATGGGAACCAGGTCAAGCATCTTCTCAATTTCATCCAGATTAGCCTGTTCTTGATCTGGATTCCACAGGACCAGGAGAACTTTATAAACATAACATTCCCCCATGTCCAGAACAGGAGAACTGGGATTTATAAACACCAAGATGTTCCTGATCTGAGGGGGTGATCACGCAAAGCCAGGCCACATGCAGGTTTCATCATAATACCAAGAAGGGTGCTCCATTTTCCTCCTTTTCATAGTTTGTCCTCCTAAAGAGTGTTGTAATGTAATCATCTTACTGTAAAGAGTAGATGGATAGCATGAGATAGCTAAAAGACAGATTATGCATACCTTCTGGTTCCTGATGTCAAGGTGTTTCAAACCACCAGGTGTTGTCATGTGTTCCTGAGGAAAGGAAAGCCTTCATGTTGCTGTGACTGACACTGCAGAGTGACATCATTAGAATCTTATACAGAACATTCTCCAGATTTACTTTTTTATTATCAAAGGTTTGCATTTTGATGTTACAACTCATGATCACACAATTTGTATGTGTATCTATAATTCCTATCATACATTTAATAGTAGATTTGTTGATTAGTAAATTACTCTAGGTTGCAGTACTTATGTTATCGTGGTGGTGTATTAGTTTTATTAAACACCATAATGTGATGGTGATATGAATGTCTATTATTGTGTTATACGTGCATCATCGAGTGGTGTTCTGTAAATAACTATATTTACGCATCAACAGGCAGGTAACCAACATTTATTGATCATTATCAACTTTACAATAAAACCAGTAACATCTGTCAACATTAGCAAAATAATGAACATAAATCAGTCCAATGTATTTACAGAGCCAGAAGCAGATCGAGGCTGACAGGACACAAACAACTTCATTTAAAACCTCAACAGTGAACGTAGCAAGCTCATGGCTTCTCTTTTTTAATAGCCAAGATAAAAACCAAACATTGCCTTTTTTTTTAACAAACAAAACATAGATTCTCTGAATCTTTAAGATGGGTCTCTATTATACACCACAAAATACTTCAAATTTGGGTTAGAATATAGGAGTGTAAAAAGTTGGCAAGTCTCTTTTTTAAATTTCAGATAGATTTGTTATAATCTAACAGACAGTTCAGGTGGTGGTGATCTATCTATCTCTGTTCAGATGCGTGGATGTGATGTTTTAGGGTCTAAATTCATCATTCAGTCCAAAGCTGTTGTTATTTCCTCAGTCTCCATTCATTGAACTCAAGCTCCACAGTGGCCAGCCCATAATACTCGAAAGGTCCAGATGTCGAGGTGTAACCAGGGAAGTGAACTAGTGAATCTAGTCTGTCGTCTTGTTACCATGACGAAAGTGGCACGTTGAGGAGTCTCACATGACGTGTATATATGTACATATACATATATCCATACATATGTATACATATACACATATATATAAATATATATATATACTCTCTCTCATGAAAAACAGTTCAGGCAGTTTTTTGTGAGCTGAAGGGAGCATCACTCCTTCTGTTCAGAGGGCGCCGGGGTCGAGCTGCTCTCCTCTGTAGGGTTTGAGGCCTCTGGGGCAGCCTCCTTCACCTCCTTCACCTCCTCCTTCACCTCCTTCACCTCCTCCTTCACAGCAGCCGGCGCCTCCTCCTTCACAGCAGCCGGCGCCTCCTCCTTGGCAGGCTCCTCCTCCGTCTTGGGAGCTTCAGCAGCAGGAGCAGCAGCCGCCTCCTTCACCTCCTCCTTCTTCTCCTCCTCCGCCCCCTTGTCCTCCTCCTTCTCCTCCTTCACCTCCCCACCAGCCTTCTTGCTCTTCTTCAGGCCTTTGAAGTTGAAAGTCTTCTTCAGGGAGAACTTCTTCTTCTTCTTGGGGGTTTCCTTGGCGACCTCCTCGGGCTTGGCCTCTCCGTCCACCGCGGGCGCTGGCTCGATGGCGTCCCCGCCCGCTCCCGCCTCCGGCTCCTTGGCCGCCTCGGCAGAGCCGTTGGTGGCTGCGGTGTTGCCGTCTGGCTTGGCAGAAACGTCTCCGTTGGTCTTAACATGGCCGTTCTCCTGGAAAAACGTTGGTGAGAAAATGGCACCTAATTACCAACTGTCGACAATTTATAATAATAAGAACGGTGAAAGATATTCCTCAAATTCAAAGTGTAGGCTACACTGATTTTATACATTTAGGGCCTTTAGTTGAATCCCTAGATCAATCTAAATCCGTCAGAGCATCGTCGCGCTCATCAATTAACCACCGTCTCCTCCGACGGTGACGCCTTGCAGCACCACGGTCAACCGACAGGCGGCGATCACGCCACATGAGCGCGTGTGAAGCGGCTTCCAGACAGACGGAGCATCATGATCTCTAAACAAAGACGACGACGCAAAGCTGTGATTTACTTCACAATTCTTAATGAAAACGACGGTACTTTCAAATGGGAACTTTCAACCGCTGTACGGGCTAAATAAAAAATCTGTTTATACAATGCATGTCTTGGTTGTGATGAGGAAAGCGCGTTACGAATGCTAGACATCTGTCTAGACTCGATGGATAAAAAGGGGTGTGGCTGCAATCTACACTTGCTTGAAATCCGTTTTAATTACAAGTGATGATAAACTAATTTCATAATAGGACACTTCAAATACATGATGATTGTGTATGCATCAGTCAGGGGTCTTAAGTGGGGTGCCCGGACACCTGACCCCTCACGGCGTGTTGGCCAGCGTGTCTGGGGCTTCTGCACCCGGGCAGACTTCAACCGCGGTCACCTCAGCGGCTAGCCCGTCATCCTGTTTAGCTTCGACATTACTAAATATCTACTACTTACAACATTTCTAATCAATACATTTGATTCGCAATACTACGCTTGAAGTGATTTAATCCTCTCGCGGATAGCGTTGCTATCACTCACACCAACCAACCCCACAACTCTACGTCTAGGCTACTACAGCGTTTACCGGCAAAAGTAAACAACGTCCACAATAATAACAAATTAGCAGACACACAATTAAAACCAAACTTTTCTGTTTGAGTGAGAAAATATTGAAGTGAGCGTAAACATACCTGTCCATTAGTTTTGACAGCGGCAGCATCCGCGGCAGCCGCGTTCGCCTCCACGGCTACTCCTCCCTTGGACGTCTGGGATCCCATCGTCTTTTATTGAGGGTTTTAAAAATTAAAAAGGAAAACTGAAAGGTAGTTTGAAGTTAATCCAGCTCCACGGGTGTACTGTGTATCCAACGGTGTAAGAGGCTGAATTTAGGCTTCTGACCCCTCAGAGAATGAGCTAGCTAACTGTTATTTCGGCTGGTCCAGTAGTTGAGCGTGTCGCCCCAGCAGGATGATCCGTCGTTGTGGACCACTTAGCGGCCGCGACGCTTCTAGACAGCCGGGAGACCACCCACGGGCGTGGTCTGGGAGCCACGTCCAATCACACAAACCTTCCTGACGTTTCTCCGCCCTCTGGAAGACCCCCAACCTTCCCTCATCCCGTCAGTCACGGCAGCGGTAGCGACTGAACGGGGAAAGAGAGCATTTTACGAGAATCGTACATTATGATCTTGTCACCGATAACACTTTATAACGACTTTCAAACAATTGTGATAGCTTTCGTTTTGATGCGGTAGGTAGGCTATAGTAGTGGTTGCAAATTAGCATACTATGCTGAAACTCAGGAAGAGTCAATCATTCTGTGACGGTAACAACGTGAATGGCTGTAGCTCTGTAAATCGTTAAACTTCGTTGTTCTGTTCAGCTTGTCAAGATTGTACCACAATTTGACAATCAGTTCAATAGAGCTAATTCTTCTCACGGACCTCAGTAGATGTTGAAGCTCTATCATGTATTATGGGAAAATCTCAAACTCTTGAGATCAGTAACCACACAATGCTGAGTGTAAACTGTTTCCAAATAGTATACATCTTTACATGTTTTTTTTCATGTGATGTAAGTAAGACACATTGCACTCAGTCCTCATTTATGTCTTTAAGCATGGCCTATGTTTTCTTAAAGCATCACCCAAGAGATGATCCGATTGTTGCTATAAATGTGTTCCAAAATAATAACCCACAGATACAAGCCCTCCCGAAAATATGATCCTAAGTACCACCCCTTCTTCTTAACCAAGATGTCAGGCTAGGAGAAATGCTGTGCTCTTGACTGCCCCCCCCCCAAACACACACTGATCAGCTAACCTTTCTCACACACACCACTCTCTGTCCCCCCACGCCGGGCTTGGGAGATGTCATAAAGTATCCTCTGTCTGCGCTGGAATGCCTGGCATGCTAGGCCCTCGCGACACATCACCTCCTGGGCCCAAGAGAAGCTACCAGAACACAGAGGAGGGAGGGAGGGAGGATAGAGGGATGGAGGATAGAGGGATGGAGGATGGAGGGATGAAGGATGAAGGATTGAAGAGTAGCCTCAGGCTCCATTAGAAACAACACATGAATTCCTCCTTTCTTCTCTGATCATCTGTTGAGAGGATGATCATAACGATGACGGCGCCTGGGCTCATCTTGTCTTCACTGTGCTCCACTGTGCTCCACTGTGCTCTGTCTTTAACAGAGCACAGTGTGTGTGTGTGTGTGTGTGTGTGTGTGTGTGTGTGTGTGTGTGTGTGTGTGTGTGTGTGTGTGTGTGTGAAAGAGCAGCTTTGTCATGGGATCAGTACACGTCAGGGGTCAAAGGGCACACACAGTCTATGCTGTTCTACACACAGGGGGGGGGGGGGTGAGGGGTGGAGAGGGGGTGGGGGGTGGAGAGGGGGGTGACTGGGGTCTAACCAGCACAGGGACTTTGAGTCAGAGGTCAGAGTGAGACAGACACTGTCAGTCCTGTAGACCCCTGTGTCCTGTAGACCCCTGTAGACCCCTGTGTCCTGTAGACCCCTGTAGACCCCTGTGTCCTGTAGACCCCTGTAGACCCCTGTGTCCTGTAGACCCCTGTAGACCCCTGTGTCCTGTAGACCCCTGTGTCCTGTAGACCCCTGTAGACCCCTGTGTCCTGTAGACCCCTGTAGACCCCTGTAGACCCCTGTAGACCCCTGTGTCCTGTAGACCCCTGTAGACCCCTGTAGACCCCTGTGTCCTGTAGACCCCTGTAGACCCCTGTAGACCCCTGTGTCCTGTAGACCCCTGTAGACCCCTGTGTCCTGTAGACCCCTGTAGACCCCTGTAGACCCCTGTAGACCCCTGTAGACCCCTGTGTCCTGTAGATCCCTGTGTCCTGTAGACCCCTGTAGACCCCTGTGTCCTGTAGACCCCTGTAGACCCCTGTAGACCCCTGTAGACCCCTGTAGACCCCTGTGTCCTGTAGACCCCTGTAGACCCCTGTAGACCCCTGTAGACCCCTGTGTCCTGTAGACCCCTGTGTCCTGTAGACCCCTGTGTCCTGTAGACCCCTGTAGACCCCTGTGTCCTGTAGACCCCTGTAGACCCCTGTGTCCTGTAGCATCAGTTGTGAGTTCTCTGTATCTGACAGAGTTCAGATTCATGGTGGTGCTCTATGTTACAGTTGCTAGTGTCAGTATCATCAAACATTGTTTTCATACTTTGATAAGTAAAGCGGGGGAGGTTGGAGAGAGAGAGACTGATGTAATGCCCTCAGCTCACACACCAACCCTCCCCACTGTGTGAGTGGAATTCACCTGGGTATCCAGAGAACAGCCCTGCCCATTACTTGGGACACAGGCTGATGACACATCAACGGTACTTTCCACAGACAGGACTAGCTCACCTGATGTCACACCTGTGAAAAACACATCATAAAATCATGTTGAACTGTGAGTTCCCGTCTGGAACAGCTTCGAAAACCACCCTGACAGCATGGAGGACACCTCCACCCTGACCCTAACCTCCACCCTGACCCTAACCTCCACCCTGACCCTAACCTCCACCCTGACAGCATGGAGGACACCTCCACCCTGACCCTAACCTCCACCCTGACCCTAACCTCCACCCTGACCCTAACCTCCACCCTGACAGCATGGAGGACACCTCCACCCTGACCCTAACCTCCAGGATGGCTCCCATTTCTCTGTCACACGTCCTCTCTGAGCAGGCCATTTTTGTGAGAGCTCACCAGGCTGCTCTGCCCTGACCCCTGACCCTAACCTCCAGGCTGCTCTGCCCTGTCCCCTGACCCTAACCTCCAGGCTGCTCTGCCCTGACCCCTGACCCTAACCTCCAGGCTGCTCTGCCCTGACCCCTGACCCTAACCTCCAGGCTGCTCTGCCCTGTCCCCTGACCCTAACCTCCAGGCTGCTCTGCCCTGACCCCTGACCCTAACCTCCAGGCTGCTCTGCCCTGTCCCCTGATCCTAACCTCCAGGCTGCTCTGCCCTGTCCCCTGACCCTAACCTCCAGGCTGCTCTGCCCTGTCCCCTGACCCTAACCTCCAGGCTGCTCTGCCCTGTCCCCTGACCCTAACCTCCAGGCTGCTCTGCCCTGTCCCCTGACCCTAACCTCCAGGCTGCTCTGCCCTGTCCCCTGACCCCTGACCCTGTCCATTCAACATTGATCACTTGGCTAAGCAGAGGACTAATCAACTGTGCGTCACGTTACTCATCTAGACTGACAATAACTAGTTTGGGAACCTGTTTGACTAAGAGCATGTGTGTGTCCAGGGCAAAACTATTAAATACATATTAAGGGTGTTAGGACTGTGTTTCCTATAAGAGTTCCAAGGAAAACAGGATGTATTTTCTCTTTTCCAGTAAATGTCATCTGATGTCATTTGTCAGTTGTGAGAGAAGTGCAGATGGCCTGGTGTTTAGTAGTAGTAGATTTTTATTTGTCGTTCAACCATATAAAGTTACGAGACAACGCTCCTCCAGGACCATGGTGCTACATAAAAGCAACGTAGGACATCACTGACCCTTTTTTACTTTCACTCTCTCCTTCTCCATCTCTGGTTCGCTGTCTATACAGAGGGCGGGTTTACACATGAAAAGGGATTTCCTCAAGGGGAATTCCTGGGAAGTTGTGGGGTAACACAGGAATATTTAGGAAGTTATTCAACTTACTGACATCTAGAAACTCCAAAACCACACAAAATCTCCTCCTATATACTATTTTACGAGAAACACACACACTTTCATACAGCAGGCCTTTTCCACACATACACATACTCACACACAAACCTTCCTTATTTGCCCATACCCTCCTCATGGCCCATGTGTCTCCAATAGACAGACATGACAAAAGTACACACATCCTTCAATCAAGTAGACGTACAGATACTCATGTTTAAAAAGACTCACTAAAAGGTGAAGTACTGACTGCACTTTTTCACTCAAGTTAAAGTCAAGACGAATGACATATAGTATATATAAGTAAAAAGTAGACAGTACTACTACCTGTTCTAGTGTCACGCTGGTAACTGGACCTCACGCAGTGCATTCGCCAGGAATCCTTTTTGACAATTTCAAACATCTCCCTCATATATGGCCATGGGTGATCAGGAATGTCTCTATTCTCATTCATGTAACTTTTTTTCGAAAATATGTTTTCAACCTTTCAAAACTTTTTTTCCACACACAGTAAAAGGAGAGAGGAGAACAGAGAAGCCTAAAACAGAGCAGAGTACAATAGAGTACAGTACAAAACTTATTTTGTTTTTACTTTTTAGATATTTGTTTCAACCATTTGAAACTTTTTTTCTCATATCATTTTTCACACACAGTGAAAGGAGAGGATATGACTTTTTCGAAACCTTTTTTGAATTTTCTTTTTGCCTTTTGCCTTTCTCCATGGTAGCTTCATATACTTCATAGTGTTCGTCCTGGATGTCTACCTCCATCAGACCAGAAACCATACACCACGTCTCCCTGTGTGGACACGAGAGGGAAAAAGATCAGATCAAGGATACCATAGTTGATCAGATGAAGGATACCAGAGAAGATCAGGTGAAGGATACCAGAGAAGATCAGGTGAAGGATACCAGAGAAGATCAGGTGAAGGATACCAGAGAAGATCAGGTGAAGGATACCAGAGAAGATCAGGTAAAGGATACCAGAGAAGATCAGGTGAAGGATACCAGACAAGATCAGGTGAAGGATACCAGAGAAGATCAGGTGAAGGATACCAGAGAGATGGGAGGAAACAAACAGCAGCGACAAAACAACGTCAGTTATCCCGCCCAGGCACGACTAGACTGAGCACTGCTGTCCTGATCAGCCAGTCCTGTTGTTCTGTTACTCTGAGACTGAGCACTGCTGTTCTGATCAGCCAGTCCTGTTGTTCTGTTAGTCTGGAATCCCAGATGAGCAGAACTTTGGCTCCAAACAAACCAGACTGCTGTTTGGGACAAATTCTTTTTTCCAGGTCACGCCAGCAGGCTTTAGCAGATCAAGGCCACACTACCAAGCACACCACACCAATATTTTTGGCATCCTCCTCCTCTGTTTTTCCTTCTCCTTCTGGATTAAGCTTGTGGTCATTTTCTGTTGTATTTCTGAAATTTCTTGTTCTACGTAAAATGCACACATATATAGACACACACACACACAGTGTTAGAAATAATGGTGTCACCTCAGTATAAATTCCTTGTGACATATGAGCAAGCCAGTGACCTCATTGCCATGACAACAGATTTCGATGGGATACTAGAATCATGGCAACACTGACACAACATGACACAACATGACCAACAGTGTGTATGTGTGTGTGTGTATATGTGTGTGTGTATATGTGTGTGTGTATATATGTGTGTGTGTATATGTGTGTGTGTATATGTGTGTGTGTATATGTGTGTGTGTATATGTGTGTGTGTATATGTGTGTGTGTGTATATGTGTGTGTGTATATATGTGTGTGTATATGTGTGTGTGTGTATGTGTGTGTGTGTGTATATGTGTGTGTGTGTGTATATGTGTGTGTGTGTGTATATGTGTGTGTGTATATGTGTGTGTGTGTGTGCGCATGTTTGCACGTGTGCTGACAACACAGATTGTACAGCAGTATATTTGTATTCAAGAGGAATGGTATTAATTCTATACAGACTGACATATACTTAGTCTAGAGTTTTATTCAGGCTCATTTCCTTCCAGAATCTTCTCACTTCTCAACGCGGGCTCTGAAATGTGTGTTCCGAGAGTGTGTCAAATTAGTGTGAGTACGCCCACACGCTTGCCCCAAAATAAACGCTTCTCCTTTCATACATGTGATTGCGTTCAGCAGAACTGAATATCCACACCCCCTCCTCCCCCTTCCCTCCCCCTCCATCCTTTCTTACACCAAGCCTTCAAAAAACAGGTTAGCTGACAGAAACAGAGACATGGCGACAGATGTAGATATTTCAGAGACCTGGTTGTCTGTTTCCATTTCAAACACCTCTCTCTGATGTCCACGGTGTGTGTGTAATATGGATGTTGACGAGAGGGCTAGAGATGGGAAGTAGAGGATGAGAGAGAAATATAAAAAAGGGAGAGAGAGTGGTATTGAGAGATTGACAGCAAAAGAAAGGGAAAGAGAGAGAGAAAAAGAGAGACTGAGAAATAACTAAGAGAGCAGTGTGTATAGATGGTTTGATGGCACACTGACCCAATATCTCTGCAGCTGCACTGCCAGTGGCTGTACACACACACACACACACACACACACACACACACCACATACACACACACACACTTACACACACACACACACACACACACACACACACACACACACACACACACACACACACACACACACACACACACACACACACATACACATACAAAGATACAGACAGACTCATACAGACACATACAGATGTTCTTGCACACACACGCATCTACACACACATTGAATCACACACAATCCTCCTTTTGAAGTAATTTTTTTCTTCAGTTGACATCTCCTCCAATACACACGACCAATGAAGAACAGCTCTGTCATCAGCCCAGTGTTAGTGTGTTTGTCTGCAGTTGTGCTGTTGTTTTTCTGCTACTGTTAGATGGGGTCAGATGGCTGAGCGGTTAGGGAGTCGGGCTATTAATCAGAAAGTTGTTGGTTCGATGCCCGGCTGTGCAAAATGACGTTGTGTCCTTGGGCAAGGCACTTCACCCTACTTGCCTCAGGGAGAATGTCCCTGTACTTACTGTAAGTCGCTCTGGATAAGAGCGTCTGCTAAATGACTAAATGTAAATGTACTGTACAGCTGGATCAAGCAGTTTGCAGAGTAGAGACAGGCAGAGTAGAGACAGAAAGTTTGTAACAGTCAAAAGAGGAAATTTGTCACAAAATAGGTTGGTTTCACATCCTCATTTTTCTTAATCTGACTTCAGGTTATTATTAGAATCTTCTCAGTGCCAATAATAATTCAGACAGGAAGCTGTGTGGTGATGTGGAGGTGGTGATGGAGACAGGAAGCTGTGTGGTGATGTGGAGGTGGTGATGGAGACAGGAAGCTGTGTGGTGATGTGGAGGTGGTGATGGAGACAGGAAGCTGTGTGGTGATGTGGAGGTGGTGATGGAGACAGGAAGCTGTGTGGTGATGTGGAGGTGGTGATGGAGACAGGAAGCTGTGTGGTGATGTGGAGGTGGTGATGGAGCGATCATCATGCTAACTAAATGCTAACCACATGCTAACCACATGCTAACCACATGCTAACCACATGCTAACCACAGCGCTGGTGGAGTTACTGGAGTTCAGATGAGAAACTAGGGAAGAACGTTGGTCTCTTTGATACCAGTCAGCAAGAGGCTACAAACTGTTTTATAAAAACATAAATCATTTCTTCATATTGTCCTCTTGTGGGGCTTACATCCTGATCCATTGGAACCAATCACAAATTCTCTCTCAAGGCCTAATGAGCTTTATTAAACAGATTTGGCCAAGTAGCTTATTTTCCAGTGGGCGACCACAGTAGGAAGCACAGCTCCTTCATCAACCTCAGTCACAGATGTGGGACTTTGAGTTAAACTCAGTTAGGTTTGGGGTTCTGTTAGGTTTGCTAACAAAATAAAAGCTCAACAACGGTGTGGAGATCTGTGTCTTATGAAGCTTTCTGGGGCCTTGGGCTGGAGGCCTTTTGTACATTGGTGACATTTCTGGATCAACACACAATGCTTTACACTGTTTAAACAGAGAGAGAAAGAGAGAGAGAGAAAGACAGAGAGGACAGACACACACAGAGAGAGAGAGAGAGAGAGAGAGAGAGAGAGAGAGAGAGAGAGAGAGAGAGAGAGAGAGAGAGAGAGAGAGAGAGAGAGAGAGAGAGAGAGAGAGAGAGGGAGGGAGGACAGAGAGAGGGGGAAAGTGGTAGTGACAGTGGTAGTGACAGTGACAGGCTGGACTGAGGTTCCTTGGAGGCTGTCTGGGTCTCGGACAGGGTGGCTTCACGTCACACAGTCCCGTTAGAAGTGCTGACATTGATTACACCGGAAAAAACTGCCATGTCAGTCAATCATTAAACACAAACGTCCATATCAATCTGACATTAATGTGACATTTATATTCATTATTGAAGAAGAATGCTCCTTGTCTGACCTCTTGAGTGGCTCTCCTGAGCGAGCCTGCCCCTAGGGTGGTTCTCCTGAGCGAGCCTGCATCGGGTGGTTCTCCTGAGCGAGCCTGCCCCTAGGGAGGTTCTCCTGAGCGAGCCTGCCCCTAGGGAGGTTCTCCTGAGCGAGCCTGCCCCTAGGGAGGTTCTCCTGAGCGAGCCTGCTCCAGGAGGTTCTCCTGAGCGAGCCTGCCCCTAGGGAGGTTCTCCTGAGCGAGCCTGCTCCAGGAGGTTCTCCTGAGCGAGCCTGCCCCTAGGGAGGTTCTCCTGAGCGAGCCTGCTCCAGGAGGTTCTCCTGAGCGAGCCTGCCCCTAGGGAGGTTCTCCTGAGCGAGCCTGCCCCTAGGGAGGTTCTCCTGAGCGAGCCTGCCCCTAGGGAGGTTCTCCTGAGCGAGCCTGCCCCTAGGGAGGTTCTCCTGAGCGAGCCTGCTCCGGGTGGTTCTCCTGAGCGAGCCTGCCCCTAGGGAGGTTCTCCTGAGCGAGCCTGCTCCGGGAGGTTCTCCTGAGCGAGCCTGCCCCTAGGGAGGTTCTCCTGAGCGAGCCTGCCCCTAGGGAGGTTCTCCTGAGCGAGCCTGCCCCTAGGGTGGTTCTCCTGAGCGAGCCTGCTCCGGGAGGTTCTCCTGAGCGAGCCTGCCCCTAGAGAGGTTCTCCTGAGCGAGCCTGCTCCGGGAGGTTCTCCTGAGCGAGCCTGCCCCTAGAGAGGTTCTCCTGAGCGAGCCTGCTCCGGGAGGTTCTCCTGAGCGAGCCTGCTCCGGGTGGTTCTCCTGAGCGAGCCTGCTCCAGGAGGTTCTCTCCCTGCTGGGAACACAGCTCTGCAGGCCTCCAGGCTGCGGTTCTGTTTGTATTTTCAAATGATTGACTGTCACTCCAATCCTTTAAAATGACTCCGGTGCCTTAACCTTAATTAGCTCCCCCCTTACCCTACCTGTTTTTGACCCAGCCATGCTCAGACTGACCAATTCAACTCTGGTATCAGCAACACACACACACCCTTCATCGTCCATGCTGACCCTCCCCCCTCCCCCAACACCAACACATGAGACTGAAAAAAGAGGGATGGAGGGATGACTGAGCTGGGTTGGTGAACGTGAGTGAGTGAGTGTGTGTGTGTGTAGGTTAGTGAGTGAGTGTGTGTAAGTGTGTGTACAGTGTCATCAGCAGACAGCATGTCATGATCAAAGCCAGCTGAAGGCTTGAGAATGGCTGCACCCAGAGGCTCTCATCCTGAGACAAGGCAAACGAGTAGAAAAGATAGAGAAAGGATAGTAGAGAGAGCAGGAGAGAGAGAGAGAGGATGGTAGAGAGAGAGGAAGGGAGAGAGGATGGTAGAGAGAGAGGAAGGGAGAGAGGATGGTAGAGAGAGAGGAAGGGAGAGAGGATGGTAGAGAGAGAGAAAGGGAGAGGTTGATGGTGAGGATGGTGTAGAGAGGGAGAGAGATAAAATGTGCATGGATTGAGAGGGAGAGAGAGAGAGAGAGAGAGAGAGAGAGAGAGAGAGAGAGAGAGAGAGAGAGAGAGAGAGAGAGAGAGAGAGAGAGAGAGAGAGAAAGGGTTGACCTAATTCTGTGTGAACGGCTGCTTGTGTGGTAGACAGTCTCTGGATATTTAATACTGCGAGTGTGTACTCCTGCCAAGCTTGTATGTGTGTGTGAGTATGTGTGTGTGTGTGTGTGTTTCAGGTTGCATGCCTCAAGGACCTTCCTACAGTAACACACACACTTTGCCTCAGGCTCAAGGTTTAGCATGGACTTTCTTCATGCAAAGCCCTGTTGTGTTTGTGTATGTGTGTGTGTCTATGTGTGTGTACGTGTGTATGTGTGTGTGTGTCTATGTGTGTGTACATGTGTGTACTAATATGTGTATGATTCAACCCTGTCTTGTTCTCAGTTTTCTTTCTCTCTCTTTTCACTTCCTCTTTTCCTTCCCTCCTTCCTTCCTTCCCTCCTTCCTTGCTTCCTTCCTCCCTCCCTTCCTTCCTTCCTTCCTTCCTTCCTTCCCTCTCCCCACCAACTTGTCGTCCCAGCTCTGTCCGTGACAGAATCATGTGTGACACCACTTCCCCAGTGTCACATCCTGTCAGGTGTGGGCGAGGCAGGTGAAGGTCACAGGAAGTGACAGGTGAGGGCAGGAACGGGAAGGTCACCTTCTGACGGGGTGTCACAGCGGTGGGGGCCAGGGTGTGTGACGAGCCTGCATGTCACCTGTCCTCTACCAGACGCCCGCCAACTCCTGAAAACATCCTCTTTCTGCAGCCGTGACGATGGCGGCTCACATGGATGACATCAGTGGAATGGGGAACTGTCAGTTCCTACAGGCCTATTCCTACAGGCCTGTTCCTACAGGTCTGTTCCTACAGGCCTATTCCTACAGGCCTG
Organism: Osmerus eperlanus; assembly: GCF_963692335.1. NCBI lineage: Eukaryota > Metazoa > Chordata > Actinopteri > Osmeriformes > Osmeridae > Osmerus > Osmerus eperlanus. Next base: position 14,188,634 of record NC_085037.1, read on the forward strand.
TTCAGTTTGTGTTGGAATGTGAAGAGTTAAAATCCCCTTTTGTCACCCTATCAGAATTTTGCTGAAAATGCTATGCAGCTCTGTGATTGGTGGTCCAGCTATGAATTTACAGAGGGCCGATTAATTCAATGAAAAACTAATTTCCATTGTCAGTCAAATTGACCAATCATATCTTCCCTCTAAATGGGTGGGCTTTGTTATCGCTAACTTTATGACAAGTTCCGCCCGCTGTGGGGAACTCGATCACAAGCTAATAAACTAGCTAACCTAATGTTAGCTTGTTCGTTCACTTCACAATGGAAGCCGCGAGTAAAGTTCCCGGTAGTGAGGAGGACATTGTTTCATATTTGTTATGTGCGCCGTTTTCAAGGTTAACTTTTAATGAGAATTTTAAGTTAATCGGCAAAGGAAGACCTACACCAGAACTGAATGTTGTGCAGAAAACCAAAGCTCATCAAAGGTAGGCTATGTTATTTAAACATTTCTGCCGTGCCAACTGATTTGGATCCGGCCGCAGCTGCCACTGTTTTGATGCCCTAGCCTAGCCTATATGTTATAGTGTTGTGCAGAATGACTAGTCAATCTGTAGGTTAAATGTACCAACGCAACGTCATTATACCATAAAGAGTGCAGCAAGGCCTGGCTCAAATAGTGCGTAATGACCAACACAATTTCATGTAGGCCTAATGCTGTGTGCGCGCTGTATCATGTAGGCCTAATGCTGTGTGCGCGCTGTATCATGTAGGCCTAATGCTGTGTGCGCGCTGTATCATGTAGGCCTAATGCTGTGTGCGCGCTGTATCATGTAGGCCTAATGCTGTGTGCGCGCTGTATCATGTAGGCCTAATGCTGTGTGCGCGCTGTATCATGTAGGCCTAATGCTGTGTGCGCGCTGTATCATGTAGGCCTAATGCTGTGTGCACCTGTATCATGTAGGCCTAATGCTGTGTGCGCCTGTATCATGTAGGCCTAATGCTGTGTGCGCCTGTATCATGTAGGCCTAATGCTGTGTGCGCCTGTATCATGTAGGCCTAATGCTGTGTGCGCCTGTATCATGTAGGCCTAATGCTGTGTGCGCCTGTATCATGTAGGCCTAATGCTGTGTGCGCCTGTATCATGTAGGCCTAATGCTGTGTGCACGCTGTATCATGTAGGCCTAATGCTGTGTGCGCGCTGTATTGTGTTTTTTCCAACGAGTAATTGGGGTCAGAGGGCCAAGGTTTAAGAGTCACGGTTCGCTACTGGTGGAATCTATCCCAGCTCTGCAGGGGGTTGGTTCTCACCGATGCGTCAACAGATGGCTTATTTGCATATTCAAATCTGTGTTCAAACTCTGGAATGACTGGAATTTTTCTGGAGATTTAAGTCACCTTCACAGGCTGCAGAAAGCAGGCACACATCCACACACGCACAAAAACTCACACATCCACAAATCTTACTCTATTTATTTCTCTAGCGCACACAAACTCTTTCTCTCTCTCTGTCTCTCTCTCTTTCACACACACACACACACACACACACACTGTCCTCTACTCTCTGTCCTTGTGTCTCTCTCATTGGCCAGACTATCCCAGTGTGATGGCTCATTGATCGTGTGTCTGGTGTGTTGCTGGTTGTGAGGCGTGGAGGGTGGGTGTTTACACCATCAGGACAGGAGAGGAGAAGCTATATCTCCTCTGTTACTCCTCTCCTACTCACCTCTCACCCACCCCTTCCTCTCTCCCACTCATTCACTCCTTTTCTCTCTATATATATCTCTCTACCACTCTCTC